>NC_092712.1:18939385-19241768 GCF_047496885.1 Scyliorhinus torazame | reverse complement strand
AAGCCCAGCACATCCAATTGCACTGCACTTGGTCTGAAGCAGACGCCCGATTGGACGAGCGCTGTATGTACAGTTGCACCAGAAACGTGTTAGTTTTACAGAGGCAGTGAACCGAACGTCCCTTTCGCCTAGTCTCGAACTGCACACGGTGCAGTTTTGAAGGTGTTTTTTAATCAATGTGTTATGAAGTGTGCTACACTTGTATCAGCACGTTGTCCTATGTGAAAGTGTTACTCATGATACACATCCTTGAAATGATTGTTTATCCTTGTTGCTGGTACAGTACGTGCGTGTGATTTGGATCTCGACTGTTGGGAAGTCTGAGGGAGGCTGGATGTCCCTCGCACCCCCCTTGATTCAGGGACACACTGCTGTGCTGTGGGGATGTCTCTGACTTTTCCAGCACTTTGACTTCAGCAGTTCTGGTTTGGAGAAAGACCGTAATTAACAGAGGGTTTTATTTAGGGCCAGACAGATTCTGTCTACTGCCACAGGTTTGTTTATTAATCCAGGAGCTATTAAGCTGCGTTCAGCTGATGGGGATAGATCCTGATGGTGGGCTTGTCATCCAGGGAGCAGAGTTGTAGTATTCTAGGTGGATTTCCATCTGCCGATGATACGAAGCTCTCGACCGTCAGAATTTGGGCATCAAAGAGGCGGGAAGATGGTTTGTAACTAACCTTTGTAAAATGAAACAACTTGCTCCTTTAATGATTTAAGATAATTCGCAAAAGAAACTGGGGCAAGGTGAGGAGATTTTTAAATTTTACATGGGAGTTATAATCTAGATTGTTCTGTCTGAATGGGCAATGGAAGCAGATTCAATCCTAAAATTCAAAAAGAAATTAACAAGGACGGATTTGCAGAGCTATGGGGCAAGAACAGAGGCAATGTATTTAATCAATGACTGTTTCAAAGAGCTAGCACAGCACAACTGGTCAAATGGCCTCCTGCTCTTGTGTAAAAGTCTATGATTCTTCCAGGAGAGGCAGGTTATCGACAAGTGAAAGATGTGTAGCTTCAAAAAATTGAAGAGGAACTATTAGAATGTGAGAGAATATTACAAGATATATAAACTACTTAAAGTGTAAATAGAGAGGAAGAGGCAGGAAACGATACAACTATGTCAAGTGAACTGCTTTATTTCCTTGTAAGATTGTTTTACATTTCATCAAAATATAGAAGTAGATTTCTTTTGGCGAAATTGTAATATTTTTCTGTGTCAAAGTGAGGGAGCTGAAAACAGACCACACGTTTAGATCGGTCAATAGGTTAAAACAGTGTGGGGTTTGAAGGGTGTCGGGTGCGAAGGGAATGAAAGGTTAGTGGAATCCCTGTATGTGCTGTTATTAAATTGCAACTGCACTTGCGTCTGTGGCAGTGAGGGTCTGTGGATGTGCGCCAGTGCATGTCTGTGCATGTGCGCCAGTGCATGTCTGTGGATGTGCGCCAGTGCATGTCTGTGCATGTAAACCAGAGTTTGTGTGCATGCGCTGCAGGTTACAAACAAATGCAGCCTCTACGGTGCAACTTGTTCCAATTTGCCATTCAAATGGACTCTGCATAGACTTGGGAAATTTGCATTTTGTTCATTTGAGAAATTTGACTTCAGAGATTGGATCTGGAGGAGGGAATGGCTGCTCTCTATTACCTAAGGGGAAGGGGGGGGGGGAGGGGAGGGGTGCAAATGAAAGTTCACCTGATCCGTTCTTCGATGAGAGATGCCTTTTGATGGGAGATTGGGTTGAATGGGTCTATATTCTCGGGAATTTGAGTGTGAGAATTGATCACATTGAAATGTATGAAACTCATAGAAGGCTGGTCAGGAAGGGCAGCATGGTAGCACAGTGGTTAGCACTGTTGCTTCGCAGTGCCAGGGCCCCAGGTTCGATTCCCCGCTGGGTCACTGTCTGTGTGGAGTCTGCACGTTCTCCCCGTGTCTGCGTGGGTTTCCTCCGGGTGCTCCGGTTTCCTCCCACAAGTCCCGAAAGACGTGTTGTTCGGTGAATTGGACATCCTGAATTCTCCCTCTGTGTACCCGAACAGGCGCCGGAGTGTGGCGACTAGGGGATTTTCATAGTAAATTCATTGCCGTGTTA
The DNA here is from genome assembly GCF_047496885.1 of Scyliorhinus torazame. Classification (NCBI taxonomy): domain Eukaryota; kingdom Metazoa; phylum Chordata; class Chondrichthyes; order Carcharhiniformes; family Scyliorhinidae; genus Scyliorhinus; species Scyliorhinus torazame. The sequence goes on along the minus strand of NC_092712.1, from coordinate 19,239,669 downwards.
ATATAAGCCTACTTGTGACACTAATAAAGATTATTATAATTATATTGAGGGTCTGTTTTCCTCTGGTTAGGGAGTGACGAATCAAGGTTGAAGTCTCAGAATAGGAGTCGGTCACCTAGAGCTTAGATGAGAAGAAATTTCATCCCCCAGATGGTTGTGAATCTTTGGAATTCTCGTCCCCCGAGTGTTGTGGATGCTCAGTGTTGGGTATATTCAGAGCTTAGATAAATAAATCTTTGGACTCTGAGGAAATCAAGGGATATGGGGATCTGTCAGGAAAGTGTCGCGTCGAGGTGGATCGGCCTTGATGAGCGACAGAGTAGGCTTGAAGAGCTCTATGAACTACTCCTATTTTGCACTTCTGATGTACTTGGACTCAGTTGTTGCAAGTTCGCCACTCCCATCGACTAGAGATGAGCTCAGTGTCTGGCCACTGTGGAGTTGGTAGGAGTTCAGACTGTCGTTTACCTCAGTGCCTCGGAAAAAAGAATCAGCTTTCAAAGCTGTTTGCTATTGAGTGACCCACGACGAGTGATCGATCAGCCTTTTGTGTGTCAGTGTGTGAGCACACACTCGGGAGCAAGTCACTACCTGCTGGAGGGAGAATCCAACATGTTATTGTTCCTCCTTTGGGCCTCGGGATTGTAAATGGCATCAAGAATGGGGTCCCTATGTCCACTTACCAACCCTCAGCGGTAACATTTCTCCGTATTGGTGAAGCTAGCAGTGGAAATGGTCCAGAAATTCGTGGAGAAGAATATCTCTTCCACATCACAAAGTACGTTTTTGAGAGGCACTATTAATGGTGAAACTGTAAACTTGTTGTCACTTGTCCAGCAATTTCTAGCCATCGCTTCGTAAAACATGGGATGGCCTTTGGGATGGTGTTATTTTTCTTTTTATTAATCTTTATTGTCCCAAGTAGGCTTACATTAACACTGCAATGAGTTACTGTGAAACTATTGGGGGGGGGGGGTGCAGGGACAGGTTGGGGGGGGGGGGGGTGGTAATTAAGCAGAATAAAAGGTGCCTTACTCCACATTTGATCAAGTTCCACCTGACCTGGTGCACCTCAAATAGAGAAGTCACCTATTCATGACGTTGACAATCCGGTACACTGAGGGAGAATTCAGAATGTCCAATTCACCTAACAGCACGTCTTTCGGGACTTGTGGGAGGAAACCGGAGCACCCGGAGGAAACTCGCGCAGGCACGGGCAGAACGTGCAGACTCCGCACAGACAGTGACCCGACCGGGAGTCGAACCCGGGACCCTGGCGCTGTGAAGCAACAGTGCTAACCACTGTGCTACCGTGCTGCCCTTCCCGACCAGCCTGCTATGAGTTTCATACATTTCAATGTGATCAGTTCATGGGCAGCACAGTAGCACAGTGGTTAGCACTATGGCTTCACAGCGCCAGAGTCCCAGGTTCGATTCCCGGCCTGGGTCACTGTGCGGAGTCTGCACGTTCTCCCCGTGTCGGCGTGGGTTTCCTCCGGGTGCTCCGGTTTCCTCCCACGGTCCAAAGACGTGCAGATTAGGTGGATTGGCCATGATAAATTGTCCTTAGTGACCAAAAAGGTTAGGAGGGGTTAATGGGTTACGGGGATAGGGTGGAAGTGAGGGCTTAAGTGGGTCGGTGCAGACTCGATGGGCCGAATGGCCTCCTTCTGCACTGTATGTTCGATGTGATAACTAAATCTTCTTTCTTCATTTTACTGTAGGACTGCTTAAGAAACACACGGCTTTACTGAGACTGTATATCCGCCTTTTGTTTTTAAAGGAGAACATAGGCTTTGCATCCTGTAACTGGGTGGACACGATTGGAAACCGCTGTGTAGCGAGTGAATGCAGGCAATTACCATGGCGCTGAAGGTCCACGTGCTGGCCGCTGTTTTTGGAATGGGGTCATGGATAGCTATCAACGGCCTCTGGGTAGAGCTACCTCTGATTGTGCCAGAAATCCCAGAAGGTTGGTACCTCCCTTCATACCTCACCATCATCATCCAGTTAGCCAACGTGGGGCCTTTGTTTGTCACACTGATGCACAAGTTCTGCCCCAGGAAACTGGACGAGTCGGCCGTCATCTATGCCATCGTATGTTTGGGCATTGTGGCCTGCTTCCTTCTGCCTTTCTTCTGGAAAGTGACCAGCACGTTTGCTGGCGCTCTGCACAGCACAGTACTCCTGGTCTTGGCGTTTTTCCTCTCGCTGGTGGACTGCACGTCCTCAGTGACCTTCCTGCCCTTCATGACCCGCCTGCAGCCCAAGTTCCTGACCAGTTATTTCATCGGAGAGGGTCTCAGTGGGCTGGTCCCAGGCCTCGTCGCACTAGGACAAGGTGTTGGGGTCGTTAGCTGCGTCAACATGACCATAAACACAACCGGCAGCGTGCCGTCGAACTCGACTGGGGGCGACAGCTACAGTATTGTAGCCCTCTACCAGCCGGCCAATTTTCCCCCAAAGGTCTTCTTCTTTTTCCTCAGTGGTATGATGTCGCTATGCTTGATGGCATTCATTCTCCTCAACTACCTCCCGGAGTCCCATCACCAACGAGCAACCAGTAACTATGTCAAACAGACAGAAGCTGCCAATGGAGGGGCAGATTTGAGCACGGTGGAGGTGGCTGAAATGCGACCCATGATCAGCCCTTCGGACGGTCAACAGGAAGCCAGGGTGAAAACCATCTTCAGAACTGGGAGGTACTCTCCCTCAGAGATGGTACTGATCTTTCTTGTACTGGCGTGGGTAAACGCACTGACCAATGCTGTCCTGCCTTCTGTCCAAACCTACTCATGCCTGCCGTATGGCTACTTAGCCTATCACTTATCTGCTGCCCTTGGAGCTATGGCCAACCCACTGGCATGCTTCGTGGCCATGTTCTACCCAAACCGGTAAGCCGCTGTTCTTGTTCATATCTGTTTTAAGATGCAAACATTACTAATGCCCATCCCGAGATACCCAAAACGCACATTAAGAGTCAAACATCTATTTATGGGACTGGAGTCACATGCAGATGAGGCAGGTCGGAAGGTGCCCACCCTGGTAGGACCAGTTTTTAACAACAATATTTTGACGGTCATTCATGGTGTGAATAGTCAGTGTGGCTGTGTCAGGGGGAGATCGATCATGTCTAACAAATCTGATTGAATTTGTCGAGGAGGTGACTCGGTGTGTGGACGAGGGGCAGTACAGTTGACGTAGTCTGCATGGACTTCAGTAAGGCTTTTGACAAGGTCCCGCGTGGGAGACTGATCAAGATGGGGTCCGGGGAAATTTGGCTGAGTGGATCCAGTGGTAGGAGGCAGAGTATGATGGTGGAAGGTTGTGTTTGTGGCTGGCAGACTGTGTCCTGCGGTGTACCGCAGCGATCGGTGCTGCGTCCCTTGGTGCTTGTAGTGTACATTAACGTTCGAGACGGGAATGTGGGAGGTATGATCACTAAGTTTGCAGATGACAGGAAAAGTGGTGTGTGTTAAGCGGAGAGGAGGAAAGCCTTAGATTACAGGATGATCTAGACGGCCTGGTCAGATGGCAGAATAGTGGCAAATGGAATTTAACCTTGAAAAGTGTGAGCGGGTGCAATTTGGAAGACCAACAAGGCAAGGAAATATACGGTGAACATCAGGATGCAAGGAGGTACAGAGGACCAGAGGGACGTTGGGATACCTGTCCATAGATCCCTGAAGGCAGCCCGACAGGTCGATAGGGGGTTAAGGCGGCAGAGGGGATACCTTCCTTTATTAGCCGAGGCATAGAATATAAGAGCGGGGGGGGGGGGGTTATGAAGGAGCTGATTAAAATTCTCGTTAGGCCACAGCTAGAGTTACTGTGTCCAGCTCTGGTCACCACACCATAGGAAGGAAGTGATTGCACAAGAAAGGGTGCGGAGGAGATTCACCAGGATGCTGCCTGGGCTGGAGCGTTTCAGCTATAAAAAGGCTGGTTAGGCCGGGGTTGGTCTCCTTCGAGCAGGGAGGGCTGAGGGGGGACCTGTTGGAAGTGTACACAATTATGAGGGACATAGATAGGGTGGATAAGAAAAAAAACATTTCCCCATTAATAACCAGGTCAATAACCAGGCGGGACAGATTTAAGATACGGGGCAGGAGATTGAGAGGGCATTTGAGGAAATGCTTCTTCACCCAAACCCTGGTGCGAATCTGGAACTCTCTTCCTGAAAGGGTGATCGAGGCGGGAGCCCTTTAGAAGCAGTTAGATCAGCACTTGGAACGCCGTAGCACACAAGACCACAGGCGAAGTGCTGGAAAATGGGATTAGAATAGATGGATGCTTGCCGGCTGGCCCAGGCAGGCGGGGCCTGTAAAACTCTGACCATATGTTGGCAACCCACAAATGTCCCCAATTATCGGAATCACTTTCCCAGGGATTTTAATTCCTGATCTCTGGGCTGCAAACGTTCAAGGACGAGGGCCGTGGCTACACCTAGCTGGTCCATCAAGCCAGCCCTACATCCTGATGCCTGGAGTACACCTGACCTAAAAACCTTCCACCCCATTGCAGGGGAAAAATAAATCCAGGGTCACCCTTCTCTGACCTCTACCCAGGTAATCAAATTCGGTCCACATTGACCATTAACCGTTAAGCCGAATACATTTTATGAGACGCCGCCGCTTGAAATAATGACGGAACCTGAGGGGGAGAAGAGGAATTCTTGTTTGAACCGGAGAGTTGCTTTAATTCCGGATGTCGCACCCTGTTCCTGCCGGCCCACTCGGAGTGTGCCAGGCCGGCCCTCTGCCTTGCCGAGGTACCTGTCCCCCTGACAGGGTTCCTTGGGCCGGCGAGAGACCCCCCTGCCATCGTTTAAATCATGACGGCCGCCCAATTTGAATATGTTCCTGAGGGCTACTCGCAGGCCACAAAACCTGCTGCCGTTGAAAATGGAATGTTTGTGCAGGGTGCCGCAGTGGTTAGCACTGCTGCCTCACGGCGCCGAGGACCCGGGTTCCATCCCGGCCCCGGGTCACTCTCCGTGTGGAGTCTGCACGTTCTCCCCGTGTCTGCGTGGGTCTCATCCCCACTACCCAAAGATGTGCAGGTTAGGTGGATTGGCCACGCTAAATTGTATTTAAGCTCTCTTTCACATAAGCTGCTATGATGATACAAGTTTGTTTCCATCGTGTTCTTTGTGACACTATCACTCGGCCTCCAATAGGGGGCAGAGACGCACGCTGTAAGTAACTGAAGCTCATGTCCCCCACCCTGTGGCAGGAGTGTGGAACAGCAGGAGGGTCCAGTGCCACTTTTACTCACTTAAGGTGCTGCTTTGAATCGTGCCGTGATTAAGATGGTAACCATTCAAACTAATACCTGTGCCCAGATATGGAAACAAATACCCTGCAACTGAATCAGACGGACAGGTTCCAGCGTGCCTCTATCATACCCCGGGCAGCACGGTAGCACAAGTGGGTAGCGCCAGGGTCCCAAGTTCGATACCCCGCTGGGTCACTGTCTGTGCGGAGTCTGCACGTTCTCCCCGTGTCTGCGTGGGTTTCCTCCGGGTGCTCCGGTTTCCTCCCACAGTCCAAAAACGTGCAGGTTAGATGGATTGGCCGTGATAAATTGCCCTTAGTGACCAAAAAGGTTAGGAGGGGTTATTGGGTTACGGGGATAAGGTGGAAGTGAGGGCTTACGTGGGTCGGTCAGACTGGATGGGCTGAATGGCCTCCTCCTGCACTGTATGTTCGATGTTCTATGTACCCCCTTGCTCAGGAGTCCCTGGCCAAAGGAAAATAGTTCCCCCCCCATCGACCCGATTGAATCGTTAATATTTCAAACACCTTGGTTGGCTCACCTCCCAAACGTGTAGACTCACGGGAATATCAGCCTAGTCTTTGGGCGTGTTCTGAATTGGTGGAGGGTGGCTCCCTGGTGGCCGACGCCGGAATATTTGCACCTGTCGCTGCAGCAAAGGTACCTCCCCTTCCTCAGTTAGGAGTGCCTGAGCTGAATGCAGTTACTCCAGCTGGGGTCTGGCCAATACTCTGGGCAACTGAGCAGGACCTCCCTCTCCATGACCTGCTCTCTCCAACCCAGTGCCCAGGCGAGCGGGAGAAGAGTTCAGACTGCAGCTGACTCCAGAGCTCGTGAAAATAGATTGTCTCCAGAAATCTCCACAGAAACCCCAAAGGATGTGCTCCCTGTCTCACTGGGGCGTTCAAGACAGAAAGGACCGAGGAATCTCGGCCGAGATTGGTGGCGTTCAGTCCTCCGAGCTTTCCGCCCTTGTTTAGAATGCTGGCTTGTGTTAATGCTCTTTGTTTCCCTTCCAGGTCACTGAAGCTGATGGGTTTCCTCGTGCTCAGTGGCAGTGCCACGGCCTCCTATATCATGGCCATGGCTGTTCTAAGTCCATGTCCTTGGCTGGCTCACGCTGCCTCAGGAACCACCCTCATTGTGAGTGTTCCTTCTGTTATTTTTGTCGTGCCTTTACTCTCCTTCAGACATCCCAAAGCACCGTACACCCAATGAGGTATTTTGTATTGAAGCACATTCACGGTGTTATTTTCAGCATTCGCAGGACATTGATGTCACTGGTTAGGCCAGCATTTATTACCCATCCCAACTTACCCGCAAAAGGTGGTGGTGAGCTGCCTTCTTGAACCCGCCGCAGTCTCTGAGGTGTAGGTACACTAACAGTGCTGTCAGCAAGGGAGTTCCAGGATTTTGACCCAGCAACAGTGGAGGAACAGCGATATATTTCTAAATCAGGGTGGTAAATGGATTGGAGAGGAACTTTCAGGTGGTGGTATCTGTGGTGCACCCTCAGTACTGACCCTCTGACAGTGCAGCACTCCCTCAGTACTGACCCTCTGACAGTGCAGCACTCCCACAGTACTGACCCTCTGACAGTGCAGCACTCCCTCAGTACTGACCCTCTGACAGTGCAGCACTCCCTCAGTACTGACCCTCTGACAGTGCAGCACTCCCTCAGTACTGACCCTCTGACAGTGCAGCACTCCCTCAGTACTGACCCTCTGACAGTGCAGCACTCCCTCAGTACTGACCCTCTGACAGTGCAGCACTCCCTCAGTACTGACCCTCTGACAGTGCAGCACTCCCTCAGTACTGACCCTCTAACAGTGTGGCGCTCCCTCAGTACTGACTCTCTGACAGTGCAGCGCTCCCTCAGTACTGACCCTCTCACAGTGCAGCGCTCCCTCAGTACTGAACCTCTAACAGTGCGGCGCTCCCTCAGTACTGACTCTCTGACAGTGCAGCGCTCCCTCAGTACTGTCCCTCTGACAGTGCGGCACTCCCTCAGCACTGACCCTCTGACAGTGCAGCACTCCCTCAGTACTGAACCTCTAACAGTGCGGCGCTCCCTCAGTACTGCCCCTCTGACAGTGTGGCACTCCCTCAGCACTGACCCTCTGACAGTGCAGCACTCCCTCAGTACTGAACCTCTAACAGTGCGGCGCTCCCTCAGTACTGACTCTCTGACAGTGCAGCACTCCCTCAGTACTGACCCTCTGACAGTGCAGCACTCCCTCAGTACTGACCCTCTGACAGTGCAGCACTCCCTCAGTACTGACCCTCTGACAGTGGGGCACCCCCTCAGTACTGACCCTCTGACAGTGCAGCACTCCCTCAGTACTGACCCTCTGACAGTGGGGCACCCCCTCAGTGCTGACCCTCTGACAGTGGGGCACCCCCTCAGTACTGACCCTCTGACAGTGCAGCACTCCCTCAGTGCTGACTCCTCTGACAGTGCAGCACTCCCTCAGTACTGACCCTCTGACAGTGCTGCACTCTGCTCAGTACTGACCCTCTGACAGTGCAGCGCTCCCTCAGTACTGACCCTCTGACAGTGTGGCACTCCCTCAGTACTGACCCTCTGACAGTGCAGCACTCCCTCAGTACTGACCCTCTGACAGTGCAGCACTCCCTCAGTACTGACTCTCTGACAGTGCAGCGCTCCGTCAGTACTGACCCTCTGACAGTGCGGCACTCCCTCAGTACTGACCCTATGACAGTGCAGCGTTCCCTCAGTACTGACCCTCTGTCAGTGCAGCACTCCCTCAGTACTGACCCTCTAACAGTGCGGCGCTCCCTCAGTACTGACCCTCTGACAGTGCAGCGCTCCCTCAGTACTGACCCTCTGACAGTGCGGCACTCCCTCAGTACTGACCCTCTGACAGTGCAGCACTCCCTCAGTACTGACCCTCTGACAGTGCAGCACTCCCTCAGTACTGACCCTCTGTCAGTGCAGCGCTCCCTCAGTACTGACCCTTTGACAGTGCAGCACTCCCTAGGTACTGACCCTCTGACAGTGCAGCACTCCCTCAGTACTGCCCCTCTGACAGTGCAGCACTCCCTCAGTACAGACCCTCTGACAGTGCAGCACACCCTCAGTACTGACCCTATGACAGTGCAGCACTCCCTCAGTACTGACCCTCTGACAGTGCAGCGCTCACTCAGTACTGACCCTCTGACAGTGCAGCACTCCCTCAGTACAGACCTTCTGACAGTGCAGCGCTCACTCAGTACTGACCCTCTGACAGTGCAGCGCTCCCTCAGTACTGACCCTTTGAAAGTGCTGCGCTCCCTCAGTACTGACCCTCTGATAGTGCAGCACTCCCTCAGTTCTGACCCTTTGACAGTGCAGCACTCCCTCAGTACTGACTCTCTGACAGTGCAGCACTCCCTCAGTACTGACCCTCTGACAGTGCAGCACTCCCTCAGTACTGACCCTCTGACAGCGCAGCACTCCCTCAGTACTGACTCCCTGACAGTGCAGCGCTCCCTCAGGACTGACCCTCTGATAGTGCAGCACTCCCTCAGTTCTGACCCTTTGACAGTGCAGCACTCCCTCAGTACTGACCCTCTGACAGTGCAGCACTCCCTCAGTACTGACTCTCTGACAGTGCAGCACTCCCTCAGTACTGACCCTCTGACAGTGCAGCACTCCCTCAGTACTGACCCTCTGACAGTGCAGCACTCCCTCAGTACTGACCCTCTGATAGTGCGGCACTCCCTCAGTACTAACCCTCTGATAGTGCAGCACTCCCTCAGTACTGACCCTCTGAGAGAGCAGCGCACCCTCAGTACTGACCCTCTAACAGTGCAGCGCGCCCTCAGTACTGACCCTTTGACAGTGCAGCACTCCCTCAGTACTGACCCTCTGACAGTGCAGCACTCCCTCAGTACAGACCCTCTGACAGTGCAGCACTCCCTCAGTACTGACCCTCTGACAGTGCAGCACTCCCTCAGTACTGACCCTTTGACAGTGCAGCACTCCCTCAGTACTGACCCTCTGACAGTGCAGCACTCCCTCAGTACAGACCCTCTGACAGTGCAGCACTCCCTCAGTACTGACCCTCTGACAGTGCAGCACTCCCTCAGTACTGACCCTCTGACAGTGCAGCAGTCCCTCAGTACTGACCCTCTGACAGTGCAGCACTCCCTCAGTACTGACCCTCTGACAGTGCAGCGCGCCCTCAGTACTGACCCTTTGACAGTGCAGCACTCCCTCAGTACTGACCCTTTGACAGTGCAGCACTCCCTCAGTACTGACCCTCTGACAGCGCGGCACTCCCTCAGTACTGACCCTCTGACAGTGCAGCACTCCCTCAGTACTGACCCTCTGACAGTGCAGCACTCCCTCAGTACTGACCCTCTGACAGTGCGGCACTCCCTTAGTACTGACCCTCTCACAGTGCAGCGCTCCCTCAGTTCTGACCCTCTGACAGTGCAGCACTCCCTCAGTACTGCCCATCTGACAGCGCAGCACTCTTTCAGTACTGACCCTCTGACAGTGCAGCACTCCCTCAGTACTGACCCTCTGACAGTGCAGCACATCCTTAGTACTGACTCTCTGACAATGCAGCACTCCCTCAGTACTGACCCTCTGACAGTGCAGCACTCCCTCAGTACTGACCCTCTGACAGTGCAGCACATCCTTAGTACTGACTCTCTGACAATGCAGCACTCCCTCAGTACTGACCCTCTGACAGTGCAGCACTCCCTCAGTACTGACCCTCTGACAGTGCGGCACTCCCTCAGTACTGACCCTCTGACAGTGCAGCAGTCCCTCAGTACTGACCCTCTGACAGTGCAGCGCGCCCTCAGTACTGACCCTCTGACAGTGCAGCACTCCCTCAGTACTGACCCTCTGACAGTGCAGCACTCCCTCAGTACTGACCCTTTGACAGTGCAGCACTCCCTCAGTATGACCCTCTGACAGTGCAGCACTCCCTCAGTACTGATCCTCTGACAGTGCAGCACTCCCTCAGTACTGACCCTCTGACAGTGCAGCACTCCCTCAGTACTGACCCTCTCACAGTGCAGCACTCCCTCAGTACTGACCCTCTGACAGTGCAGCACTCCCTCAGTACTGACCCTCTGACAGTGCAGCACTCCCTCAGTACTGACCCTCTGACAGTGCAGCACTCCCTCAGTACTGACCCTCTGACAGTGCAGCACTCCCTCAGTACTTACCCTCTGACAGTGCAGCACTCCCTCAGTACTGACCCTCTGACAGTGCAGCACTCCCTCAGTATTGACCCTCTGACAGTGCAGCATTCACACAGTACTGACCCTCTGACAGTGCAGCACTCCCTCAGTACTGACCCTCTGACAGTGCAGCACTCCCTCAGTACTGACCCTCTGACAGTGCAGCACACCCTCAGTACTGACTCTCTGACAGTGCAGCACTCCCTCAGTACTGACCCTCTGACAGTGCAGCACAGCCTCAGTACTGACCCTCTGACAGTGCAGCACTCCCTCAGTACTGACCCTCTGACAGTGCGGCACTCCCTCAGTACTGACCCTCTTGACAGTGCAGCACCCCCTCAGTACTGACCCTCTGACAGTGCAGCACTCCCTCAGTACTGACCCTCTGACAGTGCAGCACCCCCTCAGTACTGACCCCCTGACAGTGCAGCACTCCCTCAGTACTGACCCTCTGACAGTGCAGCACTCCCTCAGTACTGACCCTCTGACAGTGCGACACTCCATCAGTACTGACCCTCTGACAGTGCAGCACTCCCTCAGTACTGACTCTCTGACAGTGCGGTGCTCCCTCAGTACAGACCCTCTGACAGTGCGGCACTCCCTCAGTACTGACCCTCTGACAGTGCAGCTCTCCCTCAGTACTGACCCTCTGACAGTGCAGCACACCCTCAGTACTGACCCTCTGACAGTGCGGCACACCCTCAGTACTGACCCTCCGACAGTGCGGCACTCCCTCAGTACTGACCCTCTGACAGTGCGGCACTCCCTCAGTACTGACCCTCTGACAGTGCAGCACTCCCTCAGTACTGACCCTCTGACAGTGCGGCACTCCCTCAGTACTGACCCTCTGACAGTGCAGCTCTCCCTCAGTACTGACCCTCTGACAGTGCAGCTCTCCCTCAGTACTGACCCTCTGACAGTGCAGCACACCCTCAGTACTGACCCTCTGACAGTGCAGCACTCCCTCAGTACTGACCCTCTGACAGTGCAGCACACCCTCAGTACTGACCCTCTGACAGTGCAGCACTCCCTCAGTACTGACCCTCTGACAGTGCAGCACTCCCTCAGTACTGACCCTCTGACAGTGCAGCACTCCCTCAGTACTGACCCTCTGACAGTGCAGCACTCCCTCAGTACTGACCCTCTGACAGTGCAGCACTCCCTCAGTACTGACCCTCTGACAGTGCGGCACTCCCTCAGTACTGACCCTCTGACAGTGCAGCACTCCCTCAGTACTGACCCTCTGACAGTGCGGCACTCCCTCAGTACTGACCCTCTGACAGTGCAGCACTCCCTCAGTACTGACCCTCTGACAGTGCGGCACTCCCTCAGTACTGACCCTCTGACAGTGCAGCACTCCCTCAGTACTGACCCTCTGACAGTGCGGCACTCCCTCAGTACTGACCCTCTGACAGTGCAGCACTCCCTCAGTACTGACCCTCTGACAGTGCAGCACTCCCTCAGTACTGACCCTCTGACAGTGCAGCACGCCATCAGTGCTGACCCTCTGACAGTGCGGCACTCCCTCAGTACTGACCCTCTGACAGTGCGGCACTCCCTCAGTACTGACCCTCTGACAGTGCAGCACTCCCTCAGTACTGACCCTCTGACAGTGCAGCACTCCCTCAGTACTGACCCTCTGACAGTGCGGCACTCCCTCAGTACTGACCCTCTAACAGTGCAGTGCTCCCTCAGTACTGACCCTCTGACAGTGCGGTGTTCCCTTAGTGCCACCAGTGGTTTCCTCCAGGTTCTCCAGTTTCCTCCCACAATTTCCCTTGTCATCCATGGTTCCCGAATCCTGCCATTTCTATCCTTCATTTTTGTGGGGGCATGCCTGTCCTGCACTTCAATCAACTGGCCTTTAAAAGCCTCCCACATGTCAGACATGGATTTGCCCTCAAATAGCCGCTCCCAATCCACATTCCCCAGTTCCTGGCTAATTTACATGTAATTGGCTCTCGCCCAATTAAGCACCCTCAGCCGTGGGCCACTCTTGTCCTTATCCATGACGGCCCGAAATCTTATGGTATTATGGCCGCTAAGTTCAAAATGCTCCCTTACTGAAACATCAATCACCTAGGGCCTGGCTCACTCCCCAATACCAAGTCTAGTATGGCCCCTCCCTGGTTGGATTGCCAACGTACTGTATCAAAAAACCCTCCTGGACACATAGAACATGGAACATTACAGCGCAGTACAGGCCCTTCAGCCCTCGATGTTGCGCCGACCTGTGAAACCACTCTAAAGCCCATCTACACTATTCCCTTATCGTCCATATGTCTATCCAATGACTATTTGAATGTCCTTAGTGTTGGCGAGTCCACTACTGTTGCACACAGGGCATTCCATGCCCTTACATAAGAACATAAGAACTAGGAGCAGGAGTAGGCCATCTGGCCCCTCGAGCCTGCTCCGCCATTCAATGAGATCATGGCTGATCTTTGTGGACTCAGCTCCACTCTCCGGCCCGTACACCATAAAGGAATCCCTTTATTCTTTAGAAAGGTATCTATCTTTTTCTTAAAAACGTTTAAAGAAGGAGCCTCAACTGCTTCACTGGGCAAGGAATTCCAGAGATTCACAACCCTTTGGGTGAAGAGGTTCCTCCTAAACTCGATCCTAAATCTACTTCCCCTTATTTTGAGGTTATGCCCCCTAGTCTGCTTTCACCCGCCAGTGGAAACAACCTGCCCGCATCTATCCTATCGATTCCCTTCATAATTTTATATGTTTCTATAAGATCCCCCGCATCCTTCTAAATTCCAACGAGTACAGTCCCAGTCTACTCAACCTCTCGTCATAATCTAATCCCCTCAACTCTGGGATCAACCTAGTGAATCTCCTCTGCACTCCCTCCAGTGCCAATATGTCCTTTCTCAGGTAAGGAGACCAAAACTGAACACAATACTCCAGATGTGGCCTCACCAACGCCTTATACAATTGCAGCATAACCTCCCTAGTCTTGAACTCCATCCCTCTAGCAATGAAAGACAAAACTCGATTAGCCTTCTTAATCACCTGTTGCACCTGCACACCAACTTTTTGCGACTCGTGCACCAGCACACCCAGGTCCCTCTGCACAGCAGCATGTTTTAACACCTTACCGTTTAAATAATAATCCATTCTGCTGTTATTCCTCCCAAAATGGATAGCCTCACACTTGGCAACATTGAATTCCATCTGCCAGACCCTAGCCCATTCACCTAACCTATCCAAATCCTTCTGCAGACTTCCAGTATCCTCTGCACTTTTTGCTTTACCACTCATCTTGGTGTCGTCTGCAAACTTTGCCACATTGCACTTGGTCCCCAAGTCCAAATCGTCTATGTAAATTGTGAACAACTGCGGGCCCAAAACTGATCATTGAGGGACCCCACTAGTTACAGGTTGCCAACCAGAGAAACACCCATTTATCCCCACTCTCTGCTTTCTGTTAGTTAACCAATCCTCTACCCATGCATCTTTAGTTTATGCAGCAACCTTTTGTGTGGCACCTTGTCAAAAGCTTTCTGGAAATCCAGATATACCACATCCATTGGCTCCCCGTTATCTACTGCACTGGTAACGGCCTCAAAAAATTCTACCAAATTAGTCAGACACGACCTACCCTTTGTGAACCCATGCTGCGTCTGCCCAATGGGACAATTTCCCTCCAGGTGCCCCGCTATTTCCTCCTTAATGATAGATTCCAGCATTTTCCCTACTACTGAAGTTAAGCTTACCGGCCTATAATTACCCGCTTTCTGCCGACCTCCTTTTTTAAACAGTGGTGTCACGTTTGCTACTTTCCAATCCTCTGGGACCACCCCAGAGTCTAGTGAATTTTGATAAATTATTACGAATGCGTTTACAATTTCCCTAGCCATCTCTTTTAACACTCTCAGTAACTTACTACTCTCTGAGTAAAGAACCTACCTCTGACATCTGTCTTATATCTATCTCCCCTCAATTTAAAGCTATGTCCCCTCGTGCTAGACATCACCATCCGAGGAAAAAGGCTCTCACTGTCCACCCTATCCAATCCTCTGATCATCTTGTATGCCTCAATTAAGTCACCTCTTAATCATAGAATTTACAGTGCAGAAGGAGGCCATTCGGCCCATTGAGTCTGCACCGGCTCTTGGAAAGAGCACCCTACCCAAGGTCCACACCTCCACCCTATCCCCATAACCCAGTAGCCCCACCCAACACTAAGGCCAATTTTGGACATTAAGGGCAATTTATCATGGCCAATCCACCTAACCCGCACATCTTTGGACTGTGGGAGGAAACCGGAGCACCCGGAGGAAACCCACGCAGACATGGGGAGGATGTGCAGACTCCGCACAGACAGTGACCCAAGCCGGAATCGAACCTGGGACACTGGAGCTGTGAAGCAATTGTGCTATCCACAATGCTACCGTGCTGCCCTTCTTCTCTCTAACAAAAACAGCTTCAAGTCCCTCAGCCTTCCCTCATAAGATCTTCCATCCATACTAGGCAACATTCTGGTAAATCTCCTCTGCACCCTTTCCAAAGCTTCCACATCCTTCCTATAATGCGGCGACCAGAATTGCACGCAATACTCCAAATGCGGCCGCACCAGAGTTTTGTACAGCTGCAACATGACCTCATGGCTCCGAAACTCAATCCCTCTACCAATAAAAGCTAACACACCGTACACTTTCTTTTAAAAAAACATTCAAACTGAGGCTTTATTAGTATCTGAAGTGTGGCCTCCTACAGCAGCTGACGAAATGCCTGCAAGCTGGAGGCCACGCATATTTATTATTTTAAAAAATTATATTTATTAAAGTTTTTTAACAACACAAATTTTCTCCCTTACAAACAATAACCCCCCCCCCTCCCCCCCTCCCCCCATAACAAAATAACAAGAAATCGCACTGAGCAAGATATATACATGGCAAAATGGTATATTAACATATCTTTATACACTGGCTTTGTCCCGCACGTGCCAGTTTCCCAGCCCTTCATGTAATCTCTTGCTCATCCACCCCCCCCAGCAATCCCCCCACCCCCCCTCCTTCCCAGGACGTCCCCCCCCCGTCCCCCCCTGGGTTGCTGCTGCTGCTGACCGACCTTCCTCTAACGCTCCGCGAGATAGTCTAGGAATGGTTGCCACCGCCTGTAGAACCCCTGCGCAGACCCTCTCAAAGCAAACTTAATCCTCTCCAGCTTTATGAACCCAGCCATGTCGTTTATCCAGGCCTCCACGCTGGGGGGCTTCGCCTCCTTCCACATTAGCAAGATCCTTCGCCGGGCTACTAGGGACGCAAAGGCCAGAATGCCGGCCTCTTTCACCTCCTGCACTCCTGGTTCGTCCACTACTCCAAATATAGCTAGCCCCCAGCTTGGCTTGACCCGGACTTTCACCACCTGAGATATTGCTCCCGCCACTCCTCTCCAGAACCCCTCCAGTGCCGGGCATGACCAAAACATATGGACATGGTTCGCCGGGCTCCCTGAGCACCTTCCACATCTGTCCTCTACCCCAAAGAACCTGCTCAACCTCGCCCCCGTCAAGTGAGCTCTGTGAACCACCTTAAATTGTACCAGGCTGAGCCTGGCACACGAGGAGGAGGAATTAACCCTACCTAGGGCATCAGCCCACAGACCTTCCTCGATCTCCTCCCCCAGCTCCTCCTCCCATTTACCCTTCAACTCTTCTACCAGCGCTTCCCCCTCTTCTTTCATCTCCTGGTGTATCGCCGACACCTTGCCCTCCCCGACCCATACACCCGAGATCACCCTGTCTTGAATTTCTTGTGCCGGGAGCAACGGGAATTCCCTGACCTGTCGCCTCACAAAAGCCCTCACCTGCATATATCTAAAGGCATTTCCCGGGGGTAACTCAAACTTCTCCTCCAGTGCCCCTAGGCTCGCAAATGTCCCGTCAATGAACAGGTCCCCCATTCTTCTAATCCCCGCCCGATGCCAGCTCTGGAACCCCCCGTCCATCTTCCCCGGGACAAACCGGTGGTTACCCCTGATCGGGGACCACACCGAGGCTCCCACTGCACCCCTGTGCCGTCTCCACTGGCCCCAGATCCTTAACGTTGCCGCCACCACCGGGCTCGTGGTATACTTTGATGGCGAGAACGGCAGCGGTGCCATCACCAACGCCCCCAGGCTCGTTCCTTTACAGGACGCCATCTCCATCCTCTTCCATGCCGCCCCCTCTCCCTCCATAACCCACTTGCGGATCATCGCCACATTTGCTGCCCAGTAGTAGCTCCCCAGGTTTGGCAGCGCCAACCCTCCTCGGTCCCTACTGCGTTCCAGGAACCCTCTCCTTACTCTTGGGGTCTTATTCGCCCACACAAACCCCATAATACTCCTACCTACTCTCTTAAAAAAGCCCTTGGTGATCACGATGGGAAGGCACTGAAACACAAACAGAAACCTCGGAAGGACCACCATTTTGACCGACTGCACTCTACCCGCCAGCGAGAGCGGTAACGTGTCCCATCTTTTGAAGTCCTCCTCCATTTGGTCCACCAACCTCATCAGATTCAGTTTATGTAGGGCCCCCAAACTCCTGGCTATCTGGATCCCCAGGTACCGAAAGCTCCCCTCCGCCCTCCTCAGCGGTAGGTCCCCTATCCCTCTTTCTTGGTCCCCCGCCTGTAATACAAAGAGCTCGCTCTTCCCTACATTGAGCTTATAGCCCGAAAACTCCCCAAACTCACTTAGAGTCTGCATGACCTCCACCATCCCCTCCATTGGATCCGCCACGTACAGCAACAGGTCATCCGCATATAGCGACACCCGATGCTCTTCTCCCCCTCGGACCACCCCCCTCCATTTATTAGACTCCCTCAATGACATGGCCAAGGGTTCGATCGCCAATGCAAACAACAGGGGGGACAGGGGGCACCCCTGCCTCGTTCCTTGGTACAGCCGAAAGTACTCCGACCTCCGCCGGTTCGTCACTACACTCGACACTGGGGCTCTGTAAAGGAGCTTAACCCAGCTGATAAACCCTCCCCCGAACCCAAACCTACGCAGCACCTCCCAGAGGTACTCCCACTCCACTCGGTCAAAGGCCTTTTCCGCGTCCATAGCTGCCACTATCTCCGCCTCTCCCTCCTCCGATGGCATCATTATCACGTTTAAGAGCCGCCGCACATTAGTGTTTAATTGCCTGCCCTTTACGAATCCCGCCTGGTCCTCATGGATCACCTCCGGGACACAGTCCTCAATCCTCGTGGCCAGCACTTTTGCCAACAACTTAGCGTCCACATTGAGGAGAGAGATCGGCCTGTTCGATCCACATTGCAGTGGATCCTTGTCCCTCTTTAGGATCAAAGAAATTGTCGCTTACGACATTGTCAGGGGCAGGGTCCCCTCCTCTCTTGCCTCGTTAAAGGTCCTCACTAGTAGCGGGGCCAACAGGTCTACGTACTTCCTGTAGAACTCCACCGGGAACCCGTCCGGCCCCGGGGCCTTCCCCGCCTGCATGCTCCCCAAACCCTTGCTCAGCTCCTCCAACCCAATTGGTGCCCCCAAACCAGCCACCTCCTGCTCCTCCACCCTCGGGAATCTCAGTTGGTCTAGAAATCGTCCCATCCCCTCTTCCCCCGCTGGGGGCTGGGATCTGTACAACTCTTCATAGAAGGCCTTGAATACCTCGTTTATTTTCATCGCACTCCGAACCGTGGCTCCCCTTCCATCTTTGACTCCCCCTATTTCCCTCGCTGCCGTCCTCTTACGAAGCTGGGGTGCCAGCATCCGACTAGCCTTCTCCCCATACTCGTAGGTTGCCCCCTGCGCTTTCCTCCACTGTGCCTCCTCCTTCCCTGTGGTCAACAGGTCAAACTCCGTCTGGAGCCGTCGTCTTTCCCCAAGTAATCTTTCCTCCGGGGCCTCTGCGTATCTCCTGTCCACTCTCAAAATCTCCCCCACTAACCTCTCCCTTTCCATACCCTCTGTCTTCTCCCTATGAGCCCTGATGGAAATTAGCTCTCCCCTGATCACCGCCTTCAACACCTCCCATACCACCCCCACCCGCACCTCCCCGTTGTCGTTGGCCTCCAAGTACCTTTCGATACACCCCCTCACCTTCCCACACACCACCTCCTCCGCCAGCAGTCCCACATCCAGCCGCCACAACGGGCGTTGGTCCCTCTCCTTTCCCAGCCCCATTTCCACCCAGTGCGGGGCGTGGTCCGAAACGTCTATGGCCGAATACTCCGTCCCCTCCACCCTCGGGATGAGCGCCCTGCCCAGAACAAAGAAATCTATCCGGGAGTAGGCTTTGTGTACATGGGAGAAGAAAGAAAATTCCCTGGCCTGCGGCCTTGCAAACCGCCATGGGTCCACTCCCCCCATCTGATCCATAAACCCCCTAAGCACCTTGGCCGCCGCCGGCCTCTTTCCAGTCCTTGATCTGGAGCGGTCCAGTGCTGGGTCCAACACTGTATTGAAGTCCCCTCCCATTATCAGGCCTCCTACCTCCAGGTCCGGAATGCGCCCCAACATGCGCTTCATGAATCCTGCATCATCCCAGTTCGGGGCGTATACATTTACCAACACCACCCACGTCCCTTGCAGCCTACCGCTCACCATCACATATCTCCCTCCATTATCCACTACGATAGTCTTGGCCTCAAATGACACATGCTTTCCCACCAATATTGCCACCCCTCTATTCTTCGCGTCCAGTCCCGAGTGAAATACCTGTCCTACCCATCACCTTCTTAACCTGACCTGGTCCGCCACCTTCAGGTGTGTCTCTTGGAGCATGGCCACGTCTGGCTTCAGTCCCTTCAAGTGCGCGAACACTCGAGCCCGCTTCACCGGCCCATTCAGGCCCCTCACGTTCCACGTTATCAGCCGGATTGGAGGGGCTCTCACCCCCCACCCCTGCTGACTAGCCATCTCCTTTTCTGGGCCAGTCCTGTGTCCGCCTCTCCCTCACCCTCCAGTCCCCCAGAGGGGGGACCCCCGTCCCGACCACCTCTTCTGTGTCCCCTTCCCTTTCGGCCAGTACAGCAGCAACACTTCCCCCCCCCCCCCTTCCCCCCCTCCCCCCCTCCCCTCCCCCCGCTAGACCCCTGTCTAGCTTTTTTGTTCCCCCATATCACTCCCGTAAGTCAGCTGACACCTGCTGACCCCGGCTTCCCCCGCCGTCCCTTTGACCCCCCCCGTGTGGGAGTCTCCCAATCAATATGCGTTCCTTCGTTCCCCTTCCCGCCTTTCTTCCCGCGCGCGGGAAAACCCCCCCGTGCTTTCCAAAGCGTGCCCCGCCCCCTCTGGCGCAGATCCTGTCGCGACCTTGTCTCTCTCCCCCAGCCCATGCAGCATTTCCTGCGTGTGATTGACCCCCTATATACAACAACCATCAAACATCAAACCCCAAAACATCCCCCCACCCTCACAAACCCTCAGTTAGAGTCCAACTTTTCGGCTTGTACAAAGGTCCACGCCTCTTCAGGCGTTTCGAAGTAGTATTGTTGGCCCTTGTATGTGACCCACAGTCGCGCTGGCTGCAGCATTCCGAATCTCACTTCTTTCCGGTACAGCGCCGCCTTGGCCCGGTTGAAACCCGCTCTCCGCTTTGCAACCTCCGTGCTCCAGTCCGGGTATATTCGGATCTCTGCATTGTCCCACTTGCTGCTCCGCTCCTTCTTGGCCCATCTCAGGACCCTCTCTCTGTCCGTGAACCGGTGAAATCTCACCACCATCGCCCTTTGCGGCTCATTTGCCCGGGGCCTCCTCGCCAGCACCCGGTGTGCCCCGTCCAGCTCCTGCGACCTCGAAGGGGCCTCCGCGCCCATCATCGCCCCGAGCATCGTGCTCGCGTATGCCCCGGCATCGGCCCCCTCCACTCCTTCAGGGAGACCCAGGATCCGCAGGTTCTTTCTCCTCGACCTGATCTCCAGGTCTTCGAGTCTTCCCGCCCACCTCTTGTGTAGCGCCTCGTGCTGCTCCACTCTCACCGCCAGGCCCAAGATCTCGTCCTCATTCTCACTCACTCTTTTCTGTACCTCCTGGATCTTTACCTCGTGGGCCTTCTGGGTTATCCCTAGTCCTTCAATCGCCGACAACATAGGCGCCAGCATCTCCTTGCGCAGCTCCTCGAGGCAGCGCTTGATGAATTCCTGCAGCTCCGGCCCGCACTCCGCTTTGTCCCCGGCCGCCGCCATTTTGATTTTTTTCCCTCGCTCCTCCCGCTGCTCCAATGCCGCTTTTTTGGCCGTTGCACTTCTGGTCCGGTCCATAAAAGTTGCAGGGGGACCTCTCTCTTCACTTCCCCACAGGTTGTCGTAAAAAAAAAAATTTCCGTTGGGGCTCCTCCGATGAGCCCGAAAGTCCATATTAGCGGCAGCTGCCGAATCGTGCGGCTTAGCTCCGCATAGCCGCAACCGGAAGTCCACCGTACGCCTTCTTAACAACCCTCTCAACCTGGGTGGCAACTTTCAGGGATCTATGTACATGGACACCGAGATCTCTCTGCTCATCCACACTGCCAAGAATCTTACCATTAGCCCAGTACTCTGTCTTCCTGTTATTCCTTCCAAAATGAATCACCTCACACTTTTCTGCATTAAACTCCATTTGCCACCTCTCAGCCCAGCGCTGCAGCTTATCTATGTCCCTCTGTAACTTGTAACATCCGTCCGCACTGTCCACAACTCCACCGACTTTAGTGTCATCGGCAAATTTACTCACACATCCTTCTACGCCCTCGTCCAGGTCATTTATAAAAATGACAAACAGCAGTGGCCCCAAAACAGATCCTTGTAGTACACCACTAGTAACTGGACTCCAGTCTGAACATTTCCCATCAACCACCACCCTTTGTCTTCTTCCAGCTCACCAATTTCTGATCCAGACTGCTAAATCACCCTGAATCCCATGCCTCCGTATTTTCTGTAGTAGCCTACCGTGGGGAACCTTGTCAAATGCTTTACTGAAATCCATATACACCACATCAACTGCTTTACCCTCATCCACCTGTTTGGTCACCTTCTCAAAGAACTCAATAAGGTTTGTGAGGCACGACCTACCCTTCACAAAACCGTGTTGACTATCTCTAATCAAATTATTCCTTTCCAGATGATTATACATCCTATCTCTTGTAAACCTTTTAAGATTTTTCCCACAACAGAAGTAAGGCTCACTGGTCTATAGTTACCGGGGTTGACTCTACTCCCCTTCTTGAACAAGGGGACAACATTTGCTATCCTCCAGTCTTCTGGCACTATTCCTGTAGACAAAGATGACTTAAAGATCAAAGCCAAAGGCTCAGCAATCTCCTCCCTAGCTTCCCAGATAATCCTAGGATAAATCCCATCCGGCCCAGGGGACATATCTATTTTCACACTTTCCAGAATTGCTAACACCTCCTCCTTATGAACCTCAAGCCCTTCTAGTCTAATAGCCTGAATCTCAGTATTCCCCTCGACAACATTGTCTTTTTCCTGTGTGAATACTGATGAAAAATATACATTTAGCACCTCTCCTATCTCCTCGGACTCCAAGCACAACGTCCCACTACTGTCCTTGACTGGCCCTACTCTTACCCTAGTCATTTGTTTATTTCTGACATATCTATACTACCTGTCAAAGACTTCTCATGTCCCCTCCTGGCTCTTCTTAGCTCTCTCTTTAGGTCCTTCCTAGCTAACTTGTAACTCTTGGGCGCCCTAACTGAACCTTCATGACTCATCTTTACATAAGCCTCCTTCTTCCTCTTGCCTCATTGCATCATAATTGCCTTTCCTCCAGATATATCTCTTGTCCTGCGGTATATACCTGTCCCTTTCCATCACTAAAGTAAACGTAATCGAATTGTGGTCACTATCACCAAAGTGCTCACCTACTTCCAAATCCAACACCTGTCCTGGTTCTTTACCCAGTACTAAATCCAATACGGCTTTGCCTCTCGTTGGCCTATCTACACATTGTGTCAGGAAACCCTCCTGCACACATTGGACAAAAATGGACCCATCTAAAGTACTCGAACTATAGTGTTTCCAGTCAATATTTGGAAAGTTAAAGTCCCCCATAACAACTACCCTGTTGCTTTCGCTCCTATCCAGAATCAGCTTTGCAATCCTTTCCTCTACATCTCTGGAACTTTTCGGAGGCCGATAGAAAACCCCTAACAGGGTGACGTCTCCTTTCCTGTTTCTAACATCAGCCCATACTATTCAGTAGACGAGTCCGCATTAAACGTCCTTTCTGCCACTGTAATGCTGTCCTTGACTAACAATGCCATCCCTCCCCCTCTTTTACCACCTTCCCTGAGCCTACTGAAATATCTAAACCCCGGCACCTGCAACAACCATTCCTGTCCCTGCTCTATCCATGTCTCCAAAATGGCCACAACATCAAAGCCCCAGGTACCAACCCATGCCGCAAGTTCACCCACCTTATTCCGGATGCTCCTGGCATTGAAGAAGACACACTTTAAACCACCTTCCTTCTGCCGGTACACTCCTGCAACTTTGAAACCTTTCTCATAACCTCACTACTCTCAACCTCCTGTATACTGGAGCTACAATTCAGGTTCCCAAGCCCCTGCTGAACTAGTTTAAACCCTCCCGAAGAGCATTAGCAAATTTCCCCCCCAGGATATTGGTACCCCTCTGGTCCAGGTGTAGACCTCCCATTTGTAGATGTCCCACTGACCCCAGAATGAGCCCCAATTATCCAGAAATCTGAAACCCTCCCTCCTGCACCATCCCTGTAGCCACGTGTTCAACTCCTCTCTCTCCCTATTCCTCGTCTCGCTATCACGTGGCACGGGTAACAACCCAGAGATAATAACTCGTTTGTCCTAGATCTAAATTTCCGCACTAGCTCCCTAAATTCCTGCCTTACATCCTTATCCCTTTTCCTACCTATGTCGTTGGTACCTATGTGGACCATGATTTGGGGCTGCTCCCCCTCCACCTGAAGGATCCCGAAAACACGATCCGAGACACCACGCACCCTGGCACCTGGGAGGCAACACACTAACCGCGGGTCTCTCTTGTTCCCACAGAATCTCCTATCTATCCCCCTAACTATGGAGTCTCCAATGACTAATGCTCTACTCCTCTCCCCCTTCCCTTCTGAGCAACAGGGACAGACTCTGTTCCAGAGACCTGTACCCCATGGCTCACCTCTGGTAAATCCCCCCCCCCCCCAACAGTATCCAAAGCGGTATACTTGTTACTAAGGGGAACGACCACAGGGGATCCCTGTACTGACTGCTTCCTCCCAGCCCCTCTCACCGTCACCCATCTATCTTTATTCTTCGGAGTAACTACATCCCTGAAGCTTCTATCTATGACCACCTCTGCCTCCTGAATGATCCGAAGTTCACCCAGCTCCAGCTCCAGTTCCCTAACGCGGTTTCTGAGGAGCTGGAGATGGGTTCACTTCCCACAGATGAAATCAGCAGGGACACTGACGGCGTCCCTCACCTCAAACATTCTGCAGGAGGAACATTGCACTACCTTCCCTCCCATCCTCTCTAGATAAAAAAAGAAAGAGCTTACCTGTTATTCACTCCCCTTCTCAGCAAGCACTCACTCAGCAACCTCTGCGCCCTGCACGATAACACCTGAGGGAAAATAAATAAAAACTACTTACCAGTCACCAGCCAATCCCTTACCTGCAGGCTGTGACTTCACGGTTCAACATCTTTCTACTTCTACCTGCCCTCAAGCCTTCCTCTTGATTTTTACAGCAGTTGGGTTTTTTTTGGTTAGAGGAGGGGGTAGGGAGGGAAACACTGAAGAAGTGTTTCTGGTTTAAGTGCCACTTGACAACAGCTCCTCCACAAACCACCTTCAAGTTAGGGTGAGCACAACAGACGTATGCAAATTGCCCCCGCAACAGCCGATCAGCAGCTCCTCTCTACTGCCCTCTGCTGGATGCTTGTCTTCATTTGAACAGCTAGAGTCTCTTGCTCAGGTACACCTTCACATTAGGGTGAGCACAATAGACGTATGCAGATTGCCCCCGCAACAGCCAATCAGCAGCTCAGCTCTACGGCCTTAACTGGATGCTTGTCTTCACTTGAACAAATTGCTCTCCATCCGAGCCCCTGGCTGTAAGTGATTCCCAGTCAATATGCGGGGTGACATGACAGCACTGTCTGCACGGAGTCTGCACGTTCTCCCCGTGTCTGCGTGGGTTTCCTCCGGGTGCTCCGGTTTCCTCCCACAAGTCCCGAAAGACGTGCTGTTAGATAATTTGGACATTCTAAATTCTCCCTCTGTGTACCCGAAAAGGCGCCAGAATGTGGCGACTAGGGGCCTTTCACAGTAACTTCATTGTAGTGTTAATATGAGCCTACTTGTGACAATAAAGATTATTATTATTACAAGTTAAAATCACAACTGACCTGCTTTTTTCCCACACCTTTGCAGTGTCTGACTACACAATTGCCCCTCTGCGGGCTGCTGGGAGGTCTCGAGTACCCTCCCAGCGTTGTGATTTCACCCTTCTTATTCCTGAGCTCCACCCATAATGCCTCACTGCAAGGTCCCTCCAAATGTGTCCTCCCTCAACAGAGCTATGATCCGCTCCCGAATCAGCAAGGTAACTCCTCCACCTCTGTTGTTTCCCTTCTGTCCTGACTGAAACAACGACATTCCGGAATGTTAAGCTTCCAGTCCTGTCCCTCCTTTAACCATGTCTCCGTAATTGTAATTACATCATAGCTCCATGCAGTAATCCAGGCTCTCACCTCACATGTTTTACCAGTTATACTTCTTGCATTGAAGCAAACGCACTCCAGACCTACAGTCCCGCTCAGCCCTGTGGCTGCCCTCTGCGCTATGTTTACTGGCCTGCAGTTCCGGTTCCCACCCCCCTGCCACACTAGTTTAAACCCTCCCGAACAGCACTAGCAAACCTCCCACCCAGGATATCGGCGCCCCTCCAGTTTAGGTGCAACCCATCCTTCTTGTACAGGTCCCACCTTCCCCAGAAGATATCACAGTGATCCATGTATCCAAAGCCCTCCCTCCGACACCAGCTCTTTAGCCACGTGTTCAACTTACTATCTCCCTGTTCCAACCCTCACTAGCACGAGCATCGGGGAGTAATCCTGAGATTACTACCTTGGAGGTTGTGCTGTTTAGCTCCCGACCTAACTCCCTGAATTGTCTTTGCAGGACCTCGTCCCTCTTCCTGCCTATGTCATCAGGAACAATGTGGACAATGACATCTGTCTGTTTGCCCTCCTGTTTCAGGATGCCCTGCAGCCATTCAGAGACATCCAGGACCATGGTATCAGGGAGGCAACGCACCATCCTGGAGTCCCGCTGTTAGCAACAGAAACGCCTGTCTGTGCCCCTGACTATCGAGTCTTCTGCTACTATCACTCGCTTGGACTTAGCCCGCTCTACAGCAGAACCAGTTGTGATGCCATCGGCCTGGCTGCTGCTGGTATCTTCCCCTGAGAGGCTGTCCCCCCCCAACATTATCCAAAACGGCATACCTGTTTCAGAGGGGAATAGCCACAGGAGGATTCTGCCTTACCTGCCTGCCTCTCCTGGCGGTCACCCATCTACCTGTCTGAACCTCTGATGTGACCACCTGCCTGAAGCTAGTGTCTATCACACTCTCTGCCCCCTGTATACTCTGCAATGAGTCCAGCTGCTGCCCCAACTGAACTACGCGGTCTGTGGGGAGATGCAGCTGGTCACACTTCCCACAAACATAGTCGTCAGGGACTTTAGAAAGCTCCCTGATCTCCCACATCTGGCAGGAGGAGCATACCACTGCTATAACTGCCAGCTCTGCTCTTTCACACTGAAGAAAGATATAAGAATAAGAATCTTACCTTGCTTGCCCTCCTCACAGTGCCTTCTTTTTCTGGTTAGAGGAAAAGGGAGGGAGGGAATCACTGAACTGCTCCTTGACACCTGTTCTTCGGCTACCCACAGTACCGTTGAAGTGACTGAGTTGATTTCTCCCAGAATCCTCTTCTGCCGCCTCTGCTGCATGAACAAATTTAAAATAATGAAAGCACGTGGGATTAGGGGCAGTGTATTGAGATGGATAGAAAACTGGTTGGCAGACAGGGAGCAAAGAGTAAGAAGAAAGAGTCGGAACAAACGGGACTTTTTCCAAAGGGCAGGCAGTGACTCGTGGGGCACTGCGGTGATCAGTGTTGTGTTCCCAGCTATTCACAATGTAGATTAATGATTTAGATGAGGGAACAAAATGTAATATCTCCAAATTTGCAGATGACTCCAAGTTGGGTGGGAGGGTGAGCTGTGAGGAGGATGCAGAGATGCTTCAGTGTGATTTGGACCAGTTGAGTGAGTGGGCAAATGAATGGCAGATGTAGTATAATGTGGATAAATGCGAGGTTATCCACTTTAGTAGCAAAATCGGAGGCAGACTATTATTTGAATGGCCATAAATTAGGAACGGGATGTGCAACGAGACCTGGGTGTCCTTGTGCACCATTCGCTGAAGGTAAGCATGCAGGTGCAGCAGGCGGTAAAGAAGGCTAATGGTATGCTGGCCTTCATTGTGAGAGGTTTCGAGTACAGGAGCAGGGATGTCTTGCTGCAATTATACAGGGCCTTGGTGAGGCCACATCTGGAATATTGTGCGTATTTTTTTCTCCTTATCTGAGGAAGGATGTTCTTGCTCTCGAGGGAGTGCAGCAAAGGTTTACCAGACTGATTCCTGGGATGGCGGGACAGACGTGCGAGGAGAGATTAAGTCGGTTAGATTAATTCGCTGGAGTTCAGAAGAATGAGGGGGATCTCATAGAGACGTACAACATTCTAACAGGACTACTCAGGTAGACCTTAGAGTGTCACAGTGGTTAGCACTGCTGCCTCACAGCACCGGGGACCCAGGTTCAATTCCAGCCTTGGGTGACTGTGTCGAGTTTGCACGTTCTCCCTGTGTCAGCGTGGGTTTCCTCTGGGTGCTCCGGTTTCCTCCCACAGTCCAAAGATTATTTTCTTGATTAACAGAGGAATCAGGAATTATGGGGAGAAGGCAGGAGAATGGGGATGAGAAACGTATCGGCCATGATTGAATGGCGGAGCAGATCCGATGGGCCGAATGGCCTATTTCTGCTCCTATGCCTTATAGTCTGATGGTCTTATGGGTAGATGCAAGAAGGATGTTGCCGATGGTGGAGGTGTCCAGAACCAGGGGTCATAGTTTGAGGTTACGAGGTAAACCGTTTCGGACAGAGATGGAGACATTTTTTCACCCAGAGAGTGGTCGGTCTGTGGAATCTGTTACCACAGGAAGGGCGGCACGGTAGTCCAGTGATTAGCACTGTTGCTTCACAGCGCCAGGGTCCCAGGTTCGATTCCCATTTGGGTCACTGTCTGTGCGGAGTCTGCACGTTCTCCCCGTGTCTGAGTGGGTTTCCTCCGGGTGCTCCGGTTTCTTCCCACATGTTCCGAAAGACGTGCTGTCAGGTGAATTGGACATTCTGAATTCTCCCTTGGTGTACCCGAACAGGTGCCGGAATGTGGAGACTAGGGGATTTTCACAGTAACTGATTTGATTTATTGTCACATGTACCGAAATGCAGTGAAAAGTATTTTTCTGCGGCCGAGGGACTGTACACAGTACGTACATAGCAGACACAAGAGTAATCGACAGAGTACATTGACAAATGGTACATCGACAACAGTGATTGGTTACAGTGCAAAACAGGGGGCCAAACAAAGCAAATACATGAGCAAGAGCAGCATAGGGCATCGTAAATAGTGTCTTACAGGGAACAGATCAGTCCGAGGGGGAGACGTTGAGGAGTCTGGTAGCTGTTCCTATGTCTGGATGTGCGGAACTTCAGACTTTGCCTTCTGCCTGATGGAAGGGTCTGGAAGAAGGCAATGCCTGGGTGGGAGGGGTCTCAGACAATGCTGTCTGCCTTCCTGAGGCAGCGGGAGGTGTAGACGGAATCAATGTGGGGGTGGCAATGTGTGTAATGCGTTGGGCTGAGTTCACCACACTCTGCAGTTTCTTGCAAAGTTGGGCCGAGTGGTTGCCACATCAAGCTGTGATGCAGCCGGATAGGATGCTCTCTGTGGCACATCTGTCGAAGTTGTGAGAGTCGATGCAGACATGCCGAATTTCTTTAGCTTCCGTAAGAAGTAGAGACGTTTTGGGCTTTCTTGACTGTCGCATCAACGTCAGACTGTCCTGGTCCACTTACATTAACACAGTAACTTCATTGCAGTGTTAATATAAGCCTAATTGTGCCGATAATAAAGATTATTATTATTATTAGTTGAGGCCAAAACTGAGTCTAAGTGTTGACGCCAACACAGATTCGGTGGACTTTTACAACAGAAAAACTGGCGCGGCACCTGGACCGATTCCGCCACCGTTGAGGGGTTAGCACCGACGCCACGTGGAACACAATGGGTTCCAACGAAAAACAGTGAGGTATTCGCTGGGTCCGTGATTGAATCTCGGGAGGCTGACAAGCTGCAGCCGCACATACACATTACACTCCCCACACACACTTAATCCCAGTCAAAAGGATGGCACTGCTTGTGCTGGAGTGTGCCCATACAGCTGATGGGTCAGCAGGTACCACTGGGCAACCCCGATACGACCCGTGGCACTAGGTTCAAAGCGGGCGGTTAGCGGTGTGCGCAGCTGCATGGCTGCCTTGCCGGCTGCGGCAATGGTGTTCCGTGCCCGTCCACCCCGACCCCACAGCCCACCGCCTGGCCACCCTCACTATTCTCCCCCCCGGCCCCTGACAGAAGCACAACGGGCAGCAAACTCTGGCGATGTTGTACACCTTCCGTACCCCCTCTCCCTCAGCCGCCGCCACGCCAGTTTCACGGTTTTTAAAAGCACAAGTGAACCGCTCCGTCGGGAACTCGGCCCATCGGAGGCGGGGAATCACGGCGGCCCCGGAGAATACCGGGTCGGGCCCGCTAATGACATACAAATGGTGCCTTTGTATGTGCGTTCCGGAATGCACTGATGCCGCTGTCGAAGTGCTGGAGCATTGTGATTTGAAGCGGGATTAGGCTTTGAGTTGGATGATCAGCCGTGATCATAATGAATGGCGGAGCAGCCTCGATGGGCCGAATGGCCTCCTCCTGCTGCTATTTTCTATGTTTCGATGACATTTGAGAGAGAGAGAGTGCAGAAAATATTCCCGAGAATGGTTCCCGAGATGAGGAAATTCAATTATGCAGACAGATTGGAAAGGGGCAGCACGGTAGCATTGTGGATAGCACAATTGCTTCACAGCTCCAGGGTCCCAGGTTCGATTCCCGGCTTGGGAGTCTGCACGTTCTCCCCGTGTGTGCGTGGGTTTCCTCCGGGTGCTCCGGTTTCCTCCCACAGTCCAAAGATGTGCAGGTTAGGTGGATTGGCCATGATAAATTGCCCATAGTGTCCAAAATTGCCCTTAGTGTTGGGTGGGGTTACTGGGTTATGGGGATAGGGTGGAGGTGTGGACCTTGGGTAGGGTGCTCTTTCCAAGAGCTGGTGCAGACTCGATGGGCCGAATGGCCTCCTTCTGCACAGTAAATTCTATAAGTTGGGATGTTTTCTTGGCAGAAGAGAAGGTTGAAGGTGTTTTGTCACAATCATGAGGTGTCTGGGCCAATTGGACCAGGCCAAACTGTTCCCCATTGGTGGAAGTGGACCAGAAAGCACAGATTTAAGGTAATTGACAAAAGAGGTAAGGGCCACATGAGGACAAACCTTTTTTACACAGCGAGTGGTTAGGATCTGGAATGCACTGTCTGAGAGTGCGGTGGAGGCAGATTCACACAGCGAGTGGTTAGGACCTGAAACGCACTGTCTGAGAGTGTGGTGGGGGCAGATTCACACAGCGAGTGGTTAGGATCGGGAATGTACTGTCTGAGAGTGTGGTGGAGGCAGATTCACTCAGTGAGTGGTTAGGATCTGGAATGTACTGTCTGAGAGTGTGGTGGAGGCAGATTCACACAGCGAGTGGTTGGGATCCGGAATGTACTGTCTGAGAGTGTGGTGGAGGCAGATTCACACAGCGAGTGGTTAGGGTCTGGAATGCACTGTCTGAGAGTGTGGTGGAGGCAGGTTCACACAGCGAGTGATTAGGATCTGGAATGCACTGTCAGAGAGTGTGGTGGAGGCAGGGCTACACAGCGACTGGTTAGGATCCGGAATGCACTGTCTGAGAGTGTGGTGGAGGCAGATTCACACAGCGAGTGGTTAGGATCTGGAATGCACTCTCTGAGAGTGTGGTGGAGGCAGGGTTACAGAGCGAGTGGTTAGGGTCTGGAATGCACTGTTGGAGAGTGTGGTGGAGGCAGATTCACACAGCGAGTGGTTAGGATCTGGAATGCACTGTCTGAGAGTGTGGTGGAGGCAGATTCACACAGCGAGTGGTTAGGATCTGGAATGCACTCTCTGAGAGTGTGGTGGAGGCAGGGTTACAGAGCGAGTGGTTAGGGTCTGGAATGCACTGTTGGAGAGTGTGGTGGAGGCAGATTCACACAGCGAGTGGTTAGGATCTGGAATGCACTGTCTGAGTGCGCGGTGGAGGCAGATTCACACAGCGAGTGGTTAGGATCTGGAATGCACTGTCTGAGAGTGTGGTGGAGGCAGATCCACACAGCGAGTGGTTAGGATCTGGAATGCACTGTCTGAGAGTGTGGTGGGGGCAGATTCACACAGCGAGCGGTTAGGATCTGGAATGCACTGTCTGAGAGTTTGGTGGAGACAGTGTCACACAGCGAGTGGTTAGGATCTGGAATGCACTGTCTGGGAGTGTGGTGGAGGCAGGGTCATACAGCGAGTGGTTAGGATCTGGAATGTACTGTCTGAGAGTGTGGTGGAGGCAGATTCACACAGCGAGTGGTTAGGATCTGGAATGCACTGTCTGAGAGTGTGGTGGAGGCAGATTCACACAGCGAGTGATTGGGATCTGGAATGCACTGTCTGAGAGTGTGGTGGAGGCAGATTCACACAGCGAGTGGTTAGGATCTGGAATGTATTGTCTGAGAGTGTGGTGGAGGCAGATTCACACAGCGAGTGGTTAGAATCTGGAATGCACTGTCTGACAGTGTGGTGGAGGCAGATTCACACAGCGAGTGGTTAGGATCTGTAATGCACTGTCTGAGAGTGTGGTGGAGGCAGACTCCCGCAGCGAGTGGTTAGGATCTGGAATGCACTGTCTGGGAGTGTGGTGGGGGCAGATTCACACAGCGAGTGGTTAGGATCTGGAATGTACTGTCTGGGAGTGTGGTGGGGGCAGATCCACACATCGAGTGGTTAGGATCTGGAATGCACTGTCTGAGAGTGTGGTGGAGGCAGGGTTACAGAGCGAGTGGTTAGGATCTGGAATGCACTGTCAGAGAGTGTGGTGGGGGCAGATTCACACTGAGTGGTTAGGATCTGGAATGCACTATCTGAGAGTGTGGTGGAGGCAGGGTCATACAGCGAGTGGTTAGGATCTGGAATGCACTGTCTGAGAGTGTGGTGGAGGCAGGGTCATACAGCGAGTGGTTAGGATCTGGAATGCACTGTCTGAGAGTGTGGTGGGGGCAGATTCACACAGCGAGTGGTTAGGATCTGGATTGCACTGTCTGAGAGTGGTGGAGGCAGATTCACACAGCGAGTGGTTAGGGTCTGGAATGCACTGTCTGAGAGTGTGGTGGAGGCAGATTCACACAGCGAGTGGTTAGGGTCTGGAATGCACTGTCTGCGAGTGTGGTGGAGACAGATTCACACAGCGAGTGGTTAGGGTCTGGAATGCACTGTCTGAGAGTGCGGTGGAGGCAGATTCACACAGCGAGTGGTTAGGGTCTGGAATGCACTGTCTGAGAGTGTGGTGGAGGCAGATTCACACAGCGAGTGGTTAGGGTCTGGAATGCACTGTCTGCGAGTGTGGTGGAGGCAGATTCACACAGCGAGTGGTTAGGGTCTGGAATGCACTGTCTGAGAGTGTGGTGGAGGCAGATTCACACAGCGAGTGGTTAGGGTCTGGAATGCACTGGCTGCGAGTGTGGTGGAGACAGATTCACACAGCGAGTGGTTAGGTTCTGGAATGCACTGTCTGAGAGTGTGGTGGAGGCAGATTCACGCAGCGAGTTGTTAGGATCTGGAATGTACTGTCTGAGAGTGTGGTGGGGGCAGATTCACACAGCGAGTGGTTAGGATCTGGAATGCACTGTCTGAGAGTGTGGTGGGGGCAGATTCACACAGCGAGTGGTTAGGATCTGGATTGCACTGTCTGAGAGTGTGGTGGGGGCAGATTCACACAATGAGTGGTTAGGATCTGGAATGCACTGTCAGAGAGTGTGGTGGAGGCAGTGTCACACAGCGAGTGGTTAGGATCTGGAATGCACTGTCAGAGAGTGTGGTGGGGGCAGATTCACACAGCGAGCGGTTAGGATCTGGAATGCACTGTCTGAGAGTTTGGTGGAGACAGTGTCACACAGCGAGTGGTTAGGATCTGGAATGCACTGTCTGGGAGTGTGGTGGAGGCAGTGTCACACAGCGAGTGGTTAGGATCTGGAATGCACTGTCAGAGAGTGTGGTGGGGGCAGATTCACACAGCGAGCGGTTAGGATCTGGAATGCACTGTCTGAGAGTTTGGTGGAGACAGTGTCACACAGCGAGTGGTTAGGATCTGGAATGCACTGTCTGGGAGTGTGGTGGAGGCAGGGTCATACAGCGAGTGGTTAGGATCTGGAATGCACTGTCTGAGAGTGTGGCGGAGGCAGATTCACACTGCGAGAGGTTAGGATCTGGAATGCACTGTCTGAGAGTGTGGTGGAGGCAGATTCACACAGCGAGTGGTTAGGGTCTGGAATGCACTGTCTGCGAGTGCGGTGGAGGCAGATTCACACAGCGAGTGGTTAGGATCTGGAATGCACTGTCTGAGTGTGTGGTGGAGGCAGATTCACACAGCGAGTGGTTAGGATCTGGAATGCACTGTCTGAGAGTGTGGTGGAGGCAGATTCACACTGCGAGAGGTTAGGATCTGGAATGCACTGTCTGAGAGTGTGGTGGAGGCAGATTCACACAGCGAGTGGTTAGGGTCTGGAATGCACTGTCTACGAGTGCGGTGGAGGCAGATTCACACAGCGAGTGGTTAGGATCTGGAATGCACTGTCTGAGAGTGTGGTGGAGGCAGATTCACACAGCGAGTGGTTAGGATCTGGAATGCACTGTCTGAGAGTGTGGTGGGGCAGATTCACACAGCGAGAGGTTAGGATCTGGAATGCATTGTCTGAGAGTGTGGTGGAGGCAGCGAGGATCTGAATGAAAAAAATGAAAATCGCTTATTGTCACAAGTCGGCTTCAAATTAAGCTACTGTGAAAAGCCCCTAGTCGCCACATTCCGGCGCCTGTTCAGGGAGGCTGGTATGGGAATTGAACCGTGCTGCTGGCTTGCCTTGGTCTGCTTTCAAAGCCAGCGATTTAGCCCTGTGCTAAACAACCCCTGTTTGGGAGTGTGGTGGATGCAGATTCACACAGCGAGTGGTTAGGATCTGGAATGCACTGTCTAAGAGTGTGGTGGAGGCAGGGTAACACAGCGAGTGGTTAGGATCTGGAATGTACTGTCTGAGAGTGTGGTGGAGGCAGATTCACACAGCGCGTGGTTAGAGTCTGGAATGTACTGTCTGAGATTGTGGTGGAGGCAGGGCCACAGAGCGAGTGGTTGGGATCTGGAATGCACTGTCTGAGGGT
The DNA here is from genome assembly GCF_047496885.1 of Scyliorhinus torazame. Classification (NCBI taxonomy): domain Eukaryota; kingdom Metazoa; phylum Chordata; class Chondrichthyes; order Carcharhiniformes; family Scyliorhinidae; genus Scyliorhinus; species Scyliorhinus torazame. Next base: position 19,205,547 of record NC_092712.1, on the reverse strand, counting down.
GTGGTGGAGGCAGGGTCACACAGCGAGTGGTTAGGATCTGGAACGCACTGTCTGAGAGTGTGGTGGAGGCAGATTCACACAGCGAGTGGTTAGATTCTGGAATGCACTGTCTGAGGGTGTGGTGGAGGCAGATTCACACAGCGAGTGGTTAGGATCTGGAATGTACTGTCTGAGAGTGTGGTGGAGGCAGATTCACACAGCGAGTGGTTAGTATCTGGATAGCTCTGTCTGAGTCTGGGTGGAGGCAGATTCACACAGCGAGTGGTTAGAATCTGGAATGCACTGTCTGAGTGTGTGGTGGAGGCAGATTCACACAGCGAGTGGTTAGGATCTGGAATTCACCGTCTGAGAGTGTGGTGGAGGCAGATTCACACAGCGAGTGGTTAGGATCTGGAATGCACTGTCTGAGAGTGTGGTGGAGGCAGATTCACACAGCGAGTGGTTAAGTTCTGGAATGCACTGTCTGAGGGTGTGGTGGAGGCAGGGTCACACAGCGAGTGGTTAGGATCTGGAATGCACTGTCTGAGAGTGTGGTGGAGGCAGGGTTACAGAGCGAGTGGTTAGGATCTGGAATGCACTGTCTGAGAGTGTGGTGGAGGCAGGGCCACACAGCGAGTGGTTAGGGTCTGGAATGCACTGTCTGAGAGTGTGGTGGAGGCAGGGTCACACAGCGAGTGGTTAGGATCTGGAATGCACTGTCTGAGAGTGTGGTGGAGGCAGATTCACACAGCGAGTGGTTAGGATCTGGAATGCACTGTCTGAGAGTGTGGTGGAGGCAGATTCACACAGCGAGTGGTTGGGGTCTGGAATGCACTGTCTGATAGTGTGGTGGAGGCAGATTCACACAGCGAGTGGTTGGGGTCTGGAATGCACTGTCTGAGAGTGTGGTGGAGGCAGATTCGCACAGCGAGTGGTTGGGGTCTGGAATGCACTGGCTGATAGTGTGGTGGAGGCAGGGTCACACAGCGAGTGGTTAGGATCTGGAATGTATTGTCTGAGAGTGTGGTGGAGGCAGATTCACACAGCGAGTGGTTAGGATCTGGAATGCACTGTCTGAGAGTGTGGTGGAGGCAGATTCACACTGTGAGAGGTTAGGATTTGGAATGCACTGTCTGAGAGTGTGGTGGAGGCAGGTTCAATCGGGGTATTGAAGAGGTAGTTGGATTATTTTCTGAAAATGAAGAATGTGCAAAGGTGTGGGGAGAAGGAGGGGGAGTGGCACTGGGTGAATTGCTCATTTCCAGAGGCAGCAGAGACAGGCGGAGCCGGGTGTTATATTACAGAGATGTAATATATATATATTACTCATTTGTCTTGCCGAATTGTATTTAAATTGATAACAAACAGTCAAAGTTTTCCAGTTCAGATGATCACAAGATGGCAACACTAACAGGAAATATATAAGGAATTTCCCACTCTTTCCTAGTGTTAGTGTTAATTTGTTACACAATAAATAATTTGTCATCAGTTATTGATGACAAATTATTTATTGTGCAACAAAATAATATACTTGTGAGTTCTTTTACTTTAATACTTTGACTAGTAATAGAATTAACTAAGATTTGATTAAATTAACAATTAATATAATACACTACACTCTGGGCTGGTCACGTCTATCCTCTAGCTGCACTACACACACAAACACGAAGAAAGAGCGGGAAATTCCTTATATAGGTCCTGTTAGTGTTGCCATCTAGTGATCATCTGACTGTACTACCTGCACATTAACTAATCATATATTGACACATACAGAGATCACTATACTGGGCGGAATGGCATCCTCCTAAAATATTGCGTGATTCTGTCATAATGCTTCTGTGAAGCGTCCCGAGATGTGTTACTACATTAAAGTGGTTCTAGAAATACAAGCAGCTTCATCCTGAGAGAATGCCCATCCATCTGAGATGGAAGCAGGCTCCTCAGTGTATTGCCTAACCTGAGAAATAGCAGCTCAATGGTGCAGCACCCCAGGAATGCGGTGGGTTATGTGAGGGGCTTCATTTTGTGCTCAAGGCTCGGGCGTGAGTCATGAATGTACAATTCCGAGGTAATAGTGCTACTCATTGATCCACAACTTAACCTGCAGGTTCAGTCGGCAGTTAGGAAGGCAAATGCAATGTTAGCATTCATGTCAAGAGGGCGAGAGTACAAGACCAGGGACGTTCTTCTGAGGCTGCATAAGACTCTGGTCAGACCCCATTTGGAGTGCGTGCTGGTCTTGGAAAGGGCCCAGAGGAGGTTCACAAGAATGATTCCTGGAATGAAGAGCTTGTCGTATGAGGAACAGTTGAGGACTCTGGGTCTGTACTCGGAGTTTAGAAGGATGAGGGGGGTTCTTATTGAAACGTACAAGATACTGCGAGGCCTGGATAGAGTGGACGTGGAGAGGATGTTTCCACTTGTAGGAAAAATTAGAACCAGAGGACACAATCTCAGACTAAAGGGACGATCCTTTAAAACAGAGATGAGGAGGAATTTCTTCAGCCAGAGGGTGGTGAATCTGTGGAACTCTTTGTCGCAGAAGGCTGTGGAGGCCAAATCACTGAGTGTCTTTAAGACAGAGATAGATAGGTTCTTGATTAATAAGGGGATCAGGGGTTATGGGGCGAAGGCAGGAGAATGGGGATGAGAAAATATCAGCCATGATTGAATGGCGGAGCAGACTCGATGGGCCGAGTGGCCTAATTCTGCTCCTATGACTTATGGTCTTAAGTAACACCAAACCATGCGGAGGGTCTAACTCATGTCACTTTCTCTCTCTCCGTCAGGTCCTGTCATGGATCTTCTTTGTTGGGACACTATCATATGTGAAAGTGATGGTCGGTATCATTCTGCGCGATGAAGGTCACAGTGCCCTCGTCTGGTGTGGAGCGGTGGTGCAGCTGGGCTCCATGTTGGGTGCTCTCACCATGTTTCCCCTGGTCAGCATCTACGGCCTGTTCCACTCTGGTGACCCATGCAACACTAAGTGCTCCCTGTGACGGGCAACTTGCAGGCAGAAGGCGGGTAGAATCAAACACAAGTATAGCGATAGCCTGCAGATTAGAAAAACCCTACAAACCATTGCTAGTGTCATGAGAGGTAATAGTGCAGATGTCTGCTGAAGCTCCTGTCTCAAGTAACTGTGTCTGGCCTCCTTCCTTCAGACTGTACTTGCAAGTCCCTCGGAAGCAGAAGAATTTCCCTGGGGTGGAGGGATTTCTCCCAGTGTTGATTCGTAATTTCAGGGGTGCATTGGCGACGGGGACACAGGGTGGCGGGGGGGGGGGGGGGGGGGAGCTATTTCCTCCCTTCATGTCTGGAGACTCTGCAAAGGATGGTAACCAAGGTGACATCTGCCCTTAAGGTTCTTAGTTACCAGAAAAGGTTCTTATTTGTTATAGTAAAAGTATAATACTGTGGATGATGGAAATCTGAAATAAAAACAGAAAATATTGCAAAAACTCAATTTGTGTTGTGCAATTCGTAAAATACTCCTAACGCAGGGCCGGAGCATCCCCGCGACCGGGCGCACGCGATTCTCCGTCGAGCAGAGATACGGCACCACTGCCGCCGGCGTGGTTGGTGCGCCACCGGTCGTGAGCCGTTCTAGACGACCGGCCCGCGATTCTCGGGCCCCCTGGGATGGGCCGAGCGGCCGTCGTGGAAACGCTGAGTCCCCCCTGGCGCTGTCCACACCTGCTCTCAGCCGGCGGGAAATCAGCGCGGAAGGGTCGGGTGGCGGCTGGGGGGCTCCGACCCCACGGGGGGGGGGGGGAGGCCTCCGATGCGGCCTGGCCCGCGATCGGGGCCCACCGATCGGCGGGCCGGCCTCTCTGGCTGGGGGACTCATTTCCGACGCGTCGGCCCCTGTAGCGTCGGGGCCGGCGCGTTGAAGGAAGCCACTGCGCATGTGCGGATCCCACGGCGCCCAGTTCGCGCCGGGATCGGCAGCACCGTGCTGGACCCCTGTAGGGGGGGGGGGGGGCATAATTAGTCCTGGGAGCGGCCCGTTAACGCCGTCGTAAAACGCGTGGACACTCTGCCTTGCAATGAAATGAAAATCGCTTATTGTCACAAGTAGGCTTCAAATGAAGTTACTGTGAAAAGCCCCTAGTCGCCACATTCCGGCGCCTGTTCGGGGAGGCTGGTACGGGAATTGAACCGTGCTGCTGGCCACCCTTGGTCCGCTTTCAAAGCCAGCGATTTAGCCCTGTGCTAAACCAGCCCCATGAGAGAATCCCGCCCTATATTCCAATTGGAGGGAAGTGATGCAAATGGCCAAGTGCACGGCTGGGGAGCGAGGGAACCAGCAGAAGGATCTTGGTGGGACTGCACCCTTCAATCAAGCCGAAATATGGAAGATATTCAGCTCATATTACCGTGCTGCACAATTTTAAAATCTGAAACTAATTTCTCTGAACTAGTCCCTTCTTTCATGGTGCCTTTATCTTTCCCCTGCCATTTATACATGCTACAAAGGGGCGCCAAGTGGCACAAGTGGTTAGCACTGCTGCCTACTCCGCTGAGGACCCGGGATCGAATCCCGGCCCTGGGTCACTGTCCGTGTGGAGTTTGCACATTCTCCCCGTGTCTGCGTGGGTTTCAGCCCCACAACCCAAAGATGTGCAGGTTAGGTCGATTGGCCGCGCTAAATTGCCCCTTAATTAGAGAGAAAAAAATATATATATACTACAAACTAGTTCGTGACTCATTACCTCAGATCCAGGTTTTAGCGGTGTCTGAACATTTTAATTAAATACTTGACAGATTTTATTTCAAACTGGCTGGCATATAAAAATACGATACAATAAAGTATCTGTGGACAGTAAATGACACTCTCTGTATTTGGAATGTTTGCTGTGGCATTTGAATTGGTATCTTGTGTTTGATTTCTAAAACACTTCCCCCTTCTGTGGTGGTACAAAATGTTTTACTCCTCTCCACAGAACCCTGCAGAATCCAGTATTTTGAACGACCAAAGAATGAACCAGACAAATGTGTGACGGTGACAGAAAAAGACTACAGCACAGTGGTTAGCACTGCTGTCTCACAGTAGCAGGGACCCATAAGATATAGGAGCAGAATTAGGCCACTCGGCCCATCGAGTCTGCTCCGCCATTCAATCATGGCTGATATTTTTCTCATCCCCATTCTCCTGCCTTCTCCCCATAACCCCTGATCCCCTTATTAATCAAGAACCTATCTATCTCTGTCTTAAAGACACTCGGTGATTTGGCTCCACAGCCTTCTGCGGCAAAGAGTTCCACAGATTCACCACCCTCTGGCTGAAGAAATACCTCCTCATCTGTTTTAAAGGATCGTCCCTTTAGTCTGTGTCCTCTGGTTCTAGTTTTTCCTACAAGTGGAAACATCCTCTCCACGTCCACTCTATCCAGGCCTCGCAGTATCCTGTAAGTTTCAATAAGATCCCCCCTCATCCTTCTAAACTCCAACGGGTACTGACCCAGAGTCCTCAAACGTTCCTCATACGACAAGTTCTTCATTCCAGGGATCATTCTTGCGAACCTCCTCTGGACCCTTTCCAAGGGCAGCACATCCTTCCTTAGATACGGGGCCCAAAACTGCTCACAATACTCCAAATGGGATCTGACCAGAGCCTAATAGAGCCTCAGATGTACATCCCTGGTCTTATATTCTAGCCCTCGCGACATGAATGCTAACATTGCATTTTCCTTCCTAACTGCCGACTGAACCTGCAGGTTAACTTTAAGAGAAACGTGAACAAGGACTCCAAAGTCAACGGGCTCTTAACTTATTTAACAGTCCCATTTGTGGCACTTTGTCAAAGGCCTTCTGGAAATCCAAATAAATCACGTCCACTGGTTCTCCTTTGTCTCACCTCCTTGTTACTTCCTCAAAGAACTCTAACAGGTTTGTCAGACACGACCTCCCCTTGACGAAGCCGTGCTGACTCAGTCCTATTTTACCATGCACTTCCAAGTACTCCGCAATCTCATCTTTAATAATGGACTCTAAAATCTTACCAATGACTGAAGTCAGGCTAACCGGCCTATAATTTCCTGTCTTCTGCCTCCCTCCTTTCTTAAACAGTGGTGTTACATTCGCCACCTTCCAGTCCCCTGGGACCCTTCCTGCCTCCAGTGATTCCTGAAAGATCACCATCAATGCCTCCACAATCTCCTCAGCTATCTCCTTCAGAATCCTGGGGTGTAGTCCATCTGATCCAGGTAATTTATCCACCCTCAGACCTTTCAGTTTCCCCAGAACCTTCTCCTTAGTAATGGTCACTGCACTCACCTCTGCCCCCTGGTTCTCCTGGAGCTCTGGCATCTCACTGGTGGCTTCTACCATGAAGACTGATGTAAAGTAACTATTCAGTTCATCTCCCATTTCTTTGTTTCCTATTATTACTTCTCCAGCCATGTTTTCCAGTGGTCCAATGTCTATTTTTGCCTCTCTCTTACCTTTTATATATTGAAAAAAACTCTTCCTATCTTCGTTTGTATTACTAGCTAGCTTGCACTCATACTTCAACTTCTCCTCCTTATTGCGTTTTTAGTTGTCCTCTGCTCGCTTTTAAAGGCTTTCCAATCCTCTAATCTTCGCCACTATATCTGTTTTTTCTTTTGGTTTTACGCTGTCCTTGACATCCCTTGTCAGCCATGGATGCCTTGTCCTCCCCTTAGCATGTTTCCTCCTCCTTGGGATGAATTTCTGTTGTGCCTTCCTCATAACCCCCCAAACCCCTGCCATTGCTGTTCCACTGTCTTCCCTGCTCGGCTCCTTCTCCAATCAGCTCTGGCCAGCTCCTCCCTCTTGTCTTTGTAATTAGCCTTATTTAATTGTAATACCGTTACATCTGATTGCAGCTTCTCCCTCTCAAACTGCAGGGTAAATTCTATCATATTGTGGTCACTGCTCCCTAAGGGTTCCTTCACCTTAAGTTCCCTAATGAAGTCTGCCTCATTACACATCACCAAATCCAGAATTGCCTGTTCCCTAGTGGGCTCTGTCACAAGCTGCTCCAAAAAAACATTTCTTCGACATTCCACAAATTCCTTTTCTTGGGATCCACTACCAACCTGATTTTCCCAGTCCACCTGCATATTGAAGCCCCCCATGATTATTGTGATATTGCCTTTTTTACATGCCTTTTCTATGTCCTGATTTATTTTCTGCCCCACATCCTGACTACTGCTAGTACATAACTCCCATCAGGGTCTTTTTACCTTTGCGATTCCTCAATTCTACCCACAGAGATTCTATGCCTTCTGATCCTATATTGCTCCTTGCTATCGATTTAACTTCATTCCTTACTAACAATACAACCTCGCCCCCTTTGCCCATCTGCCTGTCCTTTCGAGAGGACACATATCTTTGTATATTTAGATCCCAGCCCTGATCCCCTTGCAGCCACGTCTCTGTGATGCCCACAACATCGTACCGACCAATTTCAATGTGCGCAACAAGCTCATTTACCTTGTTCCGTATACTGCGCGCATTTAGGTACAACACCCTCAATCCTGCGTTGGCCACCTCCCTTCTCACACTTGTCACCTTTTTTGCTCTGCCTGAGGGGGATGTTGTTCCCTTATTTTGGTTCTCTATTTCCCCGTCAGTTATTACACCTTCTAAGCTAACGCTCTGGTACCCTCCCCCCTGCCATACTAGTTTAAATCCTCCCGAGTGACACTAGCAAACCTCCCAGCCAGGTTATCGCTGCCCCTCCAGTTTAGATGCAACCCGTGTTCAATTCCAACCTTGGGTTTGTGTAGAGTCTGCACATTCTCCCCGTGTCTGCGTGGGTTTCCTCCGGGTGCTCCAGTGTCCTCCCACAGTCCAAAGATGCGCAGGTTAGGTGGCATGGCTACGCTAAATTTTCCCTTAGTGTCCAGGGATGTGCAGGTGTGGTGCTGCTATGGGGTTACAGGGATAGGTCAGGGGAGTGGGCCTATGTCGGGTACTCTTTCAGAGTGTCGGTGCTGGCTCGATGGGCCGAATGACCATCTTCTGCACTATAGGGATTTTATGACAGCCAAGGCCACCCTATTCCAACATGGTGCAACCACGCGCGCCAATAATCTACCACTCTACCTCTCAACCTGCCACAGGAGATGAAAACAACAAGAGAAGTCATTGATGATAAACGATGAACATTTATCTCTGAGCATCTACTGCTATACAAGATCCTAAACTGTGTTGGTAAAGTAGACGCAGAAATGATATTCCCTCACGCGGCTGAATCCAGAACTAAGGGGCACTGTGCTAAAATTAGGGGTCGGCCTATAGGACAGACTTTGGGAGAATTATTTTCTCCCAAGAGGTTGACTTTGGAACTCAACTCTTTGCCTCAGAAGGTGGTAGAAGTGGGGTCACTGAATATTTTTAAGGCGAAGATAGATAGATTCTCATTGGGTAAGGGAATCAAAGGTTCTCCGGGGTAGATTGGAAAGTGGAACTCAAATCAACCATGATCTTATTGAATGGCAGAGCAGGCTCAAGGGGCCGAATGGAACAGTCCTATTTGGACGTGTTTGTGTATATGTGTGCATGCAAGCAAGCAAAAGAAGAAAGATTTGCATTTCTGAAGCACCTTTCGTATCTCAGGATGTATTTTCATTTCATCAGAGCACACTATCCAGCCAATTAAATACAGTTAAATACATTTAATTAATACAGTCCAAATATGTGCAGGTTAGGTAGATTGGCCATGATAAATTGCCCTTTGTGTCCAAATATGTGCAGGCTAGGTGGATTGGCCATGATAAATTGCCCATTCGTGTCCAAGGACGTGCAGGTTAGGTGGATTGGCCATGATAAATTGCCCATTCGAATCCAAGGATGTGCAGGTTAGGTTACGGGGATATGGGTATAACGCAGAGAAGATAGGTAGAGACCTGATGGGCAGAATGGCCTCCTTCTACACTGTAGGGACTCTATGATTCTATGATTTGAAGTGTTGTCACTATTGACTTGTAGAAGACGAGGCAGCAAGCTTCCTGAATCACCAATAAGGTAATGACCAGATTTTCTGTTTCAGTGAAGCTGGTTGAAGGATAAATATTGGTCAGAAAACCCCCTGCTTTTCTTTGGTATTGTCCTATAGATTATTTTATGTCCATCAGGCTAGGTGGGTTGACTCTTACCAACTTGGTTCAATATTTCATCTGAAATGAGGCACCTCAGACATTGCAGCTCTCCCTCTGTGCTGTCTGGAATTTACTTGAACCCACATCAAAGAACAAAGAACAATACAGCACAGGAACAGGCCCTTCGGCCCTCCAAGCCTGCGCCGATCACGTGTCCTATCTAGACCAACCGCCTGTATCCTTCTCTACCCCGTCTGTTCATGTGCCTGTCCAGATAAGTCTTAAAGGTCGCTAATGTATCTGCCTGAATCACCTCACTTGGCTGTGCATTCCAGGCCACCACCACCCTCTGTGTAAAACCTTCCCCCACACACCTCCACTGAACCTTTCCCCCCTCACCTTGAACTTGTGCCCCCTTGTAATTGTCATTTCCGCCCTGGGAAAAAGCCTCCAACTGATCACCTTATCTGTACCCCTAATAATTTTATAAACTTCTATCAGGTCGCCCCTCAGCCTCCGTCTCTCGAGGGAGAATAATCCCAGTTTATTCAATCTCTCCTCATAGCTAATACCCTCTATACCAGGCAACATCCTGGTAAACCTTTCCTGTACTCTCTCAAAAGCCTCCATGTCCTTCTGGTAGTGCGGTGATCAGAATTGAACACAGTATTCCAAATGTGGCCTAACCAACGTTCTATATAATTGTAACATTATGCTTGACCTTTTATACTCGATACCCCGTCCGATGAAGACAAGCATGCCACATGCTTTAATCACCACCATTTCCACCTGTGCTGCCACTTTTAAGGATCTGTGAACCTGCACGCCCAGATCTCTGTGTCTCTATGCTCCTGATGGTTCTGCCATTTATTTTATTGCTCCCACCTGAATTGGATCTACCAAAATGTATCACCTCACATTTGTCCGGGTTAAATTCCATCTGCCATTTCTCTGCCCAATTTTGCAGCCTAACTATATCCTGTTGCTCCGACAATCTTCATCACTATCCGCAACTCCTGCAATCTTCGTATCATTCGCAATCTTGCAAATCAGACCCGCTACGTTTTCTTCCAAGTCATTTATATGTATTACAAAGAGCAGAGGTCCCAGTACTGATCCCTGCGGAACACCACCAGTTACAGACCTCCATTTGGAAAAACGCCCTTCCACTGCTACCCTCTGTCTATGGCCAAGCCAGTTCTGGATCCATCCAACTAGTTCACCCCTGACCCCATGTGATCTAATCTTTCACACCAGCCTGCCATGAGGGACCTGGTCAAATGCTTTACTAAAGTCCATGTAGACAACATCCACAGCCCTTCCCTCGTCAATCATTTTTGTCACCTCAGAGAAGAGCTTCCCACAGCTGACACCTATGACGCTGGATACTGGGAAATGAACACAGACTGCCTGGAATACTCTGTTTTATCCTAGTTCTCCTCTCTGGTATGGCCCTAATCTGCACTCCCTTAAATCGCTTGACAGATATGGCACCACCTGCCCTGGAGAGATCAGATAAAGGATTATCTCCCGTTTGCTGAAACTCCTCATTATCCCAGGTTTATCCTGGAACGCAAAGAAATCCCTCAGCTTAGTTTATTTCCTGTAAACCATCTGAAACACCTCTCCATTATCTCCAGTAATAAGTGCAAGGGACTGATGGACTCCTTTGCATCTAAGATTACGACCATCCGATCAGTTACTTCTGTCACATCTTTTCCTTCCACAAGCCTTGAATTTGGATTTGTTTCTTGTCACGTGTACCGAGGTACAGTGAAAAGTATTGTTCCGCGCACAGCTCAGACAGATTATTCCATACGTGTAAAAAAATGCATAGGGCAAACATAGATACACGATGTAAATACATAGACATGGGCATTGGGAGAAGCATACGGAGTGTGGTGCTACTCAGGAGAAAAAATGTGTGAAGAGATCAGTTCAGTCCATAAGAGGGTCGTTTAGGAGTCTGGTAACAGTGGGGAAGAAGCTGTTTTCGAGTCTGTTCGTGCGTGTTCTCAGACTTCTGTATCTCCTGCCCGATGGAAAAAGTTGGAAGAGTGAGTAAGCCGGGTGGGAGGGATCTTTGATTATACTGCCCGCTTTCCCCAGGCAGCGGGAGGTGTAGATGGAGTCGATGGATGAGAGGCAGGTTCGCGTGATGGACTGGGCGGTGTTCATGACTCTCTGAAGTTTCTTGCGGTCCTGGGCCGAGCAGTTGCCATACCAGGCTGTGATGCAGCCCGATAGGATGCTCTCTATGGTGCATCTGTTGGCTCCCAGTTAAGCTACATCTCAATGTTAAAATTCTCATCCTTGTTTTGAAACTCCTCTATGATATCTGTTCATCTCTCTCTGGCTTCCTGAGCATCCCCGATTTTAATTGCTCCATTGTTGATGGCCATGTCTTCATTTGCCTCAGACTTAAACTCTAGCATTCTTTGCCTAAATCACTCTGCCTCTTTGCCTCTCTCTCCTGATTTCAAACATTCCTTACACCTATCTCTTTGACCAAAGAATTGGCGATCTGCCTCAATATCATCTTATGGGCTAAGTGTCACATTTTGCTGTATGACACTCCTCTGAATGCCTTGGGACATCTCATTGCATTAATTAAATATCGGAAGACTGAAGCCATTGTCTTGATCCACACTCCAAACCTCATTCCCCTAACTACTGATGCCAGCCCTCTCCCTGGCAATTGTCCGAAACTAAACCACACCGTTCTCACTTCTGACGTTGTATCTCAGCCAAGCTGAGGTGACTGCATATCTGCAGACTGCCCATTTTCACCTCCATCACCTGGCTTCTCCCCTGCCTCAACTCATCGAGCAGTGAATCCTCATCCATGCTTTTGTTAGCTCTAGGCCGTGACTATTCCAAAGAACGCCCAGCAGGTCCCTCACATTCTGCACCCCTGAACTGGAGATCATTCAAAACTCTGCTGCCTGAGCACACAGACCTTTTCACCCGTCATTTGGGTGTGTGCTGATCTACACTGGCTCCCCATCATGTCACACCCTGATATAAAACTTCCCATCCTTGTTTTCCAATCGCTCCATGCCATAATCCCTTCTTATCCCTCTCTTCGAGCCTCACAACCCTCAGATATCTATGCTAATCTCATTTTGACCTCTTGGGCATCCCAGATTTTAATCGTCCCACTGTTGGTGGCCATGCCTTAAGCTGTGGACCCCATGGCTACTGAAATTCCCTCCCTAAATCTACCGGACTCGCTATCTTTATTTCTACCTTTAAGGCCCTCCTTAAAAACCTACTTTCTTGACCAAAACGTTGGACAACTGGCTGATATCATGATATGCCAACATGCAACCAATGAACACTCAGAATTGGACACAACCAATGGGCAGTCAGGACACTCAGAGGTGGCATCACCACAAGGGGGCATGGCATAAACACTATAAAAGGGATGAGGCACTCACACCTCTTTCCACAGACAGACATCTAGAGAGTTAGACAGGGTTGATCAGCAGCATCACACCCAGCACGTGGCTTCGAGCAAGCTGATACAGGTAGACTGAGTTACTACAGTTAGATTAGCAGAGAGTCGAACTCATTTGAGAACTGTGTTAATAGTTCAATAAACACGTTGACCTCATTTCAGAGTCTGGAGCATCCTTTAGTTAAGACTGCATAAAGTAGCAGCCCGTGTTATCCGAAGCAGCATAACACAACATGATACCAGGAGTGATTGTTCAATCTATTTAGTTAAACTCACCAAGATCCGTGACAACCAGCTACTGAATACAGGCACAATGGACAAGATTCAGGCTCCTCATCAGCTCAGGACCACCGGCAATCTTAGAGCCAACTGGCGATCATTCAAGCAGAAATTTCAACTGTACGTGGAAGCATCCAACCTAAATGGCGCGACCGATGCTCGGAAGATAGCTCTTCTACTCACCACTGCGGGTGACCATGCGATAGAGATCTTCAACTCCTTTCACTTTTCCGACGGGCAGGACAAAACAAAGTACCAAACAATCCTGGACAAATCCGACAGCCACTGCGAGGTGGACACCAACAAAATCTTCGAGCGCTACATCTTCAAGCAGAGGATGCAAGGTAAAGACAAATCCTTCAACTCCTATCTAACTAACCTTAGACTGCTAGTACAATCCTGCAACTTTGGTGATATCACTGATTCCATGATCAGAGACCAAATCGTTTTTGGAGTCCACTCTGATCTTCTGCGAGAGCAATTGTTGAAAATCAAACACATGACCCAGCCAGTCGCGATTGAAACGTGTACTGTGCATGAGCACTCTAAAAATCGCTATTCACAGTACAAAACGGCAGAAAGTGAAAAACAAGCCTCCCACGAGGTAGAGAGTGGTCAGGCCATCTCCCGGACACAGCGCCTTCACATTGACGAAAGTGGCCATTTTGCGCGCTCTTCCCGGGGCCCGACACATGCGCAATGCGGTCGGGAACACGAAGCGGCCGAAAACCGCACAGCGCAGGTGCAGACGTCCGAGCACCGCGCATGCGCAACGACGTTCTGAGCGTCATGACGCCGACGTCATGACGTGTGTGAACGGCGGCACCGCCCAGTTTTTAAAAAACTGCCCTGCAAGAGGCAAACGCTGTTTAAGTTGTGGGAAACCAAACCAATATGCAGCCCTGTGCAGCCCTGTGCAGATCTGCACCACCAGTCAAGAGCCAGTGCTCCCAATTCCGACAGCGGCGCATCGGATGTGTGCAACACCGAATGCATGACTCTGATCCAGACTCTGATCCAGGCAGTGCGACGGATCCAGATGATGAAAACCTGGACAACACTTACCGAGTGGGCATTATTACGGAGTGCGAATACGCCACACCGGACACATTGCAAGTCCAATCAATCCTGGCCGTGGATTCCGAGGACGAATGGCATGCAGTGATGAAGGTCAACCATTGCCCCATCCAGTTCAAACTGGACGCAGGTGCCTCCGCCAACCTGATTTCGCAGGTGGACTTCAAGAGAATCAAGAAGCCGCCCACAATCCTTCCAGCTGCCTGCAAACTCCTGGACTACAATGGAAACGCAATCAAGGCACTGGGGTCCTGCCATCTGCAGGTGTCCAGCCGACACACACAAGCAAGCTTATGCTTCGAGATTGTTAAACCAGACAGGGCGTCCCTGCTAGGTGCGCACGCCTGCAAGCAACTGAACCTCATTCAAAGGGTCTACACCACAACGCCGTCCCATTCGGATCTTCAGGCCAGCATCAACGACATCCTAACCAGTACCCAGATGTATTTAGCGGGATGGGCACGCTGCCGTACGAGTACAAGATTCTACTGCGGCCTGATGCCGAGCCAGTGGTCCACGCACCACGACGTGTCCCTGCTCCACTGAGAGAGCGCCTGAAGGCAGAGCTCACGAGTCTACAACAAAAAGACATCATCTCCAAGGTCACTGAACCAACCGACTGGGTCAGCTCGATGGTGTGGGTAAAGAAGCCTTCGGGGACTACGCATCTGCATTGACCCCAAGGATCTAAACAAAAACATTAAGCGGGAACATTACCCCATCCCGAAGAGGGAAGAAATCACGAGTGAGATGGCACACGCGCGCTTCTTCACAAAATTGGACGCATCCCAAGGATTTTGGCAAATCCAACTTGAAGAATCCAGCAGAAGGCTCTGCACCTTCAAAACGCCTTTCGGCAGATTCTGCTACAACCGAATGCCATTTGGCATCATCTCGGCATCAGAGATTTTCCATCGCATCATGGAACAGATGATGGAGGGAATAGAAGGGGTTTGTGTTTACGTTGACGATATCATAATCTGGTCCACAACCCCAGAGGAAGATGTGTCGCGACTCAAAGTATTCCGACGCACACATGAACATGGCCCCAAGCTAAACAGGTCCAAGTGCTGTTTTGGGACATCCACGCTGAAGTTTCTGGGCGATCAGATTTCGCAACACGGTGTGCGCCCGGACACAGACAAAATTAAAGCCATCGAGGCAATGAAAGTCCCTGAGGACAAGAAGGCAGTACTGCGTTTCCTGGGAATGGTCAATTTCCTTGGCAATTTCATCCCGAATTTGGCCACACACACCACGGCCCTACGCAACCTGGTGAAAAAATCAACTGCCTTTGAGTGGAAGGCGGAGCACCGAACAGAGTGGCTGGAGCTGAAAGCCAAGCTCACCACTGCACCCGTCCTTGCATTCTTTGACCCAGACCGAGAGACCAAGATATCCACAGATGTGAGTCAGGATGGCATTGGGGCGGTGTTGCTTCAAAGAGATGACACGTCATCCTGGGTACCAGTAGCATACGCGTCACGTATGTCAATGACACCCACTGAGACCAGATATGCGCAGATTGAGAAGGAGTGTTTAGGTCTTCTCACCGGCACGCTCAGATTTCATGATTATGTCTACGGCTTGCCAACATTTACTGTTGAGACGGATCATAGGCCTCTGGTCCACATCATCTAAAATGACCTGAACGACATGACGCCTCGTTTGCAGAGAATTCTGCTCAAACTCCGGAGGTATGATTTCAATTTGGTGTACACACCTGGCAAGAAGCTCATCATCGCCGATGCATTGTCCCGCTCCGTCAACTCACCCAGTGAACCACTGGAGATCATCCAGCACATTGAATTACAACTGTGTGCAAGCACTCTCCCGGCAACAGATGAGAAGATTGTTCTCATCCGAGAAGAGACGGCCAAAGACCCCCTGTTGCAGCGAGTCATCCACAAGCTCAGCAATGGCTGGCAGAAAGGGCAATGCCCTCAATTCTACAACGTCAAGGCGACCTGGCGGTGATCGACGGCATCCTGCTCAAGCTGGACAGGATAGCCATCCCGCTACGGTTCCAGAGGACGGTGCTGCGGCAGATTCATGAGGGACACCTGGGTGTCAAAAAGTGCAGACGCAGGGCCCGGCATCAACGGACGTGGTCCTGAACTGCGAAACCTGTTAGAGGTTCCAACCAGCGCAGAGCAAGGAGTCGCTCCAACCACATGACCTAGAGACCTCTCCGTGGTCCAAGGTTGGCATTGACCTATTCCACACGATTGGTCGCGACTATATCTTAATCATCGATTACTTTTCGAACTATCCTGAGGTGCTGGAGCTGCCAGACCTCACCTCACGGACCGTCATCAATGCGGTGAAGAGACATTCTCACGGCATGGCATCCCGAACACCGTCATGAGCGACAATGACCAGTGCTTCCACAGTCGAGAATGGTCCACGTTTGCCAAGAGCTACAATTTCAGGCATGTCACCTCCAGTCCGCACTATCAGCAGCCAATGGCAAAGTTGAAAGAGGGGTGCACATTGTTAAGCAGCTCATCCGCCAGGCCTCGGACTCCCCTTCCGACATACACCTTGCACTACTTGCGTACCGGGCGACTCCCTTGTCCACTGGCATGTCGCCAGCTCAACTGCTGATGAACAGGGACCTGCGGACGAAGCTTCCAGCCATACACCTGCCCAACATTGATCACCTCCCGGTGCTGCAGAAGATGCAGCAGCTTCGCGACAGCCAGAAGCAGGGCTATGACGCACATGCCACCGATCTGGACATGCAATCCCTGGCAGACACGGTCAGGATCAAGATACCGGATGGTGGGTGGTCTGCTCCGGCCGCGCCCAGATCCTGTGCCCCTACAAACCCTCTGTGGCCACCGTGCCTCCGGGACCAATTCCAATTGTAGGTATGCAAGGCTCACATCGAGCTTCATGAATGACTGGCCTCCAGCCAATTTTGCCTCTAAATCCTCGATTCGCAGCATTGGGCATCGGTTCAGTCTGGAGGCCTCATTCACAGTTAGTTTATAATGGCCACAAAGGTGAACAGTTTGATCCAGCTTCAGGCCGGGGACCATCCAACTGCCTCGCCTGAGAATTTAACTGGCCTGATGATCCTGAGGTTTCTTGTAGTCCGAGTTCTGCCTGAACCTTTGGTAGTAGCGCGGAGGGAACCGGGTGAGCCAGAAAATATTTTGAAATGAAATGAATGAAATGAAAATCGCTTATTGTCACAAGTAGGCTTCAATGAAGTTACTGTGAAAAGCCCCTAGTCGCCACATTCCGGCGCCTGTTCGGGGAGGCTGTTACGGGAATTGAACCGTGCTGCTGGC
The DNA here is from genome assembly GCF_047496885.1 of Scyliorhinus torazame. NCBI lineage: Eukaryota > Metazoa > Chordata > Chondrichthyes > Carcharhiniformes > Scyliorhinidae > Scyliorhinus > Scyliorhinus torazame. Next base: position 19,188,379 of record NC_092712.1, on the reverse strand, counting down.
CTGCCTTGGTCTGCTTCCACAGCCAGAGATTTAGCCCTGTGCTAAACAGCCCCTGAAAGAATTAAACTTTTACAACAGGATCGAGAGTGGATCAGCACAAAGAGCATAAGGGAGCCTAGCAGCTGCATCGAGGCACGGACGGGATTCGAACCCGTGATCTTTGGTTTACGAGACCAACGCCTTTCCTCTTGGCCACCGGACCACGTGCAACGGTTGTGCGTTTGGGTCAACATGAACTATCACCATGGCACTGGCAAGGTGGCCAGGTGGCAGTGCCAGGCTGGCAGGGGCCTGGGTGGCAGTGTCAGGGGCCGGGGCCTGAAGGGGCCATGCTAATGAAAGGAGGGGATGAGGGAGGATATAAAGGATAGGGTGGGGTGAAGGGTGAGTTTGAAGGGGCCTCCGGATGGTTGGCGGGGTGAAGGGCGGGGATCCTGGAAGGGGGGCAGAAAGGGGGCTTGGGGAAGCCTGAAAAGTGGGAGGCCTCAGAGACCCCATAGTGGGGTGTCCTCACTTGGGGGGTGTGGGGTAATGCGCATGTGTCTGGGGGGGGGGGGGGGGTGACATTGCCCATGGGTGGGGATGGGGGGATGGGGGACTTTGAAGCTCACTTAGAGATCAGGGCACCGTTTCAAAATGGCGGCATGTTGGTGCAGTGATTAGCATTGCTGCCTCGCCCGCAGGCCCCAGCATGCCACCCCCGGATTGCGTATACTCTTAACGGGGCTGCTCCAGCCGCTGCCTGTCCACCCCACCCAAACTCCCTGTGACAGAGCCCCGACGACGATGGTCACGCTAACCTCCCATGGACCGTGGCGGCTGCTGGCCGTGTGGCTGTAGGCTGTTGCTGATGGGAAATGGTAATTCGAACAATGGGAGTACTTCACAGCTCCCAGGTGCATTCCCGTGGTACACGCGCCATGAAGCAGGTCGTTGTTAGAGCCTAGCAACCCAATCAGTCCGTGAGGCCTGGACACGCTGCCCAAATCCCGGAGGCAGCAACACCACAGAGGCAGCATTCAAACACCCAGGAGCAGGGCCACAGCACTGGGCACATCCCCCCGGCCAGAGGATGCTTGTGTGGACCGGGTCCAGGTAACGGGGTCTGGGGTCCGGGGTCCAGGGTCTGGGCTTGGGTCCACTGCCCAGGGGATCCTGCTGCGGCCGGGGGTGCATGTGCAGGTTGGGTTGGGGGACACCATGCGGGGTGGCAGGGGATGTAAGAGTGGGGGAGGACTGGGGGACCTGTGGGTCCGAGGTTATCAGTCCCTCACCCTCTCCAATCCCTCACAGATATCACATTATGGATGATACTATGGACCCCGCGGAGGCTGCCATCGGGGTGCTCCAGGCAGGCCAGGCGACCAGACGCTGGAGAAGGCGGTGGCGACAGCACCGACAGAGGCTCAGGCGGCTGCCATGTCCAGGGCCCTGCCTCACATCCTGAAGACCCGGCCACCCATCAGGCCAGGGAGGGTTGCAGAGGGGGAGGCCGGCGATGGCCCAAGGTGGACAGGCGTACATGTGACTCCAGGCCCACCTTTTAGGACTGAGGTGAGGAGAAGTTTCTTCACCCAGAGAGTGGTGAATTGGTGGAATTCGTTACCGCAGAAGTTAGTTGAGGTGAAAACGTTGTGTGATTTCAAGAAGGAATCAGATAGAGCCCTTGGGGCTAAAGGGATCAAGAGATATGGAGGGAAGGCGTGATCAGGGTACTGAACTTGAAATGAAAATCGCTTATTGTCACAAGTTGGCTTCAAATGAAGTTACTGTGAAAAGCCCCTAGTCGCCACATTCCGGCGCCTGTTCGGGGAGGCTGGTACGGGAATCGAACCGTGCTGCTGGCCTGCCTCGGTCTGCTTTCAAAGCCAGCTATTTAGCCCTGTGCTAAACAAGCCCCTTCTCAGCCATGATCATAATGAATGGCGAAGCAAACTCGAGGGGCCGAATGGCCTCAGCCCGCTTCTGTTTTCTATGGATGTTTCTTACTGAGTTAGGGAGAGATTTGAAACTGAGGAATAATGCTGGAGAGCTTTCCTAGGCACTGGTCCAAAGTTGCCTGTTCCTCCCAAGCAAGGTGCCAGATTTGATGTCTCAAATTACTCATTCACTGAATCCCACTGTGGTAATACCAGGTATTGCAGTACCTGAGAGGTGGATGCCCATTGGCTAGACCCAGGAGTCTACCATTGGCCAACGTACATAGCTCCGCCCTGAGAGGCGGGGTATAAGAACCAATGCCGTCTCAGCAGCCTTCACTTTCTGTATCAAAGCTGCTGGGTACAGTTCTAGCTGATTAAAGCCTCTTAGTTATGACTCACCTTGTCTCGAGAGTAATTGATTGTGCATCAATTTAATCAGCTATTACTTCTGAAAGGATGGATCTCCGCATCAAGCCGGAGTGCCTTCAGCTCAGTCCTCACGCAGACAACTCCGCTGCTATCTTCAAGCACTGGCTGGCGTGTTTTAAGAGCTTCGGCGACACGGCCGCCGACTCCCCAACGGAGAGGCAGAAAATGCACCTTCTACGCTCCCGAGTCAGCCCTGAAACCTACCCTCTGATCGAGGAAGCGGAGAATTATGCTGCAGCTATCGAGCTGCTAGAAGGACATTACATCCGTCATCTGAACCAGGTCTATGCCCGTCACCTGTTGGCAACTAGAAGGCAGAGCCCTGAAGAAACACTGGAGGACTTCTATCGGGCTCTACTAGTGCTAGGCCGGAACTGGGGCTGCCCACCAGTCACGGGGAACGAGCACACGGAACCTTTAATTCGGGACGCTTTCGTGGCAGGTATGTCTTCCCCCGACATCCGCAGAAGGCTCCTTGAAATGGACACACTGGGCCTCACTGAGGCACGGGCCCTGGCGGGGTCTATGGACCTTGCATACATAAACGCACTGCCTTTTGCTCCCGGACGCATGGCGCCTCCCTGTGCTGCGTGGCACCCCGTCGCGGCAGCCCCCCAGACTTTCCCGCTAACCCTGCAGGCCTGCGCCGCTAGATGGCCGGTTTTCACCACCGGCCAACGCTGCTTCTTCTGTGGCCAAGCGAATCATCCCCGTGCGCGCTGACCGGCCCGTACCGCCACCTGCAAAGGGTGCGGCGAGAAAGGCCACTATGTCGCGGTCTGCCAGGCCGTGGCAGCGGTCGCCAGCAACTATCAGCAGTCTTTGTTCCAGGTCCCGGCCGTCCAAGGCCCACCGCCGCCCTCCTACCCCAGGCAACGTGCGATCCACGGCGCGGCCATTTTGCCCCCCGGCCACCACGCTGGACGGGTGGGCGCCGCCATTTTGTCCCTCGCCGACGCCATCTTCTGTATCCCCGGACTCCATGTGCGACCCGTAGCTGACGCCATCCTGGATGGGGCCTCAAGCCCCCAGCACTGCCGACTCCACGCTGCCTGACCAGAACTCCCTCTTGCTGCAGCTGGCCTCCGTTACCCTGGACCAGAGTCGGCCCCGGACGCTAGCGAAAGCCACCACAACGATCGCCATCAACGGCCACGTGACGTCGTGCCTGATCGACTCCGGGAGCACGGAGAGCTTCGTCCACCCCGACACGGTAAGGCGCTTGTTCCCTTGTCACCCATCCCGTAAACCAACGGATCTCCCTGGCCTCCGGGTCACACGCAGTGGAGATAATCATAGAATTTTTTTTTACAGTGCAGAAGGAGGCCATTCGGCCCATCGAGTCTGCACCGGCTCTTGGAAAGAGCACCCTACCCAAAGTCAACACCTTCACCCTATCCCCATAACCCAGTAACCCCACCCAACACTAAGGGCAATTTTGGACACTAAGGGCAATTTATCATAACCAATCCACCTAACCTGCACATCTTTGGACTGTGGGAGGAAACCGGAGCACCCGGAGGAAACCCACGCACACACGGGGAGGATGTGCAGACTCCGCACAGACAGTGACCCAAGCCGGAATCGAACCTGGGACCCTGGAGCTGTGAAGCAATTGTGCTATCCACAAGGCTACCGTGCTGCCCCCAGTTCTGCCCAGCGAACCTCACTGTCCAAGGCAGGGAATTCCGCAATTTCCGCCTGTACGTTCTGCCGCACCTCTGCGCAGCCACCCTCCTTGGGCTGGATTTCCAGTGCCACCTACAAAGCCTGACCTTTAAATTTGGCGGCCCTATACCCCCCCTCACTGTCTGCGGCCTCGCGACCCTTAAGGTCGACCCGCCTTCCCTGTTTGCGAACCTCACCCCGGATTGCAAACCCGTCGCCACCAGGAGCAGACGGTACAGCGCCCAGGACCGGACCTTCATCAGGTCAGAGGCCCAGATGCTGCTGAAGGAAGGGGTCATCGAAGCGAGCAACAGCCCCTGGAGGGCTCAAGTAGTGGTGGCAAAGACCGGGTAGAAACATAGGATGGTCATCGACTACAGCCAGACTATCAACCGGTTTACGCAGCTGGACGCGTACCCTCCCCCCCCGTATAGCCGACCTAGTGAACAGGATCGTGCAATACAAGGTCTTCTCCACGGTGGATCTCAAGTCTGCCTACCACCAGCTGCCCCTCCGTAATGGTGACCGCCAGTACACTGCCTTCGAGGCAGATGGGCGGCTCTATCACTATTTAAGGGTTCCCTTCGGTGTCACGAACAGGGTCCCGGTCTTCCAGCGAGAGATGGACCGAATGGTTGACCGGTACGGCTTAAGCGCAACGTTCCCGTATCTTGATAACATCACCATCTGCGGCCATGACCAGCAGGACCACGACACCAACCTCCGCAAATTTCTCCAGACCGCGATAATCCTGAATCTGACCTACAATAAGGATAAATGCGTGTTCAGCACCGACCGTCTAGCCATCCTAGGCTACTTAGTGCGAAGTGGAGTCATACGCCCCGACCCTGAGCCCATGCGCCCCCTCATGGAGTTCCCCCTCCCTCACTGCCCCAAGGCCCTAAAGCGCTGCTTTGGTTTCTTTAGCTATTATGCACAGTGGGTCCCCAATTACGCAGACAAGGCTCGATCCCTGATCCAGTCCACAACCTTCCCCCTGTCGACGGAGGCCCGCCAGGCCTTCAGCCGCATCAAGGCAGACATTGCAAAGGCCACGATGCGCGCCATCGACGAGTCCCTCCCCTTCCAGGTCGAGAGCGATGCGTCCGACGTAGCTCTGGCGGCCACCCTCAGCCAAGCGGGCAGGCACGTGGCTTTCTTCTCCCGCACTCTCCATGCTTCCGAAATTCGCCACTCCTCGGTCGAAAAGGAGGCCCAGGCCATAGTAGAAGCTGTGCGGCACTGGAGGCATTACCTGGCCGGCAGGAGATTCACTCTCCTCACTGACCAACGGTCGGTTGCCTTCATGTTCGATAATGCACAGCGGGGCAAGATTAAGAACGACAAGATCTTGCGGTGGAGGATAGAACTCTCCACCTATAATTACGAGATCTTGTACCGTCCCGGAAAGCTGAACGAGCCTCCAGATACCCTGTCCCGCGGCACTTGTGCCACCGCACAAGTGGACCGCCTCCGAACCCTCCATGAGGACCTCTGCCACCCGGGGGTCACTCGTTTCTTTCATTTTGTTAAGACCCGCAACCTGCCCTACTCCATCGAGGTCAGGACAGTCACCAGAGACTGCCGAATCTGCGCGGAGTGCAAACCGCACTTCTACCAGCCAAAGAGAGCGCATCTGATAAAGGCTTCCCGCCCTTTCGAACGCCTCAGCATGGATTTCAAAGGCCCCCTCTCCTCCACCGACCGCAACACGTACTTCCTGAACGTGATTGACGAGTACTCCCGGTTCCCATTCGCCATCCCCTGCCCAGACATGACCACAACCACTGTCATCAAGGCCCTCCAGGGTATCTTTACAATGTTCGGGTTCCCCGCATACATTCGCAGTGATAGGGGGTCCTCCTTTATGAGCGACAAACTGCGACAATTCCTGCTCAGAAAAGGCATCGCCTCGAGCAGGACGACCAGTTACAACCCCCGGGGAAATGGGCAGGTAGAGAGGGAGAACGTAACTGTCTGGAAGACCGTCCTGCTGGCCCTGCGGTCCAGGAATCTCCCAGTCTCCCGCTGGCAAGAAGTTCTCCCAGTGGCCCTTCACTCCATCCGGTCACTCCTCTGTACTACCACAAACCAGACACCTCATGAACGTCTCCTTGTTTTCCCCGGGAAGTCCTCCTCGGGGACCTCGCTCCCAACCTGACTAGCGACACCCGGACCCATCCTGCTGCGGAAACATGTGAGGGCGCACAAGTCGGACCCGTTGGTCGAGAGGGTCCACCTGCTGCACGCCAACCCCCAGTACGCCTATGTGGCGTTCCCCGACGGTCTCCCTTCGGGACCTGGCGCCCGCCGGAGCCCCACGCGCACCCGCACCATTGCCCCCACCCCCACCCTCCCCGCAGCACCTGACCGGAGGGTCAGTACTGCCGCCGCCTCTACCCAGCGCCGAACAGGCACCGACGCCCCCTACAGGCACCCCTCCCCCTGCCCACATTTCGCCCCAACAGCGCCGCCTAGGGGTGACGAAGCTGCCTGGGAGGAAGACACCACGTTCCCGGAGCCACAACCGCCGGGGCCCCCACCAGGATCATCGCCAAAGCCCAGACGCTCCAGAAGGATGACCAGGCCACCCGATCGTCTGATTGCTGCACCATAAAACAATAAAAACTTTCTCTGTTACCCTCGACATCACGGTACCTGCAATACCTGGTCCTACCATGCAAGACGGTGACAGTAACGCTGGCCATCACCCCGCTGGGTTCTTTTTTAACAGGGGGTGAATGTGGTAATACCAGGTATTGCAGTACCTGAGAGGTGGATGCCCATTGGCTAGACCTGGGAGTCTACCATTGGCCAACGTACGTAGCTCCGCCCTGAGAGGCGGGGTATAAGAACCCATGCCGTCCCAGCAGCCTTCACTTTCTGTATCGAAGCTGCTGGGTACAGTTCTAGCTGATTAAAGCCTCTTAGTTATGACTCTCCTTGTCTCGAGAGTAATTGATTGTGCATCACCCACATTGTTATTTTCTGAAAAGGATCTACCTAATTTGCATTTAAATTGACCAATGGCTCCCTGTTGTCACCATTGTCCCGTTCCATTGATTGATCGCTCCTTCACTGAAATATAAGTTTGGCCAATTATCTTTGAATTTACCCCATCACCAGACAGGCTGTGTCCTCTGGTTCTATTGTTGCACTGAAATAGATTTTCCTCCTCCGACTGAATTGCTATCCCCTTCAATTACAATTATATTCCCTTTACAAATAAAGCTTCAGGATGTGATGTAACATTTTGGGCAAATGTAGCGGCGTGTTTCTTGATGCCTGTCGCGTCGAGACAGACCCGCTATCAACCGGGACTCTTTTCTTTCTGGCCTTGGCAAGGAATGCCCCCTGCCCCCGAGACTGTACTTACCTTCATTTCCTGCACTGCCGATTTTAAATGCCGCCCCGATCACTCAACCGTCCACCATGGCCCGCAGACCCCCTCCCAATGCCCCAACTTACTTGTTAGGGGGTCCTCGAGCCCCCCTCACCGCACCTCAAAAAGGCAGGGCAACCTGAGGCCCGGTCCCCGGCATGGGCAACCTAACACCCGGTGACCTTGGCATGGCCGCCCTGGCTCTGCCAGCGTACCAGTGGTAGGGTTCCCGGGTGGCCATACCAGGACATCCCCCAGCCCAGAGCCCGGTCACCTCGGGGCCTCCGATGGCCTGGGAGAGAACCCCAGGTGTTCTTATGCCTGGTCCGCCTTTGTATGGGCCAGTGCTAAACGGCACCATGGTGTTGTCTCCCAGGCCTAGGTGTCAATCCCGGGCCTGGGGAGACTCCGACGCAGACATGTTTAATTGAGGCTAACTGCTCGCGCACTTATGCTAATCTGGATCCCACCCAGTGAGGGCGAGATCCAGGTTGCGACGTCTCGTGAGATCTCATTAGATATTGCGAGGCATCCCATGTGTCACAAACCTCGCGAGAGGCCTCTCTCTCGATTTAATGGCTTTGCTGTATCACCGAGTACAATTGCGTCCATACACTCCTTTATGACCCCCCCATCAGAATTTCTTCTGACCTTTAGATCTATCAAATCACCCCACAGTCATGAAGAGCTAACTCTCCTTTGGAAGCTAATGCCTCCAATTCTAACATCTGATTGCTGATATTACAGCATCAATATGAAAATATTTTGCGGAATTTCCTGCCAACTATTTGCATGCGGAAGTGATGTGGTAATCACCCCTGTTGTATATATTAGGTGCTTTGTGGTAAGGCCCTGTACTAAAGGTACGGGGGTAGCCCCTGCCTGCTGGCTCCGCCCAGTAGGCGGAGTATAAATATGTGTGCTCCCGATACAGCAGCCATTTCGCCAGCTGCTGTCAGAGGCCACACATCTTAGAGTAATAAAGTCTCAGTTGCATTCAACTCTCGTCTTTGTGCAATTGATCGTGCATCAATTTATTACTCTAAGATTTTCAGAAGAGGGACCTCCGCATCAAGCCGGATCGCCTGCAGCTGGGTCCACAATCAAGCGATGCCAAAAAGGACTTTCAACACTGGCTAGCCTGTTTCGAAGCTTACAGAAGCTCAGAAGATCCAGATTTAGTCTATAAAATTATGAGGGGCATAGACAGAGTGGATAGTCAGAGGCTTTTCCCCAGGGTAGAGGGGTCAATTACGAGGGGGCATAGGTTTAAGGTGAGAGGGGCAAGGTTTAGAGGAGATGACCAAGGCAACTTTTTTACACAGAGGGTAGTGGGTGCCTGGAACTCGCTGCCGGAGGAGGTGGTGGAAGCAGGGACGATAGTGACATTTAAGAGGCATCTTGACAAATACATGAATAGGATGGGAATAGAGGGATACGGACCCAGGAAGAGTAGAAGATTGTAGTTTAGTCGGGCAGCATGGTCGGCACGGGCTTGGAGGGCCGAAGGGACTGTTCCTGTGCTGTACATTTCTTTGTTCTTTGTTCTTTGTACTCTACTCGCGTCTTTCCTCTTATCCAAGACGCGCCAAACTACGACGAAGCCATTGCGCTACTGAAAGAGAATTACGCCCAGCAAACGAACATGCTCTTCGCCAGACACGTACTCTCTACTCGCAGTCAACTCCCTGGTGAGTCCGTAGAAGATTTCTGGCGTGCTTTAATTCCCCTGGTCAGCGACTGTGACTGTCAGGCCGTCTCGGCGACGGAACATTCGAACCTCCTCACGCGGGACGCCTTCGTTACGGGGATAGGGTCAGACCTCATACGCCAGCGACTTTTAGAGGGGGCCACGCTCGACCTCGCAGCAAGAAAAAAACTGCTGCTATCGATGACGGTCGCCTCGCGCAATATTCAGGCCTACGCCCCCAGCCGTGCGGCCCACCCCTCCTACACATCGTGGACTCTGCAGACGGCCGCCCCACCGGGGGCCTCACCCAGTCAATACCCCTGTGCCACGCGCCAGCCAGCCAACCCCGAGGGCCCCCGATGTTACTTCTGCGGGCAACACAAACACCCCCACCAACGCTGCCCGGCCCGCACCGCCCTTTGCATGGCCTGCGGCAAGAAGGGGCACTTCGCTGCGGTATGCCAGGCCCGCTCAGTCGCCGCTATTGCCCCGACCCCCTTTGCATATGGACAATGGGCAATCTTCTCCCCCCTCAGACCATGCGCGGCCAGTGGGCGCCGCCATCTTCTCCCCCTCAGACCACGCGCGGCAGTGGGGCCGCCACCTTCCCCTTCTTGGACCACGTGCGGCCCATGGGTGCCGCAATCTTTTTCAACCCCCGCCACGTGCAGCCCGTGGGCACGGCCATCTTGTCCACCCCAAGATCATCAGGCGCCGCCATCTTTGCCTCCCCCAGGAAGTCCACATCCGGGGTGTCGCTCCCGACTTGGCTCGCAGCTCCAGGACCCGTACTCCTCCGTAGGCACGACCGACTCCACAAGGCGGACCCGTTGGTTGAAAGGGTGCAGTTACTCCACGCTAACCCCCAGCATGCCTACGTGGCGTACCCCGACAGCCGCCAGGATACTGTCTCCCTCAGGGACTTGGCACCAGCAGGTTCCACACACACACACCCCTCCGGCCCGGCTCCACCCCCCCTCCCCCGGCGTACCCAACAGCAGCTACCCCAGGACCATCCGTCCTCCCCCTGCCCACGCCCGAGGATGAAGAGGATTTCGGCACGCTCCCGGAGTCACCGAGGACCAGACCAACACCGGAATCGCCGCCACCACTGCGTCTCTCCCAACGCCACATCAAGACCCCGGACCGGCTCTCTATAATTGGTTCGGGACTATCGGACCACCTTGTACTGGACTTCAGAAATAAATATTTGTTTTGCTTCTGTATATTAAACTTGCTCTGTATATAGTTCTCCACCACCCCCGCCGGACTCAATTTTAACAGGGGGTGAATGTGGTAATCACCACTGTTGTATATATTAGGTGATTTGTGGTCAGGCCCTGTACTACAGGTACGGGGGTAATCCCTGCCTGCTGGCTCCACCCAGTAGGCGGAGTATAAATATGTGTGCTCCCTATACAGCAGCCATTCCGCCAGTTGCTGTAGGAGGCCACACATCTTAGAGTAATAAAGCCTCAGTTGTATTCAACTCTCGTCTCTGTGCAACTGATCGTGCATCAAGTGACAACTTGCTTTTTTTGTCCCCTGTTTTCCCTGTGGCAGAGTGAGTCCTCTGACAGGAGAGGAACGCAAGGAGTGAATGGGTAAAGGAATAAAGAGTGAGTTAAAGGTGGGACAGAGGGATAGGGAAGAGGGGTCAGGTTGAGCAGAGGGACAATGAAGGCAGTGAGTAAAAAGGGACAGATGTTCATGATGTACCATTAATCCACTGCTAGACGATGAGAGCGAGTGAACATAGGCTTTATTACACAAGAACTTGCCTGCCTGAGATCGCTGTAACAACTGTGTGCTTCCCCCAGGTGGCCGGTCTATATACTGTCCGGGGGGGGGGGGTCGGAGCCAGAGGCGGAGCCCACCAGGTTTCCAGTACGCTACATGGAAAAGGGATCGTATTACAATACTCTACAGACAACTTATTCTGCTGAATACATTCACCACATTCACCCCCTGTTAAAAAAATGAAGTCCAGCGGGGGTGAAGTGGGGTCATCAAATGTTCAGTCTGTCTGGATGCCGGACTGTTCTATTAGACCTCCTCAGCCCAGGCGGTGCGGCGGGTGCAGCCGACGTGGTCGTAGACTCCGGGAGCGTGTCGTCTGGAGCTTTGGTCTGGCGTGTCAGCGACGGTTGAGGAGTGGGGGTAGGCAGGGTGGTGGTGGTTAGCGTTAAGGGGGAGGTGGATGGTGGCAGCGTAGGCTTGGGACAGTAAAGGGGCGTAAAGAGTTGGGGGGTGGTGGTAGGCCGGGGGGGGGGGGTGCATTGGCATGGGATCCAGCAGGGGCCAGGTCCCGGAGGGAGACCGTATCTTGACGTCTGTCTTGGTGCGCGACGTAGGCGTATTGGGGATTGGCGTGCAGCAGCTGGACCCTCTCGACCAGGGGGTCGGTCTTATGGCTCCTCGTATGCTTCTGGAGAAGGACAGGTCCCAGAGTTCTCAGCCAGGATGGAAGCGAGACCCCGGAGATGGACTTCCTAGGGAAGACAAACAAACGGTCGCGAGGGGTCTCGTTCGTGGCTGTGCAGAGGAGCGACCTAATGGAGTGGTGGGGCGTCAGGGAGGACCTCCTGCCAGCAGGGATTCGGGAGACATCTGGACCGAAGGGCAAGAAGGACGGCCTTTCATACCGTCGCGTTCTCCCTCTCCACCTGCCCGTTTCCCTGCGGGTTGTAGCTCGTAGTCCTGCTCGAGGTGATGGCCTTACTGAACAGGTACTGACGCAGCTCATCGCTTATGAACGAGATGTCCAGGTCACTATGGACGTATGCAGGGAAACCGAATAGGGTGAAGATGCTGTGCAGTGCCTTTATAACGGTGGCCGAGGTCATGTCGGGACATGGGATCGCGAAGGGGAAGCGGGAGTATTCGTCAATGACGGTCAGGAAGTATATATTGCGGTTGGTGGAAGGGAGAGGCCCTTTGAAGTCGATACTGAGGCGCTCAAAGGGCCGGGAGGCCTTTACCAGGTGGGCCTTGTCTGGCCGGTAGAAGTGAGGCTTGCACTCCGCACAGACTTGGCAATCCCTGGTCATGGCCTTGACCTCCTCAGTGGATTAGGGCGGGTTGCGGGCTTTAATAAAGTGGATAAGCCAAGTGACCCCCGGGTGACAGAGGTCAATGTGGATAGCCCAAAGTCGGTCGTCTTGCGCGCTGGCACATGTGCCACGGGACAGGGCATCTGGGGCTCATTGAGCTTCCCAGGACAATACTTAATATCGTACGTGTAGGTGGCGGGTTCGCTTCTCCACCTCAAGATTTTGTCGTTTTTTATTTTGCCCCGTTGTGCCTTGTCGAACATGAAGGCGACCGACCGCTGGTCGGTGACGAGGGTGAACCTCCTATCGGCTAGGTAGTGCCTCCAGTGCCGCACGGCTTCCACTATGGCTTGTGCTTCCTTCTCAACAGAGGAGTGTCAAATCTCGGAGGCGTGGAGGATTCTAGAAAAGAAGGCTACTGGCCTGCCCGCCTGGTTGAGGGTGGGTGCCAGGGCGACGACTGACACATTGCTCTCTACCTGGAAAGGGATGGACTCGTCCACCGCGAGCATCGCGGCTTTGGCAATATCGGCCTTGATGCGGGTGAAGGCCGAGCGGGCCTCAGCCATCAGGGGGAATATAGTGGCTTTGATAAGTGGGCGGGCTTTGTCCACATAGTTGGGGACCCACTGGGCGTAGTAGGAAAAGAGCCCAAGGCAGCGTTTGAGGGCCTTGGGCCTGTGGGGAGGGGGGAGTTCTGTGAGGGGGCGCATGGGGTCGGGCCCTAGGACTCCGTTTTCCACGACATAGCCGAGGATGGCGTGGAAAACGCCCTTCTCTTTGTTTTTTGTGAGGTTGAGGGATTGGGCGGCCTGGGGGAACCTCTGGAGGTTGGCGTCGTGGTCCTGCTGATCATGGCCGCAGATGGTAACATTGTCAAAGTACGGGTATGTAGCCTGCAACCCGTACTGGTCCACCATTCGGTCCATCGTTCTCTGAAAAACCGAGACCCCATTAGTGACGCCAAAAGGGACCCTGAGGAAGCGGAAGAGTCGGCCGGCTGCTTCAAAGGCAGTGTAGTGGCGATCTTCTGGGCGGATCGGGAGCTGGTGGTAGGCAGACTTCAGATCGACCGTGGAGAACACCCAGTACTGTGCGATCTGGTTGACCATCTCCGCTATGCGGGGGAGGGGGTACGCATCCAGTTGCGTGAACCGATTAATGGTCTGGCTGTAGTCACAACCATCCGATTCTTTTCCCCGGTCCTGACAACCATCACTTGTGCTCTCCAGGGTCTGTTGCTGGCCTCGATGACCCCTTCCCTCAAGAGTCGCTGGACGTCCAATTGATGAAAGCCTTGTCTTGCGAACTGTACCGCCTGCTCCTGGTGGCGACGGGCTTACAGTCGGGGGTGAGGTTTGCAAAAAGTGAAGGGGGCGACCTTAAGGGTCCCGAGGCTACATACAGTGAGGGGGGTAGGGGTCCGGCGAACTTTAGCGTCAGGTTTCGGTGGCTGTATTGGAAGTCGAATCCAAGGTGAAGGAGGACATACAGTTTAAAACGGGCGTACTCAGCGCCCTGTATCGCGAGGTTCGTGATACAGTACCCCCGGATCTGTACCGAATGGGATCCGGAGGTGAGGGAGATTGTCTGGGACGCAGGGTAGATGTGGAGGGAGCAGCGCCTTACCATGTCGGGGTGGACGAAGCTCTCTGTACTCCCGGAGTCGAAAAGACAGGGGGTCTCGTGCCCATTGATCCGGACGGCCATCATCCAGTTCTTCAGGTGTTTTGGCCGCGACTGGTCGAGGGTGACTGCACCGAGCTGAGGGTAGGTATTGGGGTAAGATGGCGGCCCCCACGGGTCGCACGTGTCGGGCTGGGTCGGAGACGGCGACCAAGGTGGCCGCCCCCACGGGTCGCACGTGTCGGGCTGGATCGGAGACGGCGACCAAGATGGCCGCCCCCATCGGTCGCACGTGTCGGTTGGTGCTAAAAATGGTGGCCAATATGGGCACCCCCACGGGGCGGGCTGGGTTAAAGATGGCGGCTTCCTAGAGCTGCACGAGGCAGATGACGCGTCTGAAGGGGGCGGGGCCGGCAGGACGCAGCCACATTGTGGGGTCTGCAGGCCTGTGAGTCCGTGGGTCGGGCCTGGTAAGCCTTCGACTTCGGGGCTTTGGATCGGGCCAGACAGACTCTGGCGAAATGTCACTTTTTGCCACAGCAGCTGCATGTCGCGGTGCGGGCTGGACAACGCTGCCGGGGATGTTGGCCCTGACCGCAGAAGTAGCAAGGCGGTCCCCCGGGCGGAACGGGCAGCCGCGCGGCACAGGCCTGGGTCTGGTGAAGGCCGCGTCTGTGGTGCCCACGAGGGGTTCGCTGGGTCTGCCGGGAACCCGCTGAGGCCCTGGGAGGCCACCTCTAACGAGGAGGCTAGCTTTACCCTGTCGGTCAGTGGCCCCGTTTTCCAGCAGTCGCTGCCGGACGTAGTTAGACCGGACCCCAGCCACGTAGATATCCCGGATCATCAGCTTCATCTGCTCGTCAGCCTTCACATCCCTGTAGTTGCAGTTGCGGACGAGTAGAGTCAGGCTCTCCAGGTACTCGTCCAGCGATTCCCCGGCGCGTTGTCGGCGGGTAGTGAGGAGATGCCGCGCGAACACTTCATTCACGGGCTTCACAAACTGTCTCTTTAGAATCGCAACCGCCGCTTCGTACGTGGCTGCGTCCTGAATCGTACCCGAGATTCGGTGGCTCACCCGGTGATATGTCATCAATCAAGACGGAGAACGCAGAGTGAATTAACTATAGCTTTAATTGACTTACAACAGAGCTGGCAGCGTGCCTCAGAGTGAGGCAGTGTGAGAGGTCGGCAGCTTATATACCCAGGCCCGAGGGGGAGGAGCCACGGGCAGAGCCAAAACCGTACAACGTGTAATATAGTGGCAATACCGTACAACACGTAATACTGTGGCAGCACAATACAACACAGTGGTTTCACCACACCCGGGCGTGGAGGAGGCGCAGCTTGAGGGCGTCGGAGGGAGGCGTTGCAGAGGAGTCGAGGTAGGCCTCAAAACAGCGGAGCCAGTGGGAGAAGATTACCTGAGCTTCTGCTGCTCGTGCGTCGAGTTCCAATTTGTCAGGCTTCAGAGCGGCTTCCGTCGTGATGTCTTTGCGTAATAAATTGATGTACCATCAATCCACTGCTAGACGATGTGAGCGAGCGAACATAGGCTTTATTACACAAGAACTTGCCTGCCTGAGATCGCTGTAGCAACTGAGCGCCGCCCCCAGGCGGCCGGTCTATATACCGCCCCCGGGGGGCGGAGCCAGAGGCGGAGCCCACCAGGGTTCCAGTACGCTACATGGAAAAGGGATCATATTACAATACTCTACAGACAACTTATTCTGGTGAATACATTCACCACAGTTCATGTTGGGGTTGTCACGGATGGGATAGATTCACCAAATAACACTTTCCACACAAGATGCACACAGTAGCTGATGTAGATAGAATGCTGCACAAGCCAAACTTTCAGGGCTCTTTGTTCTCCCAAGTTTATAGGTTGTAATAGGATGTGAGAACTTAGCACCTTCTGCTGTCCTCTGCCCCAGAATTAAACTGTATTTTAATTGTTTCCCTGCGACTGCGTTGGTTATTAAGACATCTTTCCTTTTAATTCTCCCATTGGGACTACGTTCAGAGATCCTATGTGTTAAACTGCATCTCCTGTTACTTGTTGCACCAAAAGGATTGCCCAACCTCACCGATGGTTCTGATTACAAGCCGATGCCCCCAGGCCTGTGACTGAACTGTGATTGTCGTTCCCACGTCTGATAGAACAATGACAGCCTTCGGTCACTGCCAA
Source organism: Scyliorhinus torazame (assembly GCF_047496885.1). Lineage (NCBI taxonomy): Eukaryota > Metazoa > Chordata > Chondrichthyes > Carcharhiniformes > Scyliorhinidae > Scyliorhinus > Scyliorhinus torazame. The sequence continues at coordinate 19,172,421 of NC_092712.1, read as the reverse complement.
CATGCTTTGCCGTACATAGCTGCCTTCAAGACCCTGACAGAGAATGGGTGGAACTACAGGGCACAGGGTGGGTTCGAATCCCATCCAGACTGACTGGAAGGGTATCTCCTCCCTCAAGAGAGCTGTAAGGAGATGCGAGAACCTGGCTCAAACCTGTAAATGACTCAATAATCATGACTTTCAATAATCAGGCCACATGTACTGAGTGAAACAGGTAACATTCTGAGGTTTGGATCCAGATGTGGTGTATGGTCATCTGGGACTATGCCGCCTTTACCCTACCCATGTGCATCTGCACTTATTGTAGACTTTTACAGCACAGAAGGTGACCATTGGCCCATTGTTACTGCAATGACTCTCTAAGAAGGATTCCTTCAATAAGCCCCGTTCATAGTTCTTTCCCCACAGCCCACCAATGTTTTGGAATAAAAATCCAATTCCCTTTCAAAAAGTTACTATTGAACTCGATCTTTCAGGAAGTGCATAATCCTGACCTCATTACAGCCTTGGTCCAAACATGGATAAACAAGCTCAACTCAAGGTGAGGTGAGCGTGACTGCCCCCGACATAAAGGCAGTCTTTGACTGAGTATGGCATGACAGAATGTTAAGGAATGGGTTAAGAGACATTCTAATTAGATGTCTCATTTATCTTAAGCATCCAATAATTGACACTGATATGTAAAGAGGCTTCAGGTGGCCTTTGGAGCATGTCATGTAGTGATAGAGTTTTGCACAGAGTCTTTTAAAGGAATATAAAGGTGTTTGTGAAAAGGAGCAGAAATCCTGACTCTTTACACATCAGCAGCCAAAGGCTATCGTTGGTTGCAGAATCCTCCAACTGTGCTGTATTGGACAGTGGCTGCACATCTACTGTGTGTAGAATTGACTGGTTAAAATGTTACCTGGACTCTTTGAATGCTGAAAATCATAACAAGATTAAGGAATTCGAAAGTTCCACAAGTTTCAGGTTTGGGGATGATAATACTCTGAAGTCGCTGAAAAGAGTGGTGATCCCTTGCAATATTGCCGGAGTGAATCATTTCATTAGCACGGATGTTGTATCAAGTGAGATACCTTTGCTTCTGAGCAGACCGTCGATGAAGAAAGCACACATGAAACTGGATATGGAACAGGATAAGGCAACAGTTTTTGGAAAGACGGTGGACTTACAATTTACACAGTCGGGACACTTTTGTATTCCATTACTGACAAATAATATTTCAGGTGCGGTTGTTAAGGATGTGTTAATGGCAGCTGGAAATGGGACTTTGGCTGATAAAAAGCTTGTTGTATTAAAACTGCATCGGCAATTTGCGCATCCGACTCCTCGGAGGCTCAAAAATGTATTGAAGGAAGCAGGGGTAAGGGATGACGACTATACTAAACTGATAGAACAGGTTATTGATCACTGTGAGGTTTGTAGGAAGTACAGAAGGACACCAGCACGACCGATAGTCACCCTGGGCGGGATTCTCCCCTACCTGGCGTGGCGGGCGGTCCCGGCGGCGAGGGGTGGCGTGAACCACTCCAGCGTCGGGCCGCCTGAAAGGTGCGGAATCCTCCGCACCTTCAGGGGCTAGGCCGGCACCGGCGGGGTTGGCGCCGCGCCAACCGGTGACGAAGGGCCTCCGCCGGCCGGCGCGAGTTGGCGCATGCGTGTGCTGGCGTCATCCCAGCGCATGCTCAGGGGGGTTCCTCTCCGCACCGGCCATGGCGGACGTACACAGCAGCCGGTGCGGAGGGAAAGAGTCCCCCCCCCCCGGCACAGGCCCTCCCGTGGATCGGTGGGCCCCAATTGTGGGCCAGGCCACCATGGGGGCACCCCCCCGGGGCCAGATCCCCCCACGCCACCGCGAGGGCCCCGGAGGCTGCCCGCAGAGCCAGGTCCCGCTGGTAAGTACCTGGTCTAATTTATGCCGGCGGCCACCGGCCTAAAACGGGTGGCCGCTCGGCCCATCGCGGGCCGGAGAATCGCCGGGGGGGGGCCTCTCTTCCATGTTCCGCACACGTGAGTGCGGCCTCAACCGGGACGTGGGATTCATGTCCCATTACATTCATCCCCCACCATCTGGCCTGCGAAATCCTACCAACTGTCCTGGCTTGGTACAATTCACACCTCTTTAACCTGGGGTTACCCCATCTCTGGATCTGTAAAGATTTAATCACCTGCTAATGGTCGCATTCCAAGCATTGTTTGGCATCTTTGAATCTGTCTACATATATATGTTTCTGGAACATACCTCTTCATTCACCTGAGGAAGGAGCAGCGCTCCGAAAGCTAGTGACATCGAAACAAACCTGTTGGACTTTAACCTGGTGTTGTAAGACTTCGTACTGTAATAGATGACATGCTCCGGAAAATTTTGGTAGATAGACCAAATTGCAAGTTAAACTCAGCTTTAGTATGGGCCGTACATGCAAAGAATTCATTGCAGATGGTTGGGGGCTATAGTCCTTATCAATTAGTGTTTGGTAGAAATCCTAAAATTCCGTCCAGTTTGGATGACCAGCGTCCCGCTTGGGAAGGGATGACAATTAGCTCTGCCTTTGCTGAGCATTTAAATGCATTACATAGCAGTAGAAAAGCTTTTTTCGAAGCAGAAGTCTCTGAAAGAATTCGCAGAGCTTTAAGGCATAATGTACGGCCATCAAATACCGTTTTTCAGCAGGGAGACATAGTATACTGTAAGAGAGACAATTTTAATGAATGGAAAGGCCCAGGGAAGATCATAGACATAGATGGCAAAACAGTTATTTTGCAACATGGCAATCAGACTGTTAGGGTACATTCATCAAGGATAATGGGTACGGATTACAAATTTTCAAATTTAGACAGAGCAGACAGACATGATGCGGAACCAGAGTCATCTGGTACGCACATGTTACAGAACTATAAGGACCAGTTAACTGATATAGACAGGGTTTCTGTAGAGGAACACAATACTTTTACTTCTGATGAATTAGAACAGGCCCTTTTTCCAAAAGGACAACTGCCAAAAATTGGTACAAAAGTGACATACTTGCCTGAAGGGTCTCGTCAATGGAAGGATGCAACTGTTATTAGTAGAGCAGGGACGGCCACTGGAAAATATAAACACTGGTTGAATATACAGCATTCAGGGGAGGGTATCAAGACAATGGATTGGGAACACAAAGTTCAAAAATGGAGGGCACAGAAACGCAGTGCCAGTTCAGATAGTACATCGGATAGTGAACAGGTTTGCAGGAAAAGGTAGAGAACTATCGAAAGGACATCCCACAGCAGAACGGAAAGATCAAGCAGTAGCAGTATAGGACGAGATCCCAGGCGAGAAAGGGGACATAGTTTGTCAAGGTCTTGGAACATGGGTAAGACTAGGAATGCTACTAGGAGTAGAAGCCAACATGCACATGAGATTTTGGTGGCTTCCAATAAATGAGATGAAAAAGTTACCAAAGGTGCCAAACAGCAAGAATTGCATAGTTGTAGTGAAATTGGGGTATATATGGAAGTACCGGATAGGGGACAAAGCGTTCTATCCCATAGATGGATTTGCACGGAAAAGGTTCTTCTGGATGGAACTTACAAGGCAAAGGTCAGGCTTGTGGCAAGGGGATTTGAAGAAAATTTAGAAGATCAGGATTTAAGGGTAGATTCACCTCAGGCAGGAAAGATTATTTTAAAGATCTTCTTGGCTCTATTAGTCACAAAGGCATGGGAATGCAAATCTATAGATATAAAAGCTGCCTTTTTGCAGGGGCATCAGCTCCAGCGAGACATTCCTCTCCGCCCTCCTAAAGAAGCAACTAACACAGAAGGGGTACTCTGGAAGTTGAACAAATGTGTATATGGATTAAATGATGCGTCTAGAGTCTGGTACTTTTCAGTACGGTCAATTTTGTTAAAGTTAGGCTGTTGCCAGTTGAAAGCAGATCCTGCAATGTTTTACTAGCACTATAAAGGAAATCTTTCTGGCATCTTTATGATGCATGTCGATGATTTTTTGTGGGGTGGGACGAGTGATTTTGAAGCTATTGTAATCTCTGGTTTGAGGAAAGAATTCAGGGTTGGAAGTCAGGCTTCCGGTGCATTTACATATATTGGACTGGAAATTGGACAGACTAAGTTAGGGGCAACTTTACGTCAGCAACCTTATTTGGAAAGCATCAGTCCAATAGCAATTAGTCGTGGCCGGGTTTCACAAAAAGACGCAGTGGTTTCAAAGATGGAAAAAGAGCAACTGCGAAGTTTAATTGGGCAACTGAACTGGTTAGGTAGACAGACTAGACCGGACGTGAGTTTTGATGTCTTAGAGTTGAGTATAAAAATGCATGATCCTGAAGTGGAAGACATAATAAGAGCAAATAAAGCGTTGGTCAAACCAAAAATGCAGGAGTGTGTTATGAGGTTCCCGGTTTTAGGTGACCTCAGGCACTTGAAACTCATAGTTTATAGTGATGCGTCCTACGCAAATTTATGAGATGGGGTTACAAGCACAGGAGGTTTTATAATTTTCCTTTTGGGGAACAATGGTAAATGTTGCCCTCTTGTGTGGGAAACAAAGAAAATAAGGAGAGTGGTCAAAAGCACTTTGGCCGCTGAGATGTTAAGTCTTGTAGAGGCAGTGGATATGGTCTTTAATATTTCTCAGATATTGACAGACATTTTGGGATTAGGGGATTTGGGTAACATACCCATTGACTGTCACATTGACAATAAATCCCTGTGGGAAAATGTGAACTCTACATAAAATGTCAATGAGAAAAGGTTAAGGATAGACATCGCAAGTTTGAAGCAGATGTTGGACAGAGGTGAGATAGCAAAAATTAAATGGGTCGACAGTAGCTATCAATTGTCCGATTGTTTTACGAAAAGAGGGGCTAGTTCACAGAAACGTTTGGATATTGTTAATGAAGGGCGCCTGTTTCTGTGACGTTTGTTTTTTTTCTTTTCCGGAAAAAAGCGGGCCAAATTGCGTGTGTTTTTGAGTTTCTTGTAATTTTGTTTTCACCAAATTATTATTTTTTCTCCAAGGGGAGACTGTTAAGGAATGGGTTAAGAGACATCTAAGTAGATGTCTCATTTATCATAAGTATCCCAATAATTACTAGTCAATGACTAGGGGGCAATTACTAGGGGGCATAGGTTTAAGGTGCGAGGGGCAAGGTTTAGAGGAGATGTGCGAGGCAAGTTTTTTTACACAGAGGGTAGTGGGTGCCTGGAACTCGCTACCGGAGGAGGTGGTGGAAGCAGGGACGATAGTGACATTTAAGGGGCATCTTGACAAAGACATGAATAGGGTGGGAATAGAGGGATACGGACCCCGGAAGGGTAGAAGATTGTAGTTTAGTCGGGCAGCATGGTCGGCACGGGCTTGGAGGGCCGAAGGGCCTCTTCCTGTGCTGTACTTTTCTTTGTTCTTTGTTCTAATTGACACTGATATGTAAAGAGGCTACATGTGATGTAGTGATAGAGCTTTGTTAAAGGAAAATAAAGGTGTTTGTGAAAAGAAGCAGACATCTTTACTCTTTACACAGCAGCAGCCAAAGGCTAACATTGAACACAAGCAACATTGATGTCAATATGCTCAGAGGTGTTGCTGGCAAGGCCAGCATTTGTTGGCCAACCCAAATTTCCCTTGAACTGAGTGACTTGCTAGCCCATTTCAGAGGACTGCGAAGTGTCAACCACATAACTGGAGTCAAATGTAGGATAGACCAGTTAAAGATGGCAGATTTCCTTCCCTTAGTGAACCAGATGTGTTTAAACTTCCTTGCTTTTGCATTCTCTGCCTCTATTAATAAAGTCCAGGATGCTGTATTCTTTGTTAAACGCACTCTCATCCTGTCCTGCCAACCTCAATAATTCATGCACACATGTACCCAGGTCTCTCCGCTCCTGCACCCAGTTTTATCCTTCATTCCCTATCATCTCTTTGTGTTTTTCCAATCAAAATTAATCACTTCACACTTCTCTGTTTTTATTTCCATCTGTCACTTCCCTGCGCATTCTACCAACGCCGCTATGTCCTTTAGAACATACCCTCCCAAATTTCAATATCATCCACGAATCTTGAGACTGTTGCCTTGTCACCATTGTCTAATTCATATTTCAGTAAGAGTAGGGGGGTCCTAACACCGGTCCCTGGGGAATTCCACTATGTAGGTCGGGTTGCCACGTGGGTGACATGGGTTAAATAAGGAGTCACATGTCAGTGGTGCGGAGTTCTCTGCGGAATGGGGGCAGATACACTGCAAGTAAGAGCCGCTCAGAGTCACAATAAACTGTTATTGTTCTAAATCCTTGGTCGCCGGTTGTTGGACTGCAACATGGTTTCAGAGGTTGACAGAATGTCACAGGGACTTTGCCGCGTTGACCTTCATTGCAGTGCCGATGTAAGCCTACTTGAGACACTGATAAAGATTATTGTTATTATGAACTGGTTCGAAATTGAGGCACCAGCTCGAGCTAACAAGGTGGAGGTAATCGAAGTGACTGCTCAACATTTAAATTTGAAGGAAATGCAGGAAACACAGCCTGGGCCAGGTCAACAGTCAGTAGAATTAGCTAAGATCCAGCCACAAATCAAACAAATAGAGATAAGCAAAAAGAAATGGAACTGACCGAGCGGCACGGTGGCGCAGTGGGTTAGCACTGCTGCCTCACGACACCGCAAACCCAGGTTCGATCCCGGCCCTGGGTCACTGTCCGTGTGGAGTTTGCATATCCTCCCCGTGTCTGCGTGGGTTTCACCCCCACAACCCAAAACTATGCAGGCTAGGTGGATTGGCCACGCTAAATTGCCCCTTAAGAATAGGGTGCTCTTAATTTTAAAAAAAAAATTAAATGAAGCAACAGTAAATGGGGATGGAAATGAGGAGGAAAGAGAAAAAGAGAGAGAATTATTGGTTAATTAATTTGTGTTGTGACTCCGGGGCATATGGGGTCGGAATTAACTGCGCACATGGCCTGAGTGGCTTTATAAATAGACTAGCCATATAAATGCTGTGGCTTCTGTTTTGTTATTCTCTAGTTGCAGCATAAGCTGCTTCCTTGATGTGCAATCTGACAAAGGAAGGTTCAGACTTGGAGATAGCTTTAATACATTTATTAAGCTATTAACAATTCTCCTACTTGGATTTGACTCTCCTGTTAATCCTGCTATAGCTACTCAGACTGACGAACCAGTCTGCTACAATCCACGTGGTGGGTATGATGTGTTGAATCAACCCTGTGTACACACTGAGTGTCTCCACTGGAAAGAGGCTGAGCGTGTATGATGTGTCCTTTTATATGGGTTGGTGTAATGCCCTCCTGTGGCAGTGTCACCTCTATGTGTATCGTGAATGCCCATTGGTCGTGTCCTATCTTACTGACCTATTGGTTGAATGTCTGTGTCATGATGTCTCTGGTGCTCCCTCTAGTGTCTAGCTAGGTGTAGTGTGTTCACATTAACCCCTTGTGTATTTACAGTGATGCATATCACCACAGCTTCCAGAGCAGGTCAAAGACTAGGAATCCTGTGGAGAGCAACTCCTCTGCTAACTGCCCAAAGCCTGCCCACCACCTGCAAGTCAGGAGTGTGATGGAACACTCTCCACTTGCCTGGGTGAGCGCAGCTCCAACAACACTCAAGAAGCTCAACACCATCCAGGACAAAGAAGCCCACTCTATTGGCACCCCCTTCCACAAATATTCACGCCCTCCACTACCAATGCACAGTAGCAGCCATGTGTGCCATCTACAAGATGCCCTGCAGGTTCCTTAGGCAGCACCTCCAAACCCATGGCCACTACCATCTAGAAGGGCAAGAGCAGCAAATACCTGGGAACCTCACCGCCTGGAGATTTCCCTTCATAGATACATAGAAGATAGGAGCAGGAGGAGACCTTTTGGCCCTTCGAGCCTGCTCTGCCATTCATCACGATCATGGCTGATCATCCAACTCAATAGCCCAATCCTGCTTTCTCCCCATAGCCTTGGATTCCATTCTCCCCAAGTGCGATATCCAGCCACCTCTCGAATATATTCAATGTTTTAGCATCAGCTATTTCCTGTGGTAATGAATTCCACAGGCTCACCACTCTTTGTGTGAAGAATTGTCTCCTTATCTCTGTCCGAAAGGCAGGGCTCGAAGGCTGAGAACAGACGGAGCCTGTGTGGAATATAAGGAAAGTAGGAAGGAACTTAAGCAAGGAGTCAGGAGGGCTAGAAGGGGTCATGAAAAGTCATTGGCAAATATGGTTAAGGAAAATCCCAAGGCTTTTTACACATACATAAAAAGCAAGAGGGTAGCCAGGGAAAGGGTTGGCCCACTGAAGGACAGGGGAGGGAATCTATGTGTGGAGCCAGAGGAAATGGGCGAGGTACTAAATGAATACTTTGCAACAGTATTCACCAAAGAGAAGAAATTGGTGGGTGTTGAGTCTGGAGAAGGGTGTGTAGATAGTCTGGGTCACATTGAGATCCAAAAAGACGAGGTGTTGGGCGTCTTAAAAAATATTAAGGTAGATGAGTCCCCAGGGCCTGATGGGATATACCCCAGAATACTGAAGGAGGCTAGAGAGGAAATTGCTGAGACCTTGACAGAAATCTTTGGATCCTCACTGTCTTCAGGTGATGTCCCAGAGGACTGGAGAATAGCCAATGTTGTTCCTCTGTTGAAGAAGGGTAGCAAGGATAATCCAGGGAACTACAGGCTGGTGAGCCTTACGTCAGTGGTAGGGAAATTACTGGAGAGAATTCTTCGAGACAGAACCTACTCCCATTTGGAAGCAAATGGATGTATTAGCGAGAGGCAGCACGGTTTTGTGAAGGGGAGGTAATGTCTCACTAACTTGATAGAGCTTTTCGAAGAGGTCACAAAGATGATTGATGCAGGTAGGGCAGTGGATGTTGTCTATATGGACTTCAGTAAGGCCTTTGACAAGATCCCTCCTGGCAGACTGGTACAAAAGGTGAAGTCACACGGGATCAGGGGTGAGCTGGCAAGGTGGATACAGAACTGGCTAGGTCATAGAAGGCAGAGAGTAGCAATGGAAGGGTGCTTTTCTAATTGGAGGGCTATGACCAGTGGTGTTCCGCAGGGATCAGTGCTGGGACCTTTGCTCTTTGTAGTATATATAAATGATTTGGAGGAAAATGTAACTGGTCTGATTAGTAAGTTTGCAGACGACACAAAGGTTGGTGGAATTGCGGATAGCGATGAGGACTGCCAGAGGATACAGCAGGATTTAGATTGTTTGGAGACTTGGGCGGAGAGATGGCAGATGGATTTTAATCCGGACAAATGTGCTGTAATGCATTTTGGAAGGGCTAATGCAGGTAGGGAATATACAGTGAATGGTAGAACCCTCAAGAGTATTTACAATCAGAGAGATCTAGGTGTACAGGTCCACAGGTCACTGAAAGGGGCAACACAGGTGGAGAAGGTAGTCAAGAAGGCATACGGCATGCTTGCCTTCATTGGCCGGGGCATTGAGTATAAGAATTGGCAAGTCATGTTGCAGCTGTATAGAACCTTAGTTAGGCCACACTTGGAGTATAGTGTTCAATTCTGGTCGCCACACTACCAGAAGGATGTGGAGGCTTTAGAGAGTTTGCAGAAGAGATTTACCAGGATTTTGCCTGGTATGGAGGGCATTAGCTATGAGGAGAGGTTGAATAAACTTGGTTTGTTCTCACTGGAACGACAGAGGTTAAGGGGTAACCTGATAGAGGTCTACAAAATTATGAGGGGCATAGACAGAGTGGATAGTCAGAGGCTTTTCCCCAGGGTAGAGGGGTCAATTACTAGGGGGCATAGGTTTAAGGTGCGAGGGGCAAGGTTTAGAGTAGATGTACGAGGCACGTTTTTTACACAGAGGGTAGTGGGTGCCTGGAACTCGCTGCCGGAGGAGGTGGTGGAAGCAGGGACGATAGTGACATTTAAGGGGCATCTTGACAAATACATGAATAGGATGGGAATAGAGGGATAGGGAGGCAGTGTGGTCGGCACTCGCTTGGAGGGCCGAAGGGCCTGTTCCTGCTGTACTTTTCTTTGTTCTTTGTTCTTTGAAATGATTTACCCTGAATCCTCAGGCTGTGACCCCTGGTTCTGGACACACCCATCATTGGTAACATCTTCCCTGCATCTACCCTGTCTAGTCCTGTTAGAATTTTATAAATCTGAGATCCCCCCTCATTCTTCTGAACTCCAGCGAGAACAATCCCAACCTCGTCAATCTCTCCTCGTATGACAGACCCGCCATCCCTGGAATCAGTCTGGTAAACCTTCACTGCACTCCCTCGAGAGCAAGAACATCCTTCCTTGGAGAAGGAGACCAAAACTGCCCACAATACTCCAGGTGTGGCCTCACCAAGGCCCTGTACAATTGCAGCAACACATCCCTGCTTCTGTACTCAAAACCTCTCGCAATGAAGGCCAACATACCATTAGCCTTCTTTACCGCCTGCTGCACCTGCATGCTTACCCTCAGCGACTGGTGCACACGGACACCCAGGTCCCACTGCACACTCCCCTCTCCCAATTTACAACCATTCAGGTGGTAATCTGCCTTCCTGTTTTTGCTTCCAAAGTGAATAACCTCACACTTATTCAATGATGCACGATCAATTGCACAAAGATGAGAGTTGAATACAACTGAGGCTTTATTGCTCTCAGATGTGTGGCCTCCCACAGCAGCTGGCGAAATGGCTGCAGCATGGAGGACACACACATTTATACTCCGACTACTGGGCGGAGCCAGCAGGCAGGGACTAACAACGTCCCTGTAGTATAGGTCCTACCATACATCACCTAATAGAGGTGCAATAGTGGTTTACCACATTCACCCCCTGTTAAAATTGAGTCCGGCGGGTGTGGTGGAGAACTATAAACAACAAATGCGTTTTACATTTACAATATTTGAGAGAAAAAAATTGTCTTTTGAAGTCCAGTGTAGCAGTCAGAGGTTTAACCGGTCCGTGGCCTTGATGTGCCGCTGGGAGCGACGTAGCGGTGGCGGCGATGTTGGTGCTGGTCCGATGTCCGGTGCCTCCGGGAGCGTGCTGAAATCCTCTTCATCCTCGGGCGTGGGCAGGGGAAGGACGGATAGTCCTTGGGGGGGGGGGGGGGGTTGCTGCTGGGAGCGCCGGGGGAGGGGGGGGTGGAGCCGGGCCGGAGGGGTGTGTGGGTGGGGAACCTGCTGGTGCCAGGTCCCTGAGGGAGACAGTATCCTGGCGGCCGTCGGGGTACACCACGTAGGCATACTGGGGGTCTGCATGGAGCAATTGCACCCTCTCCACCAACGGGTCCGCCTTGTGGAGTCGGATGTGCCTACGGAGCAGGACTAGTCCTGGAGCTGCGAGCCAAGTCGGGAGCGACACCCCGGATGTGGACTTCCTGGGGAAGGCAAAAAGAGGTTCATAGGGTTGTTAGTGACGGTGCAGAATAGTGACCGGATGGAGTGGAGTGCATCAGGGAGGACCTCCTGCCAGCGAGAGGCTGGGAGGTTCCTGGACCATATGGCTAGTTGGACGGCCCCCCATACCGTCCCGTTCTCCCTCTCTACCTGTCCGTTTCCCCGGGGGTTGTAGCTCGTTGTTCTGCTGGAGGCGATTCCCCTGCTGAGCAGGAACTGATGCAGCTCATCACTCATGAATGAGGATCCCGTGTCACTGTGGATGTAGGCGGGGGAACCGAACAGAGCGAAGATTGTGTTGAGGGCTTTAATGATGGTGGCAGACGTCATATCGGGGCACGGGATGGCAAAGGGGAATCTGGAGTACTCATTGACCACACTGAGAAAATACATGTTACGGTCAGTGGAGGGGAGGGGCCCTTTGAAATCCACACTGAGGCGTTCAAAGGAATGGGAAGCCTTCACCAGGCGCGCACGGTCTGACCGGTAGAAGTGCGGCTTGCACTCCGCACAGACCTGGCAGTCCCTGGTGATTGTCCTTACTTCCTCGACGGGGTAGGGCAGATTGCGGGCCTTTATAAAATGGTACAACCGTGTGACTTCCGGGTGACAAAGGCTGTCGTGCAGGGCCCGGAGTCCGTCTACTTGTGTGCTGGCACATGTACCTCGGGATAGGGCGTCTGGGGGCTCGTTGAGCTTGCTGGGGCGATACTTCATCTCGTAATTCTCGGTGGGGAGCTCGATCCTCCACCGCAAGATCTTATCATTCTTGATCTTGCCCCGCTGTGTGTTATTGAACATGAAGGCTACTGACCGTTGGTCAGTGAGGAGAGTGAATCTCCTGCCGGCCAGGTAATGCCTCCAATGCCACACAGCTTCAATGATAGCCTGGGCCTCCTTTTCGACGGATGAGTGACTAATTTCTGAGGCATGAAGGGTGCGGGAAAAGAATGCCACGGGTCTGCCAGCCTGATTGAGGGTGGCGGCTAGGGCGACATCTGATACGTTGCTCTCTACTTGAAAGGGCAGTGTCTCGTCTACTGTGTGCATCCTGGCCTTGGCGATATCGGCTCTGTTACGGGCGAAGGCCTGTTGTGCCTCGGCCGTCAGGGCAAAATGGGTGGACTGTATGAGTGGGCGGGCCTTGTCCGCATAGTTTGGGACCCACTGAGCGCAGTACGAAAAGAACCCCAGGCAGCGTTTGATCAAGGAAAACCCAAAAGCTTTCTATAGGTATGTCAGGAATAAGCGAATGACTAGGGAAAGAGTAGGACCAGTCAAGGACAGGGATGGGAAATTGTGTGTGGAGTCTGAAGAGATAGGCGAGATACTAAATGAATATTTTTCATCAGTATTCACTCAGGAAAAAGATAATGTTGTGGAGGAGAATGCTGAGCCCCAGGCTAATAGAATAGATGGCATTGAGGTACGTAGGGAAGAGGTGTTGGCAATTCTGGACAGGCTGAAAATAGATAAGTCCCCGGGACCTGATGGGATTTATCCTAGGATTCTATGGGAGGCCAGGGAAGAGATTGCTGGACCTTTGGCTTTGATTTTTATGTCATCATTGGCTACAGGAATAGTGCCAGAGGACTGGAGGACAGCAAATGTGGTCCCTTTGTTCAAAAAGGGGAGCAGAGACAACCCCGGCAACTATAGGCCGGTGAGCCTCACGTCTGTAGTGGGTAAAGTCTTGGAGGGGATTATAAGAGACAAGATTTATAATCATCTAGATAGGAATAATATGATCAGGGATAGTCAGCATGGCTTTGTGAAGGGTAGGTCATGCCTCACAAACCTTATTGAGTTCTTTGAGAAGGTGACTGAACAGGTAGACGAGGGTAGAGCAGTTGATGTGGTGTATATGGATTTCAGCAAAGCGTTTGATAAGGTTCCCCACGGTAGGCTATTGCAAAAAATACGTAGGCTGGGGATTGAGGGTGATTTAGAGATGTGGATCAGAAATTGGCTAGCTGAAAGAAGACAGAGGGTGGTGGTTGATGGGAAATGTTCAGAATGGAGTACAGTCACAAGTGGAGTACCACAAGGATCTGTTCTGGGGCCGTTGCTGTTTGTCATTTTTATCAATGACCTAGAGGAAGGCGCAGAAGGGTGGGTGAGTAAATTTGCAGACGATACTAAAGTCGGTGGTGTTGTCGATAGTGTGGAAGGATGTAGCAGATTATAGAGGGATATAGATAAGCTGCAGAGCTGGGCTGAGAGGTGGCAAATGGAGTTTAATGTAGAGAAGTGTGAGGTGATTCACTTTGGAAGGAATAACAGGAAGGCGGAATATTTGGCTAATGGTAAAGTTCTTGAAAGTGTGGATGAGCAGAGGGATCTAGGTGTCCATGTACATAGATCCCTGAAAGTTGCCACCCAGGTTGATAGGGTTGTGAAGAAGGCCTATGGAGTGTTGGCCTTTATTGGTAGAGGGATTGAGTTCCGGAGTCGGGAGGTCATGTTGCAGCTGTACAGAACTCTGGTACGGCCGCATTTGGAGTATTGCGTACAGTTCTGGTCACCGCATTATAGGAAGGACGTGGAGGCTTTGGAGCGGGTGCAGAGGAGATTTACCAGGATGTTGCCTGGTATGGAGGGAAAATCTTATGAGGAAAGGCTGATGGACTTGAGGTTGTTTTCGTTGGAGAGAAGAAGGTTAAGAGGAGACTTAATAGAGGCATACAAAATGATCAGGGGGTTGGATAGGGTGGACAGTGAGAGCCTTCTCCCGCGGATGGATATGGCTGGCACGAGGGGACATAACTTTAAACTGAGGGGTAATAGATATAGGACAGAGGTCAGAGGTAGGTTCTTTACGCAAAGAGTAGTGAGGCCGTGGAATGCCCTACCTGCTACAGTGGTGAACTCGCCAACATTGAGGGCATTTAAAAGTTTATTGGATAAACATATGGATGATAATGGCATAGTGTAGGTTAGATGGCTTTTGTTTCGGTGCAACATCGTGGGCCGAAGGGCCTGTACTGCGCTGTATTGTTCTATGTTCTATGTTCTATGTTCTATGTTCTATGTTCTATGTCTTGGGGCAGTGGGGGAGGGGAAGCTCCATGAGGGGGCGCATGCGGTCGGGATCGGGCCCCAGAACTCCGTTCTGGACCACATAGCCGAGGATGGCTAGGCGGGCTGAGCTAAATACGCACTTCTCCTTGTTGGAGGTGAGGTTTAGGAGAGTGGCAGTGTGGAGAAATTTGGCAAGGTTGGCGTCATGGTCCTGCTGATCACGGCCGCAGATGGTGACGTTGTCTTGGTACAGAAAGGTGGCCCGCAACCCATACCGGTCGACCATTCGGTCCATCACCCTTTGGAAGACCGAGACCCCGTTGGTGGCGCCGAAGGGAACCCTGAGGAAGTGATAGAGGCTACCGTCTGCCTCGAAGGCAGCGTATGGACCGTCCGATTTACGAATGGGGAGCTGGTGGGAGGCGGATTTGAGGTCTACCGTTGAGAAGACATGGTACTGTGCAATCTGATTGACCATATCAGATATGCGTGGGAGGGGTTACGCGTCGAGCTGCGTGTACCGATTGATGGTCTGGCTGTAGTCCACGACCATTCTGTGTTTCTCCCCAGTTTTGACCACTACCACTTGAGCTCTCCAGGGGCTGTTGCTGGCCTCGATGATGCCTTCCCGAAGCAGCCGCTGGTCCTCGGACCTGATGAAGGTCCTGTCCTGGGTGCTGTACCATCTGCTCCTGGTGGCGACGGGTTTGCAATCCGGGATTAGATTTGCAAAGAGGGAAGGCGGATCGACCTTTAGGGTCGCGAGGCCGCACACAGTAAGGGGTGGTAGGGGCCTGGCGAATTTCAGGGTTAGGCTCTGAAGGTTGCACTGGAAGTCCAGGCCGAGTAGTAGTGCAGCGCAGAGGTTAGGGAGGACGTAGAGGCGGAAGCCGCTGAATTCTACACCCTGGACCGTGAGTGTGACCGTACAGTAGCCCCGGATCGCCACGGAATGGGATCCGGAGGCCAGGGAGATTCTTTGGTCAGCGAGGTGTACCGCAAGGGAGTAGCACCTTACCGTATCCGGGTGGATGAAGCTTTCGGTGCTTCCGGAGTCCAGCAGGCACGTGTCCGTTGATTTTGACGGTGGTCGATGCGGTGGCCAGGTTGTGTGGACAAGACTGGTCGATGGTCACTGAGACGAGTCGTGGTCGGTCATCACTGGTGACGGATGATGGGGAGCCCAGGGGGCACAGGTCTTGGAATGCTGGTGGTGCCCATGTGCCGTGGGGGAGACAAGATCGCGGCGCCCATGGGCAGCACGTGTTGCTCGGAAGGGAAGGTGGCGGTGCCCATTGGCCGCGCTTTGTCTGAAGGGGAGAAGATGGTGGTGCCCACTGGCCGTGCGTGGTCTGAGGGGGAGAAGATGGCGGCGCCCACTGGCCGTGCTTGGTCCGGGGAGGTGAAGATGGCGGTGCCCATTGTCCGTAAACGAGGGGGGTGGGGTCAATAGCGACGACTCCACCCAGGGCTGGAAGCAACCAGATGCAGGGCAAAGGCCATTACTGATTTCCCATGTATACCGGCATGGAGAGGGAAGTATCCAGGTGTGCACAGTGCAACACACTCGCGTCACATCAAGCCAAAGAACCATTGCACCTGCACGAGGTCCCAGAGCTCACCTGGTCACTCATGGCATTTGACATCTTCAAATGGGATGGTAAAGTCTTAGTCGACTGGTACTCCAGGTGTTTCGACCTTGACCACCTGCCAGACGTGAAGAGCAACACAGTCATGATCAAACTGAAGAGTCACTTTGCCACACTGGGGACTTTGAGCACATCATGAGTAGTCACCTGTATATCCCCACAATCCAACGGCCTGGAGGAATGGGCGGTACACTCAGCCAAACACCTACTTGAGACGTGTGTCCGGCTCCACGCAGATGAATATGTTGCCCTCTTCATCCTGTGAAATGTGCTGAGGCAGGGTCTGACTTCATCAGCACAGTGACTATTCTCCAAACACACCAGGACTACAATCCCCATTGCCAAGGCCCTTTTTTTTTCATAGAAGTTACAATGCAGAAGGAGGCCATTCGGCCCATCGAGTCTGCACCGGCTCTTCGAAAGAGCACCCTATCCCCATAACCCCACCCAACACTAAGGGCAATTTTGGACACTAAGGGCAATTTGGCATGGCCAATCCACCTAACCTGCACATCTTTGGACTGTGGGAGGAAACCGGAGCACCCGGAGGAAACCCACGCACACACGGGGAGGATGTGCAGACTCCGCACAGACAGTGACCCAAGCTGGGAATCGAACCTGGGACCCTGGAGCTGTGAAGCAATTGTGCTAACCACTGTGCTCCCGTGCTGCCCTTTTGCAGCGAATGTCAATACCAATGTGACTGGCGCCCTCGTGGAGCGCTGACTATGGGGATAAAGGTACACTGATCGAAATGTTCACAGACTCTGCCCTTTAGCACCTGGTGAAATGGTCAATATCCAGATCACACAAATTGGCGGTGGTTCATGGCTAGGCCCCACAACCAAAACGCTACGTGGTAGCCTGAGAAATTGGCCATGACGTACAAAACCTGCATCACCCACTGAAGGTATCTGAACCAGCACCATCAACCCTCACAGCACCCCAGCATCCAGCCTACAATCCAGCCCCCAATGCCAGTGGAAATGGAGGCTTCACCAGAGGTCCACACAGCAAGCCCTACAGCCACTGGGTACACCGCAAGGGCACCTGAGGACAGCAACTCGAGAGCATCTCCAGCCAACTGGCACGATCACATGTCAAGGGCATATGACTAAACCAAATACAAGGCTCCAGTATGGACTAGTCTACAACTTTTTTAAAAGGGGGCGGGGGAAGGAGACGGAATGGGCTATGTATCAGCTGCAGCAGCCCAATCCGTATTTGGTGCAATATAAATAGTTACGCGTCGTTAGCCTGTTCATTATAAATAGTTTGCATCCAGTGAGGGTTCTTGTACGCTGCCGCACCCATTAATACCGGCTGTCCCAGTGAGACAGAGAAGACAGCCAGAGTGAGACAGCAAAGATTGAGTTTGGGAATTTGAATCGAGGTGGGAATTCGAAGCTGGGTGGGGAGGAAGTGTTTTTTATCCCTGGTAAGTGACTGGTAAGTAGTGTTTCTGTTTTTCTGTTTCTTTTCATTGGTATATTTATTTATTTTTTTCTTCATTGTTGATTTGTTTATTTAAATTTTTTGGGGGGGAAATTGAAATTGTTCAAGTTAACCGAAGGTTTAAGACATGGCAGGAGATCTCAGACCCGTGTCATGCTCCTCGTGTGCGATGTGGGAGCTCAGGGACACGTCCACTGACCCTGGCTCCTTCACGTGCAAGACGTGTGTCCAGTTGCAGCTCCTGTTAGACCGCTTGACGGCTCTGGAGCTGCGGATGGACTCACTTTGGAGCGTCCGCGATGCTGAGGACATCGTAGATAGCACGTTTAGCGAGTTGGTCACACCGCAGGTGAAAGGTACTGAGGGAGATAGTAAATGGGTGACCAAAAGACAGAGCAAGAGTAGGAAGGCAGTGCAGGTGTCCTCTGCGGTCATCTCCCTGCAAAACAGATATACCGCTATGGATACAGTTGAGGGAGATGGCTCACCAGGGGAAGGCAGCAGCAGCCAGGTTCATGGCACCGTGGCTGGCTCTGCTGCGTAGCTGGGCAGGAAGAAGAATGGCAGGGCTATAGTGATAGGGGACTCAATTGTAAGGGGAATAGACAGGTGGTTCTGCGGACGAAATCGAGACTCCAGGATGGTATGTTGCCTCCCTGGTGCAAGGGTCAAGGATGTCTCGGAGCGGCTGCAGGACATTCTGGGGGGGGAGGGTGAACAGCCAGCTGTTGTGGTGCACATAGGCACCAACGATATAGGTAAAAAACGGGACGAGGTCCTACTAGCTGAATTTAGGGAGCTAGGAGTTAAACTAAAAAGTAGGACCTCAAAGGTAGTAATCTCAGGATTGCTACCAGTGCCACGAGCTAGTCAGAGTAGGAATGTCAGGATAGAGAGGATGAATACGTGGCTCGAGAGATGGTGCAAGAGGGAGGGATTCAAATTCCTGGGGCATTGGAACCGGTTCTGGGGGAGGTGGGACCAGTACAAATCGGACGGTCTGCACCTGGGCAGGACTGGAACCGATGTCCTAGGGGGGGTGTTTGCTAGAGCTGTTGGGGAGAGTTTAAACTAATGTGGCAGGGGGATGGGAACCGATGCAGGAAGTTGGAAGGTAGTAAAACAGGGACAAATAAAAGGCAGTAAGGGGGAAAGTGTAAGGCAGAGAAGCCATAGTCAAAAATCAAAAAGGGCGACAGTACAAGGTACAGTTACTGAGGGGAGCTCAGTGAATAGGACCAGGAATACTAAAAGAAATAAAACGGGAAGTGAAAACATTATTGGTAAGCGACACGGCAGGTTGTTACAGGAAGATGTGGGTTCGACGACAAGGAAAATTAGGAGAAAGGTTAAGAGGAAATATAACTTAGGAGAGGTTACTGATCGAGGTGTTAAGATTAAGAACAGAGGTAAAAAAGCCAACATAAGTGTACTTTACCTGAATGCTCGTAGTATTCGGAATAAGGTAAATGAGTTGATGGCGCAAATCATCGTGAATGACTATGATTTAGTGGCCATTACTGAAACATGGTTAAAGGATGGTCACGACTGGGAGTTAAATATCCGAGGGTATCAAACTTTTCGGAAGGACAGAGTGGATGGTAAGGGAGGTGGTGTAGCTCTGTTATTTAAGGATGACATCCGGGCAACAGTAAGGGATGACATCGGTGCTATGGAGGATAAGGTTGAATCCATTTGGGTGGAAATCAGGAATAGTAAGGCGAAAAAGTCACTGATAGGAGTAATCTATAGGCCACCAAATAGTAACATTATGGTGGGGCAGGCAATAAACAAAGAAATAACTGATGCATGTAGAAATGGTACAGCAGTTATCATGGGGGATTTTAATCTACATGTTGATTGGTTTAATCAGGTCGGTCAAGGCAGCCTTGAGGAGGAGTTTATAGAATGTATCCACGATAGTTTCCTCGAACAGTATGTAATGGAACCTACGAGGGAACAAGCGGTCCTAGATCTGGTCCTGTGTAATGAGACAGGATTGATTCAGGATCTCATATTTAGGGATCCTCTCGGAAGGAACGATCACAATATGGTGGAATTTAAAATACAGATGGAGGGTGAGAAGGTAAAATCAAGCACTAGTGTTTTGTGCTTAAACAAAGGAGATTACAATGGGATGAGAGAAGAACTAGCTAAGGTAGACTGGGAGCAAAGACTTTATGGTGAAACAGTTGAGGAACAGTGGAGAACCTTCCAAGTGATTTTTCACAGTGCCCAGCAAGGGTTTATACCAACAAAAAGGAAGGACGGTAAAAAGAGGGAAAATCGACCGTGGATATCGAAGGAAATAAGGGATAGTATCAAATTGAAGGAAAAAACATACAAAGTAGCAAAGATCAGTGGGAGACTAGAGGACTGGGAAATCTTTAGGGGGCAACAGAAAGCTACTAAAAAAGCTATAAAGAAGAGTAAGATAGATTATGAGAGTAAACTTGCTCAGAATATAAAAACAGATCGTAAAAGTTTCTACAAATACATAAAACAAAAAAGAGTGGCTAAGGTAAATATTGGTCCTTTAGAGGATGAGAAGGGAGATTTAATAATGGGAGATGAGGAAATGGCTGAGGAACTGAACAGGTTTTTTGGGTCGGTCTTCACAGTGGAAGACACAAATAACATGCCAGTGACTGATGGAAATGAGGCTATGACAGGTGAGGACCTTGAGAGGATTGATATCACCAAGGAGGTAGTGATGGGCAAGCTAATGGGGCTAAAGGTAGACAAGTCTCCTGGCCCTGATGGAATGCATCCCAGAGTGCTAAAAGAGATGGCTAGGGAAATTGCAAATGCACTAGTGATAATTTACCAAAATTCACTAGACTCTGGGGTGGTCCCGGCGGATTGGAAATTAGCAAACGTGACACCACTGTTTAAAAAAGGAGGTAGGCAGAAAGTGGGTAATTATAGGCCAGTGAGCTTAACTTCGGTAGTAGGGAAGATGCTGGAATCTATCATCAAGGAAGAAATAGCGAGGCATCTGGATGGAAATTGTCCCATTGGACAGACGCAGCATGGGTTCATAAAGGGCAGGTCGTGCCTAACTAATTTAGTGGAATTTTTTGAGGACATTAACAGTGCGGTAGATAACGGGGAGCCAATGGATGTGGTATATCTGGATTTCCAGAAAGCCTTTGACAAGGTGCCACACAAAAGGTTGTTGCATAAGATAAAGATGCATGGCATTAAGGGGAAAGTAGGAGCATGGATAGAGGATTGGTTAATTAATAGAAAGCAAAGAGTGGGGATTAATGGGTGTTTCTCTGGTTGTCAATCA
Source organism: Scyliorhinus torazame (assembly GCF_047496885.1). Classification (NCBI taxonomy): domain Eukaryota; kingdom Metazoa; phylum Chordata; class Chondrichthyes; order Carcharhiniformes; family Scyliorhinidae; genus Scyliorhinus; species Scyliorhinus torazame. The sequence goes on along the minus strand of NC_092712.1, from coordinate 19,151,617 downwards.
GTAGCTAGTGGTGTCCCTCAGGGATCAGTGTTGGGCCCACAACTGTTCACAATTTACATAGATGATTTGGAGTTGGGGACCAAGGGCAATGTGTCCAAGTTTGCAGACGACGCTAAGATAAGTGGTAAAGCAAAAAGTGCAGAGGATACTGGAAGTCTGCAGAGGGATTTGGACAGGCTAAGTGAATGGGCTAGGGTCTGGCAGATGGAATACAATGTTGACAAATGTGAGGTTATCCATTTTGGTAAGAATAACGGCAAAAGGGATTATTATTTAAATGATAAAATATTAAAACATGCTGCTGTGCAGAGAGACCTGGGTGTGCTCGTGCATGAGTCGCAGAAAGTTGGTTTTCAGGTGCAACAGGTGATTAAGAACGCAAATGGAATTTTGTCCTTCATTGCTAGAGGGATGGAGTTTAAGACTAGGGAGGTTATGCTGCAACTGTATAAGGTGTTAGTGAGGCCACACCTGGAGTCTTGTGTTCAGTTTTGGTCTCCTTACTTGAGAAAGGACGTACTGGCACTGGAGGGTGTGCAGAGGAGATTCACTAGGTTAATCCCAGAGCTGAAGGCGTTGGATTACGAGGAGAGGTTGAGTAGACTGGGACTGTACTCGTTGGAATTTAGAAGGATGAGGGGGGATCTTATAGAAACATATAAAATTATGAAGGGAATAGATAGGATAGATGCGGGCAGGTTGTTTCCACTGGCGGGTGAAAGCAGAACTAGGGGGCATAGCCTCAAAATAAGGGGAAGTAGATTTAGGACTGAGTTTAGGAGGAACTTCTTCACCCAAAGGGTTGTGAATCTATGGAATTCCTTGCCAGTGAAGCAGTAGAGGCTCCTTCATTAAATCTTTTTAAGATAAAGATAGATAGCTTTTTGAAGAATAAAGGGATTAAGGGTTATGGTGTTCTGGCCGGAAAGTGGAGCTGAGTCCACAAAAGATCAGCCATGATCTCATTAAATGGCGGAGCAGGCTCGAGGGGCCAGATGGCCTACTCCTGCTCCTAGTTCTTATGTTCTTAAAAGGGGGAAGATGTAGACCGGGTGGTCACGAGTGCTGGAGTGACGCGGGCACATAGGGGGCACGTGTTGGGAGCACGGAAGTGGGAAATGAGTGGACTGTATGAGTGGGCGGGCCTTGTCCGCATAGTTTGGGACCCACTGCGCGTAATATGAGAAGAACCCCAGGCAGCGTTTGAGGGTCTTTGGGCCGTGGGGGAGGGGAAGCTTCATGAGGGGGCGCATGCGGTCGGGATCGGGCCCCAGAACTCCGTTCTGGACCACGTAGCCGAGGATGGCTAAGCGGTTTGTACGGAACACACACTTCTCCTTGTTGTACGTGAGGTTGAGGAGAGTGGCGGCGTGGAGAAATTTAGCGAGGTTGGCGTCGTGGTCCTGCTGATCATGGCCGCAGATGGTCACATTGTCTAGGTACGGAAACGTGGCCCGCAAGCCGTACCGGTCGACCATTCGGTCCATCTCCCTTTGGATGACCGAAACCCCATTGGTGACGCCGAAGGGGATCCTAAGGAAGTGATATAGCCGGCCGCCTGCCTCGAAGGTGGTGCACGGACAGTCCGATTTACGGATGGGGAGCTGGTGGTAGGCGGATTTCAGGTCCATCGTTGAGAAGACCCGGTACTGTGCAATCTGGTTCACCATGTCAGATATAGAACATAGAACGATAGAACGATACAGCGCAGTACAGGCCCTTCGGCCCACGATGTTGCACCGAAACAAAAGCCATCTAACCTACACTATGCCATTATCATCCATATGTTTATCCAATAAACTTTTAAATGCCCTCAATGTTGGCGAGTTCACTACTGTAGCAGGTAGGGCATTCCACGGCCTCACTACTCTTTGCGTAAAGAACCTACCTCTGACCTCTGTCCTATATCTATTACCCCTCAGTTTAAAGCCAAGTCCCCTCGTGCCAGCCATTTCCATCCGCGGGAGAAGGCTCTCACTGTCCATCCTATCTAACCCCCTGATCATTTTGTATGCCTCTATTAAGTCTCCTCTTAACCTTCTCTCCAATGAAAACAACCTCAAGTCCATCAGCCTTTCTTCATAAGATTTTCCCTCCATACCAGGCAACGTCCTAGTAAATCTCCTCTGCACCCGTTCCAAAGCCTCCACGTCCTTCCTATAATGAGGTGACCAGAACTGTACGCAATACTCCAAATGCGGCCGCACCAGAGTTCTGTACAGCTGCAACATGACCTCCTGGCTCCAGAACTCAATCCCTCTACCAATAAAGGCCAACACTCCATAGGCCTTCTTCACAACCCTATCAACCTGGATGGCAACTTTCAGGGATCTATGAACATGGACACCTAGATCCCTCTGCTCATCCACACTTCCAAGAACTTTACCATTAGCCAAATATTCCGCATTCCTGTTATTCCTTCCAAAGTGAATCACCTCACACTTCTCTACATTAAACTCCATTTGCCACCTCTCAGCCCAGCTCTGCAGCTTATCTGATATGCGTGGGAAGGGGTACGCGTCGAGCTGCGTGTACCTGTTGATGGTCTGGCTGTAGTCCACAACCATTCGGTTTTTCTCCCCAGACGTAACCACTACCACTTGAGCTCTCCAGGGGCTGTTGCTGGCCTCGATGACTCCCTCCCGAAGCAACCGCTGGACCTCGGACCTGATGAAGGCCTTAACCAGGGTGCTGTACCGCCTGCTCCTGGTGGCGATGGGTTTGCAATCTGGAGTTAGATTGGCAAAGAGGGAAGGAGGATCGACCTTTAGGGTCGCGAGGCCGCACACAGTGAGGGGTGGTAAGGGTCCACTGTATTTAAGGGTCAGGCTCTGGAGGTTGCACTGAAAATCCAGGCCGAGGATAAGTGCAGCGCAAAGGTTAGGGAGGACGTAGAGGCGAAAACCGTGGAACTCTACGCCTTGGACTGTGAGCGTGACCGTGAAGTACCCCCGGATTGCTACGCGATGGGATCCGGAGGCCAGGGAGATTTTTTGATTGGTAGGGTGTACCTTAAGGGAGCAGCGCCTTACCGTATTTGGGTGTACAAAGCTCTCGGTGCTCCCAGAGTCCAGTAGGCAGGAGGTCACATGGCCGTTGACTTTCACGCTGGTGGATGCGTTGGTCAGAGTGTGTGGTCTGGACTGGTCGATTACCATGGATGCGAGTCGTGGTTGATCGTCGGGTAGTGAGGCGGCCGCCGGGTCGGGGTCCTGAAACGCCGTTGGTCTCTGTGTGCTGCTGGGTGGACAAGATGGCGGCGCCCAGAGGCCCTGCGGGTCACAAAATGGTGGTGGCCATGGAACGCACGTTGCGGGGTGGAGCAAGATGGCGACGCCCATGAAACACACATGTTGTGCAGAGGCGAAGATAGCGGCGCCCATTGGTCGCACATGGCCTGGGGAGGAGAAGAAGGTGCCCATTGTCCATGACCCGGGGGGGGGGGGGGGGGGACGACGACCGCGGCCGCTGAGCGGGCCTGGCACACCGCTGCGTAGTGGCCCTTCTTCCCGCAGGCCTTACAAAGGGCAGTGCGGGCCGCGCGGCATTGGCGGGAGTGTTTTTGCTGGCTGCAAGAGTAGCATCGGGGCCCCCCAGGGATCGCTGGCTGGCGCGTAGTGCAGTCGTATTGGGTGGGTAGCGCCCCTGCTGGGGCAGCTGCGTGTGGGGCCCATGAAGCGTAGGAGGAGTGGGCCGCGCGGTTGGGGGCGTAGGACTGGACATTGCGCAGGGCGACCATCATGGAGAGTGCTGGTGTTTTAGTCTCTGCGAGGTCGCACGTGGCCCCTTCTAGGAGCCGCTGCCTGATAACATCAGACCCAATCCCAGTTACAAAAGCGTCCCTCATAAGGAGATCTGAGTGCTCCTTAGCTGTAACGTCCTGGCAGTCACAGTCCCGCACTAGTGGGATCAGGGCCCTCCAGAAGTCCTCGATTGACTCACCAGGTAGTTGAGTACGCGTTGCGAGCGCGTGTCTGGCGAAGAGCGTGTTCGTCTTCTGCTCATCATTTTCTTTGAGTCGAGTCATGGCATCAGCGTAATTGGGCGCATCCTGGATCAGCGGGAAGACTTTGGAGCTGAGTCTGGAGTATAATATCTGAATCTTTTGAGCCTCTGGAACAGGGGTCGGCGCCGTGTTGATATACGCTTCAAAACAAGCTCGCCAGTGCTGGAAGTCCTTTCTGGCGTCGCTTGTGTGTGGATCCAGCTGCAGGCGATCTGGTTTAATCCGGAGGTCCATCTTCTGAATCTGATACTAATAAATTGAGGCACGATCAATTTGGCTGGAGACGAAGTTGAATCCAAACTGAGGCTTTATTAGTATCAGATGTGTGGCCTCCCACAGCAGCTGGCGAAATGGCTGCGAGCTGGAGGCCACGCATATTCATACCCCTCCTCCTGGGCGGAGCTAGCACGCATGGGCCACAGGTGAACCTGTAGTGCAAATTCTACCGTACAACCTCTAATATCAGAACACAGTGGTTTACCACAGTAATGCCATTGAATGTTAAGGGATGACGGTAAGATTCCCTCTTGTTGGGATGGTCATTGCCTGACACTGGACAGTGCGAGAGGAGGACGCTGGGACGGACAGTCAGCAGCACCCTGAGGAGAGTGAGAGAGGAGGACACCAGGACAGATAGCCAGTAGCATCCGGAGGAGAGTGAGAGAGTAGAATACCAGGACAGATAGCCAGCAACACCTAGAGGTAACATCACCTGAGAAGGAGCTATTTATAGACGGGAGCTTTCCCAGCTTGGAGACGCTGGAGGATAAATTTAAACTGCTGCCAGGGAATGGTTTTAGATATTTGCAAGTGCGAGACTTCCTGAGAAAGCAGGTGCCGGCCTTTCCGCTGCTGTTGCCACGGGGGATACAGGATAGAGTAGTTTCTGGTACCTGGGTGGGGGAGGGGAAGGTGTCGGATATCTACCAGGAGCTGTTGGAGGCGGAGGAAACCCCGGTGGAGGAGCTAAAGGGCAAGTGCCTTCTGCCAGCCATTCAATCCTCTATCCATGCCAGGATCTTACCCTTAACACCATGGGCTCTTAACTTATTCAACAGTCTCCTATGCGGCACCTTGTTAAAAGCCTTCTGGAAATCTAAATAAATCACGTCCACTGGTTCTCCTTTGTCTAACTAACTTACCTGCTCAAAGAACTCTAACAGATTTCTCAGACATGACCTCCCTTTGATGAAGCCGTGCTGACTCAGTCCTATTTTATCATGCATTTCCAAGTACTCCGCGATCTCATCTTTAATAACAGACTCTAAAATCTTACCAATGACCAAAGTCAAGCTAACCGGCCTATAATTTCCCGTCTTCTGCCTCCCTCCCTTCTTAAACAGGGGTGTTACATTAGCCACTTTCCAGTCCTCTGGGACCCTTCCTGCCTCCAGTGATTCCTGAAAGATCATCACCAATGTCTCCACAATTTCCTCAGCTATCTCTTTTAGAACCCTGGGGTGTAGTCCATCTGGTCCAGGTGATTTATCCACCTTCAGACCTTTCAGTTTCCCCAGAACCTTCTCCTTAGTAATGGCCACTGCACTCACCTCTGCCCCCTGATTCTCCTGGAGCTCTGGCATCTCCCTGGTGTCTAGTGGGACACTAGAATTAAGATGGCGCTGACAGGAGGGGAGGGGAGCCTACACTCTCAGCCAGATCAGATCTCTAAGATATCTCTTGGTCCTTCAAGGTTGCAGTTTGAGCTCCTCAGGAACAAGGACGTGGCTGAGGAAGTGGCTGATGACTTCTGTGTGGAGGACACAGAGTGCAGCAGAGAGAAGGTACAACAAGGCTCAAGCTGCAACCTGCACTTTGGTGGAGCAAACCATGCGGATGTTGAAGATGGGTGTCTGGTGCCTGGGCTGTTCTGGTGGAGCCCTGCATTAACATCCAGAGAGGGTGGCACGTATTGTGGTCACCTTCTGTGCCCTTCCCAATAGAACCAGCAAATTGCTCCACATGGAGTTCAAACCTGGCTCTGTTCAGGTGCCATCTCCCTCGCATCTGGTCCAAATGTCCCAGGAATCTAAGGCTTGCACCATCTTTCCAGCCATGCATGTATCTGCTTTATTCTCTTATTTCTGTACTCACTTGAGTGTGGTACTGGGAGCAATCTGCAATTTTGAAGTCCCGTTTGTTAATTTCCTACCCGGCTCCCTACATTCTGACTGCAAGGCCACTGGGCTGTTTAGCACAGGGCTAAATCTCTGGCTTTGAAAGCAGACCAAGGCAGGCCAGCAGCACGGTTCGATTCCCGTAACATCCTCCCCGAACAGGCGCCGGAGTGTGGCGACTAGGGGCTTTTCACAGTAACTTCATTGAAGCCTACTTGTGTCAATAAGCGATTTTCATTTAATTTCATTCTCTTTGTTGTAATAATCTTTATTATCGTCACAAGTGGGCTTACATTAACACTGCAATGAAGTTACTGTGAAAAGCCCCGAGTCGCCACATTCCGGCGCCTGTTCGGGTACACAGAGGGAGAATTCAGAATGTCCAATTCACCCAACAAGCACGTCTTTCGGGACTTGTGGGAAGAAACCGGAGCACCCGGAGGAAACCCACGCAGACACGGGGAGAACGTGCAGACAGTGACCCAAGCCGGGAATCGAACCTGGGACCCTGGCGCTGTGAAGTAACAGTGCTAACCACTGTGCTACTGTGCTGCCCGTGTGCCTGTGTGGGTTGGTAACAATGTGGGCTACAACTGCTGACTGTTCACCCTCACCCTCAGGGTGCTCTGCAGCTCACGGTTTTATGACATCCTGGGCTAGTGCGTGGTCAATTCCAGTCCCCTTTGACCCAGAGTCGCTACACTATTGAAATTAAATCTTAATTCTTTTTAAATACCCAAAGTCTTTGGCCTTTGGCTGCTCAATAATTACAGTCACCAGGTTTGTCAATGTAAACACAATTTTTTTTTATTGATAACAATAACTATAATTAAATAGGCAACAAATAAAACTGATTAACTAGTGTCTAATTTCTAACACCCTCCCACTTGAATTCACCCCACCCTCTACCCAAACACAAGACAGACAAACACAGAGGGGAAAGAGGGGTGTAAAAATAATGCAGTAAAAGGATAGAAGTCTCTTGTTTCCGATGGATGTCTTCCAGTTAGAATTTTCTTCAGTCTAGGCCTCCAGTTGGATGTCTCTGCTTTCAGTCTGTAATGGTTTTCATTGTATCATCGAATTTACAGCACAGAAGGAGGCCATTCGGCCCATCGAGTCTGCACAGACCCTTGGAAAGAGCACCCCACTTAATCCCCACACCTCCACCCTATCCTCGTCATCCTGGTAACCCAGTAAGCCCGCCTAACCTTTTTGAATGGTCAATTTAGAATGGCCAATCCACCTAACCTGCACATCTTTGGACTGTGGGAGGAAACCAGAGCACCCGGAGGAAACCCACGCACACACTGGGAGGACGAGCAGACTCCGCACAGACCGTGACCCAATCCGGGAATCGAACCTGGGACCCTGGAGCTGTGAAGCAACTGTGCTACCCACTGTGCTAACCACTATCACTATAGATCCATCAGAGCCTCGAGACTTCTCTGCAGACTCTAAAACAACAGGCAGGAAACATTTGGGAAAAAGAGAGAGCAACACACATCCTCTCCTGTTAGTGTCCAGGAGCTTTTTTGTTGGATTCTCTGAAAACCCCACCTGGCAGGACCGAATTGCTCTCTGTTGCCGGGCAGAATACTGTCCTTGGCCAATTCACCGTCCACTAGAGAAACAATGGAACCGAATCCCTCCAATCTCTCAGGTGCCATAAAGTCTTAGTTCAAAATCTAAATCTTCATAGCAGAGTGTACTATTTTGAAACTTTTGAGTTCCTCACCAGGGTGGCACGTGGCACAGTGGTTAGCAATGCTGCCTATAGCACTGAGGACCAGGGTTGAATCCCGGCCTTGGGTCACTGTCCGTGTGGAGTTTGCACATTCTCCTCGTGTCTGTGTGGGTTTCGCCCCCACAACCCAAAGATGTGAAGGTTAGGTGGATTGGCTACGCTAAATTGCCCCTTAATTGGAAAAAAAATAATTGGGTACTGCAAATTCATATTAAAAAAAACTTTTGAGTTCCTCACTTCCCCTGCACAACTTAAAGGAATGTCTCCATTAAAGATCCATGGACCAAAAACAATAACGACAAAATAAAAGAAATAGGAAATAAGGGAATTAACACTGACACCCTGAACTTGGCACCAGGGAGGGAAGAACATCCTGGATTTACATTTGCGACCATAGAAACGCCTGACTATTCCAAAGTTATCTAATTTCTTACAACTAATGATCTTCCAAGTTTCTTTGTTTCCCCCTGTACAGCTGAGTCACCCCTGGTACCATGGACTGTGTTTTAATCGGAACTCTCATTGAGGCAAGAGTCCAGATGAGCTTCAGACATGAAAGACCGCTTTAAAAGAAATCAGATAGACAGTGAATCAGAGTAGTGACCAGAACTGTGTGGCAATGCACATGATTCTCAAGAGTCTTTTCCATTGCTTTCAATCTTATACTTTTGTCCACTTACCTATTATCCTTTTATGAGCTTTTTGAGGAATGAAATATTGTGATACATTTGTGAATAGATTGTAGTGAGAATCAGCAGAGTCTCAGGCTTGCTGACCACAAAAACACAGAAACAATTGTGAACTATTCAGTCTTTGTCCTCTAGCCTCTTAGAAATTATACCCAACAAAGACACCTGAGGACTCCAAGGCTTCTCACAGACAGTGAAGTCCTATGTTGCTCAATCATTCTACGTTGTTGCTCAGGAGTCATTTGCTCTTTCTACCCTATGAGGTTACTGATAAAATAGAATCCAATGACACCCCTTTTATGAAATAATTATATTGAACAATCCCATCCATCCAGGTAGGAGAAAATCTTCCACTTCTTAGACAGATTGGAAAAGATCTTCTGCAGTTTATCTGGGGTGCAGGTATTGAATCTTTCCCCCAAATAGGAATTTACTGTCTATGTTAATGTGGTGTAATGTGCACACCGTGTTAATAATAATAATTTTTATTGTCACAAGTAGGCTTACATTAACACTGCAATTATGTTACCATGTAAAGTCTCTAGTCGCCACATTCCAGCACCTGTTCGGGTACATGGAGGGAGAATTCAGAATGTCCAAATTACCTAACAGCACGTCTTTCGAGACTTGTAGGTGGAAAGTATTATCATCAGCACAGTGTTATAAGTGACAAATTAGATATGTTCCTGTCTAGTCAACAATACCGTGGAATGCTGTTACAGTAAGGGGTGGGATTCTCCGCGAACCGGCGGGGCAGGCTACACCGGTGCCGAGGAGTGGCGTGAACCACTCGGCGTGTGCTGGCGTCATCCCGGCGCATGCGCAGGGGGGTTCTTCTCTGCACCGGCCATGGCGGAGGTTGACAGCGGCCGGTGCGGAGAGACAGAGTGCCCCCACGGCACAGGCCCGCCCGCGGATCGGTGAGTCCCAATCGCGGGCCAGGCCACCGTGGGGGCACCCCCAGGGGCCAGGTCCCCCCGTGCCCCCCGCGCCCTCGCCCCCCGAGGACTCTGCAGGCCGTCCGTGGAGCCAGGCCCCGCCGGTAAGGACCTGTTGTGATTTACGCCGGCGGGACCCGCCGAAACCGGGCGGCCACTCGGCCCATCGCGGGCCGGAGAATCGCCGGGGGGGGGGGCTGCCAGCAGCCGCCGACCGGCGTGCCGCGATTCCCGCCCCTGCCAAAATCCCGGCGCCGGAGAATTCGGCAGCCAGCAGGGGCGGGATTCACACCGCCCCCCCGGCGATTCTCCGACCTGGCGGGGGGGGGGTCGGAGAATCCCGCCCCAGATCCGTGCTCTCTGGTTTGTTTAATAGTCATGGTGGGATCACCTGTAGGGCACACATAAACTAACACTGAATTACATTGGTACTGTTCTTAATATCAATGATCCATGCTGCATATATATAGGACAATGTTGATTGATTGATTGAGCGTCACATGTACCAAAGCACAGTGAAAAGTATTTTTCTGCGGCCAAGGGAATGTGCACAATACGTACACAGTAGACAAAAGAATAATTGACAAGGTACATTGCCAAATGGTACGTCAACAACTAGTGATTGGTTGCAGTGTGGAACAAAGGCTAGACAAAGCAAATACATGAGCAAGAGCAGCATAGGGAGTCGTGAATAGTGTTCTTACAGGGAACAGATCAGTCCGAGGGGGGAGTCGTTGAGGAGTCTGGTAGCTGTGGGGAAGAAGCTGTCCCTATGGCTGGATGTGTAGGTCTTCAGACTTCTGTACCTGCTGCCTGATACAAGGGTCTGGAAGAAGACAATGCCTGGGCGGGAGGGGTCTCAGACAACGCTATCTGCCTTCCTGAGGCAGCGGGTGGTGTAGACAGAGTCAATGTGGGGGTGGCAAGCTTGTGCGATGCGTTGGGCTGAGTTCATCACACTCTGCAGTTTCTTGCGATCTTGGACCGAGCAGTTACCACACCAGGCTGTGATGCAGCCGGATAGGATGCTCTCAATGGCACATCTGTAGAAGTTTGAGAGAGTTGATGCAGACATGCCAAATTTTTTAGCTTCCGTAGGAAGTAGAGACGTTGTCGGGCTTTCTTGGCTGTTGCAGCAACGTTAGTGGACCAGGACAGACTGTTCGTGATGGTGATCCCCAGGAACTTAAAATGTTTATAACCAGATACCAGAATTGTACAAGGCGATAAAAAATTTTTTTAAGGGGCAATTTAGAGTGGCCAATCCACCGACCCTGCACATCTTTAGGTTGTGGGGGCGAAACACATGCAAACACGGGGAGAACGTGCAAACTTTACACGGACAATGACCCAGAGCCGGGGTCGAACCTGGGAACTCGGCGCCATGAGGCAGCAATGCTATCCACTGCTGCCCGTAAATGACAGTGAAACAGAACCCCAGAGGCCTTGCTTATCGTGGCCGGGAACTTCAACCAGGTCAAGCTTAAGGGTGTACTGCCAAAATTCCACCAACACATCTCCTGTCCCATCGGGGCCACTGCACAACCATCAAGGGTGCCTACCGAGCCCGACTGCACTTCGGAAAATCGGACCCCAGGACAGTACTCCTTCTCCCGGCAGGCAAGCAGAAACTTACGTGGGAGAATCCGGTTAAGAAGGTCATGCAATGCTGGTCCGAGGCAACAGAAGAGCTCCTACGTGACTGCTTGGAGTCAGTGGACTGGTCCATATTCAAGAACTCAGTGGCCAACCTGAATGAGTGTGCCACCACCATCACAGACTTCATCAGCAAGTGTGCAAAAGATTGCCTGCCAAAGAAGGTAGTGCGTACATTCCCCCACTGCAAGCCGTGGTTGAAACGGGAGATTCACTCCCTACTGAAGGCCAGGTCTGAGGCATTCAAGACAGGGGACCCTGACCTATGCATAAAATCTAGATACGACTTCCACAAAGCCATCAGGGATGCCAAGAGACAATATCAGACTAAGCTAGAGTCAGAGGGTAACGGCACGTACTCTCGCCGGTTGTGATAAAGCGTAAACGACATAATGGCGTACAAAGCAAAGCCGAGTAGAATTTCCAACAACAGTGCACACACCCCTGATGAATTCAATGCATTCTCTGCTTGTCTCGAGCAGGAGACCAACAAACCGGTCAACTACCCCAGAAGCCTCAGACAAACCCATATCCACTGCCACAGCCTCTGAAGACAGATCGGCCTTCTTGAAAGTGAACCCTCGGAAACAGCGGGACCTGAAGGAGTCCTTGACCGTGCATTCAGAGCCTGCATGAACCAACTGGTAGATGTGTTCGCAGACATCTTCAACCTCTCCCTACTCCGTTCTTAGGTTCCCACCTCCTTCAAGAAGACCACCATCAAGGGCAGCACGGTGGCACAGTGGTTAGCACTGCTGCCTCACGGCGCCGAGGTCCCAGGTTCGATCCCGGCTCTGGGTCACTGTCCGTGTGGAGTTTGCACATTCTCCCCGTGTTTGCGTGGGTTTCGCCCCCCACAACCCAAAAATTTGCAAGCTGGGTGGATTGACCACACTAAATTGCCCCTTAATTGGAAAAAATGAATTGGGTACTCTAAATTTATTTTTAAAAAGACCACCATCATCGGTGTGCCAAAGAAGAACCAGACAACATGTCTCAATGACTATCATCTGGTGGCTTTGACATTGATCGTAATGAAGTGCTTCGAGAGGTTGGCGATGAGCCACATCAACTCCGACAATCTGTCCTGGTCCACCCACATCGCCACTATGACCAAGAAAGTACAACAGTGCCTATACGTTCTCAGGGAACTAAGGAAATTCGGGATGTCCACATGGACTCTTACCAGCTTTTACAGATGCACCATAGAAAACATCGTATCTGGCTGCATCATAGCCTGGTATGGCAACTGCTCGGCCCAAGACCGCAAGAAACTACAGATAGTCATGAACACAGCCCAGTCCATTACGCAAACCCGCCTCCCATCTAATGACCCCATGTCTACACCTCCCGCTGCCTGGGGAAAGCAGGCTGCACAATCAAAGACCCCTCCCACCCGTCTAACTCATTCTTCCAACTCCTTCCACCGGGCAGGAGATACAAAAGTCTGAGAACACGCACAAACAGAACCTAACCTACACCCCTTCAATTTACTGCTGTCCATGTGCCTGTCTAAGAGTCGCTTAAATGTCCCTAATGACTCTGACTCCACCACCTCTGCTGGCAGTGCATTCCACACACCCACCACTCTCTGTGTAAACAACCGACCTCTGACATCTCCCCTATACCTTCCTCCAATCACCTTAAAATTATGTACCCTCGTGACAGCCATTTCCGCCCTGGGGAAAAGTCTCTGGCTATCCACTCTATCTATACCTCTCATCACCTTGTACACCTCTATCAAGTCACCTCTCTTTCTTCTTCGCTCCAGTGAGAAAAGCCCTAGCTCCCTCAACCTTTCTACATAAGACATGCCCCCCAGTCCAGGCAGCATCCTGGTAAATCTCCTCTGTACCCTCTCCAAAGCATCCACATCCTTCCTATAATGAGGTGACCAGACCTGGACACAATATTCCAAGTGTGGTCTAACCAGGGTTTTATAAAGCTGCCCCAAAACCTCACGGCTCTTAAACTCAATCCCCCTGTTAATGAAAGTCAACACACCATATGCCTTCTTAACAACCCTATCAACCTGGGTGGCAACTTTGAGGGATCTATGTACGTAGACCCCAAGATCCCTCTGTTCCTCCACACTTCCAAGAATCCTGCCTTTAACCCTGTATTCAGCATTCAAATTCGACCTTCCAAAATTAATCACTTCACATTTATTTAGGTTGAACTCCATCTGCCACTTTTCAGCCCAGCTCTGCATCCTGTCAATGTCCTGTTGTAACCTGCAACAGCCCTCGACACTATCTACAATTCCCCAACTGTTGTGTCATCGGCAAACTTACTAACCCATCCTTCCACTTCCTCATCCAAGTCATGTATAAAAACCACAAAGAGCAGAGATCCCAGAACAGATCCCCGCGGGACACCACTGGTCACCAACCTCCAGGCGGAATACTTTCCACCCACTACCACCCGCTGTCTTCTTTCGGCCAGCTAATTCTGTATCCAGACAGCCAGATTTCCCTGTATCCCATGCCCCTAACTTTCTGAATGTGCCTACCATGGGGAACCTTATCAAATGCTCATCTTCTCTGCTGAGTAGAACTGCTTCACCCGGTGTCTATGTCTCTGTATTTACTTTGTGTATCTAGCGTATGTCCTATGTTTTTCATAAATAAACCAGGGCTGGTTTAGCACAGTGGGCTAAATAGCTGGCTTGTAATGCAGAACAAGGACAGCAGCGCGGGATCAATTCCCGTACCGGCCTCCCCGAACAGGTGCCGGAATGCAGCGACTAGGGGCTTTTCACAGTAACTTCATTGAAGCCTACTCGTGACAAGAAGTGATTATTATTATTATTATATGGAACGATCTGTCTGGACTGTACGCAGAACAATACTATTCACTGTACCTCGGGACACGTGACAATAAACCCAAATCCAACAACGGGCTCATCACTTTTGCTTGGACTATTCTCTGCTTGATACATTGAGAGAGGGGAAAACATGTCAAGTATGATTAAAGGGTGGGTTAAAGAGATGAGTGGGATGGTGTGGGGAGATAAAGAGCCTGATGGAGGAGAAACATCGGGGCCCATGATGCTCTCTCTGGCCCTGGATTTTAGCTACAAGGTTTAATTGAGAAGTTTGTTGTTCTTGTCATATCCGGCACGGGATCTATAGAACATAGAACATAGAACATTACAGCGCAGAACAGGCCCTTCGGCCCTCGATGTTGCGCCGACTTGTGAAACCACTCTAAAGCCCATCTACACTATTCCCTTATCGTCCATATGTCTATCCAATGACCATTCGAATGCCCTTAGTGTTGGCGAGTCCACTACTGTTGCAGGCAGGTCATTCCACGCCCTTACTACTCTCTGAGTAAGGAACCTACCTCTGACATCTGTCCTATATCTATCTCCCCTCAATTTAAAGCTATGTCCCCTCGTGCTAGACATCACCATCCGAGGAAAAAGGCTCTCACTGTCCACCCTATCCAATCCTCTGATCATCTTGCATGCCTCAATTAAGTCACCTCTTAACCTTCTTCTCTCTAATGAAAACAGCCTCAAGTCCCTCAGCCTTTCCTCATAAGATCTTCCCTTCATCCCAGGCAACCTTCTGGTAAATCTCCTCTGCACCCTTTCCAATGCTTCCACATCCTTCCTATAATGCGGCGACCAGAATTGCACGCAATACTCCAAATGCGGCCGCACCAGAGTTTTGTACAGCTGCAACATGACCTCATGGCTCCGAAACTCAATCCCTCTACCAATAAAAGCTAACACACCAAACGCCTTCTTAACAACCCTCTCAACCTGAGTGGCAACTTTCAGGTTCCTATGTACATGGACACTGAGATCTCTCTGCTCATCCACACTGCCAAGAATCTTACCATTAGCCCAGTACACTGTCTTCCTGTTATTCCTTCCAAAATGAATCACCTCACACTTTTCTGCATTAAACTCCATTTGCCACCTCTCAGCCCAGCGCTGCAGCTTATTTATGTCCCTCTGTAACTTGTAACATCCTTCCGCACTGTCCACAACTCCACCGACTTGAGTGTAATCTGCAAATTTACTTACCCATCCTTCTACGCCCTCCTCCAGGTCATTTATAAAAATGTCAAACAGCAGTGGCCCCAAAACAGATCCTTGTGGTGCACCACTAGTAACTGGACTCCAGTCTGAACATTTCCCATCAACCACCACCCTTTGTCTTCTTCCAGCTAGCCAATTTCTGATCCAAACTGCTAAATCTCCTTGAATCCCATGCTTCTGTATTTTCTGCAGTAGCCTACCGTGGGGAACCTTATCAAACGCTTTACTGGAATCCATATATACACCACATCAACTGCTTTACCCTCATCCACCTGTTTGGTCACCTTCTCAAAGAACTCAATAAGGTTTGTGAGGCACGACCTACCCTTCACAAAACCGTGTTGACTATCTCTAATCAAATTATTCCTTTCCAGATGATTATACACCCTATCTCATATAAACCGTTCCAAGATTTTGCCCACAACAGAAGTAAGGCTCACTAGTCTATAGTTACCGGGGTTGTCTCTACTCCCCTTCTTGAACAAGGGGACAACATTTGCTATCCTCCAGTCTTCTGGCACTATTCCTGTAGACAAAGATGACTTAAAGATCAAAGCCAAAGGCTCAGCAATCTCCTCCCTAGCTTCCCAGAGAATCCTAGGATAAGTCCCACCCAGCCCAGGGGACTTATCTATTTCACACTTTCCAGAATTGCTAACACCTCCTCCTTATGAACCTCAAGCCCTTCTAGTCTAGTAGCCTGAATCTCAGTATTCTCCTCGACAACATTTTCTTTTTCCTGTGTGAATACTGATGAAAAATATTCATTTAGCACCTCTCCTATCTCCTCGGACTCCAAGCACAACTTCCCACTACTGTCCTTGACTGGCCCTACTCTTACCCTAGTCATTCTTTTATTCCTGACATATCTATAGAAAGCTTTAGGGTTATCCTTGATCCTATCTGCCAAAGACTTCTCATGTCCCCTCCTGGCTCTTCTTAGCTCTCTCTTTAGGTCCTTCCTAGCTAATTTTTAACTCTCGAGCGCCCTAACTGAACCTTCCTGTCTCATCTTTACATAAGCCTCCTTCTTCCTCTTGACAAGTGTTTCGACTGCCTTAGTAAACCACGGTTCCCTTGCTCGACCACTTCCTCCCTGCCTGACGGGTACATACTTATCAAGGACACGCAGTAGCTGTTCCTTGAACAAGCTCCACATTTCCAGTGTGCCCATCCCCTGCAGTTTTCCTCTCCATCCGATGCATCCTAAGTCTTGCCTCATCGCATCATAATTGCCTTTCCCCCAGATATAACTCTTGCCCTGTGGTATATACCTATCCCTTTCCATCACTAAAGTAAACGTAATTGAATTGTGGTCACTATCACCAAAGTGCTCACCTACCTCCAATCTAACACCTGTCCTGGTTCATTACCCAGTACCAAATCCAATACGGCTTTGCCTCTCGTTGGCCTATCTACATACTGTGTCAGGAAAACCTCCTGCACACATTGGACAAAAACGGACCCATCTAAAGTACTCGAACTATAGCGTTTCCAGTCAATATTTGGAAATTTAAAGTCCCCCATAAGAAGGTGACTGAACAGGTCTACTGCGAGGGTAGAGCAGTTGATGTGGTGTATATGGATTTCAGTAAAGCGTTTGATAAGGTTCCCCACGGTAGGCTATTGCAGAAAATACGGAGGCTGGGGATTGAGGGTGATTTAGAGATGTGGATCAGAAATTGGCTAGCTGAAAGAAGACAGAGGGTGGTGGTTGATGGGAAATGTTCAGAATGGAGTTCAGTTACAAGTGGCGTATTACAAGGATCTGTTCTGGGGCCGTTGCTGTTTGTCATTTTTATAAATGACCTAGAGGAGGGCAGAAGGGTGGGTGAGTAAATTTGCAGACGACACTAAAGTCGGTGGTGTTGTCGAAAGTGCGGAAGGATGTTGCAGGTTACAGAGGGACATAGATAAGCTGCAGAGCTGGGCTGAGAGGTGGCAAATGGAGTTTAATGCAGAGAAGTGTGAGGTGATTCACTTTGGAAGGGATAACAAGAATGCGGAATATTTGGCTAATGGTAAAATTCTTGGAAGTGTGGATGAGCAGAGGGATCTCGGTGCCCATGTACATAGATCCCTGAAAGTTGCCACCCAGGTTGATAGTGAAATGGAGACAAAGTGAACACCTGGCCTGGTTCATTACCCAGTACCAAATCCAATGTGGCCTCGCCTCTTGTTGGCCTGTCAACATATTGTGTCAGGAAACCCTCCTGCACACATTGTACAAAAAACGACCCATCTAATGTACTCAAACTATATCTTTTCCAGTCAATATTTGGAAAGTTACAGTCCCCCATAACAACTACCCTGTTGCTTTCGCTCCTATCCAGAATCATCTTTGCAATCCTTCCCTCTACATCTCTGGAACTTTTCGGAGGCCGATAGAAAACCCCTAACAGGGTGACCTCTCCTTTCCTGTTTCTAACCTCAGCCCATACTACCTCAGTAGACGAGTCCTCATCAAACGTCCTTTCTGCCACCGTAATACTGTCCTTGACTAACAATGCCACCCCTCCCCCTCTTTTACCACCTTCCCTGAGCTTACTGAAATATCTAAACCCCGGCACCTGTAACAACCATTCCTGTCCCTGCTCTATCCGAAATGGCCACAACATCAAAGCCCCAGGTACCAACCCATGCCGCAAGTTCACCCACCTTATTCCGGATGCTCCTGGAATTGAAGAAGACACACTTTAAACCACCTTCCTGCCTGCCGGTACACTCCTGCAACTATGAAACCCTACTTATGACCTCACTACTCTCAACCTCCTGTATACTGGAGCTACAATTCAGGTTCCCAAGCCCCTGCTGAACTAGTTTATACCCTCCCTATGGGATGGGAATGCTGTCTTCCCCATGGTCCTTGCGGAGTACGCGCTCCCCCTCAAGGGGCAGGGTATCTCAATTACCCAGTGTATACAAGGTCAGCCAGTCAGGCACCAACCAGCAAGGAACTCTTGATTAATAAGGGCATCAGGGGTTATGGGGAGAAGGCAGGAGAATGGGGATGAGAAACATATCAGCCATGATTGAATGGAGGAGCAGTTTCGATGGGCCGAGTGGCCTAATTCTGCTCCTATATCTTGTGGTCTTACGATCTTATGAAACTTCGTAGGGGTCGACATTGAGGTGCAATTATAGGAGATGATTCTCCAAAATGGAGACAAAGTGTTCGCACCGTCGCGTTTCACGACGGCCGAAACGGGCACGGGGCCGACCGATTCTGTGCCCCACAGGGGGCCAGCACGGCGCTGGAGCGGTTAACGCCGCTCCAGCCTCCCTTCCCGGCGCCAAATGGGCACCGCGCCAACCTGCGCATGCGTGGGGGACTTCTTCAACACGCCGGCCCCGACACAACATGGCGTTGGTGTTCAGGGGCCGGCCGCGCAGGGAAGTAGGCCCCGGGGGAGGGAGGCCGGCCCGCCGATCGGTGGGCCCCGATCGCGGGCCAGACCCCAACGGAGGACCCCCCCCCCGCCCCCCCCGGTGAATAAGCGCTTTTCCCCGCCCCACAGGTCCCCCCCCCCCCCCCGACCCTTTGCGCAGAGTTCCCGCCGGCAGCGACCAGGGGTGAACGGCGCCGGTGGGACTCTGTCGTATCCGCGCGGCCGCTCGGCCCATCCGGGCCAGAGAATCGGCGGCCCCGCCGACTCCAGCGACCCGCAGCCGGCGCAGCGTCAAACGCGCCGGCGCGAATGGCGCTGCTTCCCCGCACCTCGGACAATCGCGTGCCGGCGTCGGGGCACCGTGGCGCGGTTGTGCCGATTCCCCGGCCCGGCGCGGAGGTCGGAGAACCGCCCCCTTATTGTTTGTAAATGAAACTTTGTTCCTATTTTTAGTCGGTACGGATTCCCCATGTTTTTATTCATGTTCTTCTTGGAGCAAAAGAAATTGAGGGAAATTTGATTGACGTGTATAAAATTATAATAAGTTCAGATAAAGTAGACAAAGAAAAAATGTTCTCGTTCGCTAACTGTACAGGATTAGTGGACACAGATTTAAGGTTTTGGGAAGGAAATGCAGGGAACTGTGATGAAGAACTTTTTTTACCCAGCGGGTGCTAATAATCTAGAATTGGTCGCTGAATAGGATGATGGAAGTGGAGATGGTGAGAGATCTCCAAAGGAAATGAGATGGGTATTTGAAGGAAATAGAGCTCTGGGCACAACTAGATCACTCTACAGAGAGATCCCATGGTCTCAATAGGCCAAATGGCTTCCTCCTGAGTTGCAATCATTCTATGACTCTAAGAACAAATTTTTAAAAAGTCATCTTGACCCCGTTTTCAGTTGAGAATCTTCTGAGGCTGGCACAGAGGAAACTGACAATTGCCATTTTAAACCTAGGGTGCCGACCAACGCATATGAAAAGAGAGTCAGTAACCAATGTAAACTATAGTATCTGTTACTTGCATGAGCAGGCGGCAATGTTTAACAAACCAATGATTATTTGTGCATTCATTTGATACTGCCCTGGAGGGAGTTTCTTGAAAAGTATTTTTAGAGCAATTGTTGGTGAAATAGACCTTTTGAAAGATACACAAAGGTCAATCCTTTGCCAGCAACTCTTTCATTTCTAGGGTGACTCCACTAAATGACAGACAATTGCCTTTCTGTTTGTCACTCTGCACAGTGGTTACCTGTTGCACACACAGGCATTGTGCTGTACAATGCCGCACTGACAAGCAGTGCTGCCGGATATGCTGATGTCAGGCCAGTATTGTAATTCGAACATTCCTCCCAATCCGGCAGGCATCTTGAAGGCCTGCTCCACCCAGAAGTGTGCAAGTTCAGGTGCCAAAATATAGAATTACTCTGAACTGCAACATCCTTGACACTGTCCCATCAAACACAGTCCTTGTTCACGATTCTCTTCAGGTTAACGCACAGGTTCAGTCGACAGTCAAGATTGGTGGAGTAGTGGATGAGGTGGAGGGCTGTTGTAGGCTGCAGAGAGACATTGATAGGACGCAGAGCTGGGCTGAAAAGTGGCAGATGGAGTTTAACCCTGATAAGTGTGAGGCGATTCATTTTGGTTGGACAAATTTGAATGCGGATCACAGGGTTAACGGCAGGGTTCTGAAGAATGTGGAGGAGCAGAGAGATCTCAGAGTTCATGTCCATAGATCTCTGAAAGTCACCACCCAAGTGGATAGAGCCGTGAAGAAAGCCTATCGTGTGTTAGCATTTATTAACAGGGAGATTGGGTTTAAGAGCCGTGAGGTTATGCTGCAACTGTACAAGACCACATTTGGAGTATTGTGTGCAGTTCTGATCACCTCATTGTAGGAAGGATGTGGAAGCATTGGAAAGAGTGCAAAGGAGATTTACCAGGATGCTGCCTGGATTGGAGGGTAGGTCTTATGAGGAAAGGTTGAGGGAGCTAGGGCTTTTCTCATTGGAGCGAAGGAGGATGAGAGGTGACTTAATTGAGGTGTATAAGATGATGAGAGGGATAGATAGAGTGGACGTTCAGTGAATTTTTCCTTGGGTGGATGTATCTGTTACAAGGGGGCATAACTATAAGGTTCATGGTTGAAGATATAGGAGGGATGTCAGAGGTAGGTTCTTTACTCAGAGAGTGGTTGGGGTGTGGAACGCACTCCCAGCTATGGTAGTGGAGTCGCACACTTTACGAACTTTCAAGCGGTTATTGGATAGGCATATGGAGTGCACTAGAATGATTGGGAGTAGGTTGATTTGACCTTAGTTTCAGACTAGTTCGGCAAAACATCGTGGGCCGAAGGGCCTGTACTGTGCTGTACAGTTCTATGTTCTATGTTTAAGGCAAATGCAATGTCAGCATTCATGTCGAGACGGCTACAATACAGGAGCAGGGATGTACTTCTGAGGCTGTAAAAGGCTCTGGTCAGACCCCATTTGGAGTATTGTGAGCAGTTTTGGGCCCCGTATCTAAGGAAGGATGTGCTGCCTTGGAAAGGGTCCAGAGGAGGTTCACAAGAATGATCCCTGGAATGAAGAGCTTGTCGTATGAGGAACGGTTGAGGACTCTGGGTCTGTACTCGTTGGAGTTTAGACGGAAGAGGGGGAATCTTATTGAAACTTACAGGATACTGCGAGGCCGAATAGAGTGGATGTGGAGAGGATGTTTCCACTTGTAGGAAAAACTAGAAGCAGAGGACACCATCTCGGAACTCTTTGCCGCAGAAGGCGGTGGAGGTCAAACCATTGAGTGTCTTTAAGACAGGGATAGATAGGTTCTTGATTAATAAGGGGATCGGGGGTAATGGGAGAAGGCAGGAGAATGGGGATGAGAAAAATATCAGCCATGATTGAATGGCGGAGCAGACTCGATGGGCCAAATGGCTTAATTCTGCGCCTACGTCTTATGGTCTTATGGTCCCCATCAAACATTCCGAGGACAGGTACAGCATGGTGTTAGATACAGAGTAAAGCTCCCTCCACACTGTCCCCATCAAACACTCCCAGGACAGGTACAGCACGGGGTTAGATACACAGTAAAGCTCCCTCTACACTGTCCCCATCAAACACTCCCAGGACAGGTACAGCACGGGGTTAGATACAGAGTAAAGCTCCCCCTACACTGTCCCCATCAAACATTCCCAGGACAGGTACAGCACGGGGTTAGATACAGAGTAAAGCTCCCTCTACACTGTCCCCATCAAACACTGCCAGGACAGGTACAGCACGGGGTTAGATACAGAGTAAAGCTCCCTCTACACTGTCCCCATCAAACACTCCCAGGACAGGTACAGCATGGGGTTAGATACAGAGTAAAGCTCCCGCTACACTGTCCCCATCAAACACACCCAGGACAGGCACAGCACGGGGTTAGATACAGAGTAAAACTGCCTCAACACTGTCCCCATCAAACTCTCCCAGGACAGGTACAGCACGGTATTAGATACAGAGTAAAGCTCCCTCTACACTGTCCCCATCAAACACACCCAGGACAGGCACAGCACGGGGTTAGATACAGAGTAAAGCTCCCGCTACACTGTCCCCATCAAACACACCCAGGACAGGCACAGCAGAGGGTTAGATACAGATTAAAACTGCCTCAACACTGTCCCCATCAAACACTCCCAGGACAGGTACAGCAAGGGGTTAGATACAGAGTAAAACTCCCTCAACACAGTCCCATCAAACACTCCCAGGACAGGTACAGCACGGGGTTAGATACAGAGTAAAGCTCCCGCTACACTGTCCCCATCAAACACACCCAGGACAGGCACACACGGGGTTAGATACAGAGTAAAACTGCCTCAACACTGTCCCCATCAAACTCTCCCAGGACAGGTACAGCACGGTGTTAGATAGAGAGTAAAGCTCCCTCTACACTGTCCCCATCAAACACACCCAGGACAGGCACAGCACGGGGTTAGATACAGAGTAAAGCTCCCGCTACACTGTCCCCATCAAACACACCCAGGACAGGCACAGCAGAGGGTTAGATACAGAGTAAAACTGCCTCAACACTGTCCCCATCAAACTCTCCCAGGACAGGTACAGCACGGTGTTAGATACAGAGTAAAGCTCCCTCAACACAGTCCCATCAAACACTCCCAGGACAGGTACAGCACGGTGTTAGATACAGAGTAAAGCTCCCGCTACACTATCCCCATCAAACACTCCCAGGACAGGTACAGCACTGGGTTAGACACAGAGTAAAGCTCCCTCTACCATGTCCCATTCAAACACTCCCAGGACAGGTACAGCAAGGGGATAGATACAGAGTAAAACTCCCTCAACACTGTCCCATCAAACACTTCCAGGACAGGTACAGCAAGGGGTTAGATATAGAGTAAAGCTCCCTCTACACTGTCCCCATCAAACACTCCCAGGACAGGTACAGCATGGGGTTAGATACAGAGTAAAGCTCCCTCTACACTGTCCCCATCAAACACTCCCAGGACAGGTACAGCACTGGATTAGATACAGAGTAAAGCTCCATCGACACTGTCCCCATCAAACGTTCCCAGGACAGGTACAGCACCCCGGGGATAGATACAGAGTAAAGCTCCCTCTACACTGTCCCCATCAAACAATCCCAGGACAGGTACAGCACGGGGTTAGATACAGGGTAAAGCTCCTTCTAACTGTCCATATCAAACACTCCCAGGACAGGTGCAGCACAGTGTTAGATACAGAGTAAAGCTTCCTCTACACTGTCCCCATCAAACACTCCCAGGGCAGGTACAGCATGGGGTTAGGTACAGAGTAAAGCTCCCTCTACACATTCCCATACAATCACTCCCAGGACAGGTACAGCACGGGGTTAGATACAGAGTAAAGCTCCCTCTGCAATGTCCCCATCGAACACTCCCAGGACAGGTACAGCACCCCGGGGATAGATACAGAGTAAAGCTCCCTCTACACTGTCCCCATCAAACAATCCCAGGACAGGTAAAGCACGGGGTTAGATACAGAGGAAAGCTCCCTCTACACTGCCCCCATCAAACACTCCCAGGACAGGTACAGCACGGGGTTAGATATAGAGTAAAGCTCCCTCTACACTGTCCCCATCAAACACTCCCAGGCCAGGAACAGCACGGGGTTAGATCCAGAGTAAAGCTCCCTCTACACTGTCCCCATCAAACACTCCCACGACAGGTACAGCACGGGGTTAGATACAGAGTAAAGCTCTCTCTACACTGTCCCCATCAAACACTCCCTGGACAGGTACAGCACGGGGTTAGATACAGGGTAAAGCTCCCTCTACACTGCCCCCATCAAACACTCCCAGGATAGGTACAGCACTGGGTTAGATACAGAGCAAATCTCCCTCTACACTGTCCCCATCAAACACTCCCAGGACAGGTGCAGCATGGGGTTAGATACAGAGTAAAGCTCCCTCTACACTGTCCTCATCAGACACTCCCAGGACAGGTACAGCATGGGGTTAGATACAGAGTAAAGCTCCCTCTACACTGTCCCCATCAAACACTCCCAGGACAGGTACAGCACGGGGTTAGATACAGAGTAAAGCTCCCTCTGCACTGTCCCCATCAAACACTCCCAGGACAGGTACAGCACCCATGGGATAGATACAGAGTAAAGCTCCCTCAACACTGTCCCCATCAAACACTCCCAGGACAGGTACAGCACGGGGTTAGATACAGAGTAAATCTCCCTGTACACTGTCCCATTCAAACACTTCCAGGACAGGTACAGCACGGGGTTAGATACAGAGTAAAGCTCACTCTACACTGTCCCATTGAAACACTTTCAGGACAGGTACCGCACCCCGGGGATAGATACAGAGTAAAGCTCCCACTACACTGTCCCCATCAAACACTCCCAGGACAGGTACAGCACGGGGTTGGATACAGGGTAAAGCTCCCTCTACACTGTCCCCATCAAACACTCCCAGGACAGGTACAGCACGGGGTTAGATACAGAGTAAAGCTCCCTCTACACTGTCCCCATCAAACACTCCCAGGACAGGTGCAGCACCGGGTTAGATACAGAGGAAAGCTCCCTCTACATTATCCCCGTCAAACACTCGCAGGGCACGTACAGCATGGGGTTAGATACAGAGTAAAGCTCCCTCTACACTATCCCCGTCAAACACTCCCACGAAAGGTACAGCACGGGGTTAGATACAGAGTAAAGCTTCCTCTACACTGTCCCCATCAAACACTCCCAGGACAGGTACAGCATGGGGTTAGGTACAGAGTAAAGCTTCATCCACACTGTCCCCATCAAACACTCCCAGGACAGGTACAGCACAGGGTTAGATACAGAGTAAAGCTCCCTCTAATTGTCCCTATCAAACACTCCCAGGACAGGTGCAGCACAGTGTTAGATACAGAGTAAAGCTCCCTCTACACTGTCGCCATCAAACATCCCCAGGACAGGTACAGCACGGGGTTAAATACAGAGTAAAGCTTCCTCTACACTGTCCCCATCAAACACTCCCAGGGCAGGTACAGCATGGGGTTAGGTACAGAGTAAAGCTTCATCCACACTGTCCCCATCAAACATTCCCAGGACAGGTACAGCACAGGATTAGATACAGAGTAAAGCTCCCTCTACACTTTCCCATACAAACAATCCCAGGAAAGGTGCAGCACGGTGTTAGATACAGAGTAAAGCTCCCTCTACACTGTCCCCATCAAACACTCCCAGGACAGGTGCAGCACCGGGTTAGATACAGAGGAAAGCTCCCTCTGCACTATCCCCGTCAAACACTCGCAGGGCACGTACAGCACGGGGTTAGATACAGAGTAAAGCTCCCTCTACACTGTCCCCATCAAACACTCCCAGGACAGGTACTGCACGGGGTTAGATACAGAGTAAAGCTCCCTCTACACTGTCCCCCATCAAACATTCCCAGGACAGGTACAGCACGGGGTTAAATACAGAGTAAAGCTTCCTCTACACTGTCCCCATCAAACACTCCCAGGGCAGGTACAGTATGGGGTTAGGTACAGAGTAAAGCTTCATCCACACTGTCCCCATCAAACACTCCCAGGACAGGTACAGCACAGGGTTTGATAGAGAGTAAAGCTCCCTCTACACTGTCCCCATCAAACACTCCCAGGACAGGTACAGCACGGGGTTAGATACACAGTAAAGCTCCCTCTACACTGTCCCCATCAAACACTCCCAGGACAGGTACAGCACGGGGTTAGATACAGAGTAAAGCTCCCCCTACACTGTCCCCATCAAACACTCCCAGGACAGGTACAGCACGGGGTTAGATACAGAGTAAAGCTCCCTCTACACTGTCCCCATCAAACACTGCCAGGACAGGTACAGCACGGGGTTAGATACAGAGTAAAGCTCCCTCTACACTGTCCCCATCAAACACTCCCAGGACAGGTACAGCATGGGGTTAGATACAGAGTAAAGCTCCCGCTACACTGTCCCCATCAAACACACCCAGGACAGGCACAGCACGGGGTTAGATACAGAGTAAAGCTCCCTCTACACTGTCCCCATCAAACACTGCCAGGACAGGTACAGCACGGGGTTAGATACAGAGTAAAGCTCCCTCTACACTGTCCCCATCAAACACTCCCAGGACAGGTACAGCATGGGGTTAGATACAGAGTAAAGCTCCCGCTACACTGTCCCCATCAAACACACCCAGGACAGGCACAGCACGGGGTTAGATACAGAGTAAAACTGCCTCAACACTGTCCCCATCAAACTCTCCCAGGACAGGTACAGCACGGTGTTAGATACAGAGTAAAGCTCCCTCTACACTGTCCCCATCAAACACACCCAGGACAGGCACAGCACGGGGTTAGATACAGAGTAAAGCTCCCGCTACACTGTCCCCATCAAACACACCCAGGACAGGCACAGCAGAGGGTTAGATACAGATTAAAACTGCCTAAACACTGTCCCCATCAAACACTCCCAGGACAGGTACAGCAAGGGGTTAGATACAGAGTAAAACTCCCTCAACACAGTCCCATCAAACACTCCCAGGACAGGTACAGCACGGGGTTAGATACAGAGTAAAGCTCCCGCTACACTGTCCCCATCAAACACACCCAGGACAGGCACACACGGGGTTAGATACAGAGTAAAACTGCCTCAACACTGTCCCCATCAAACTCTCCCAGGACAGGTACAGCACGGTGTTAGATAGAGAGTAAAGCTCCCTCTACACTGTCCCCATCAAACACACCCAGGACAGGCACAGCACGGGGTTAGATACAGAGTAAAGCTCCCGCTACACTGTCCCCATCAAACACACCCAGGACAGGCACAGCAGAGGGTTAGATACAGAGTAAAACTGCCTCAACACTGTCCCCATCAAACTCTCCCAGGACAGGTACAGCACGGTGTTAGATACAGAGTAAAGCTCCCTCAACACAGTCCCATCAAACACTCCCAGGACAGGTACAGCACGGTGTTAGATACAGAGTAAAGCTCCCGCTACACTATCCCCATCAAACACTCCCAGGACAGGTACAGCACTGGGTTAGACACAGAGTAAAGCTCCCTCTACCATGTCCCATTCAAACACTCCCAGGACAGGTACAGCAAGGGGTTAGATACAGAGTAAAACTCCCTCAACACTGTCCCATCAAACACTCCCAGGACAGGTACAGCAAGGGGTTAGATATAGAGTAAAGCTCCCTCTACACTGTCCCCATCAAACACTCCCAGGACAGGTACAGCATGGGGTTAGATACAGAGTAAAGCTCCCTCTACACTGTCCCCATCAAACACTCCCAGGACAGGTACAGCACTGGATTAGATACAGAGTAAAGCTCCATCGACACTGTCCCCATCAAACGTTCCCAGGACAGGTACAGCACCCCGGGGATAGATACAGAGTAAAGCTCCCTCTACACTGTCCCCATCAAACAATCCCAGGACAGGTACAGCACGGGGTTAGATACAGGGTAAAGCTCCTTCTAACTGTCCATATCAAACACTCCCAGGACAGGTGCAGCACAGTGTTAGATACAGAGTAAAGCTTCCTCTACACTGTCCCCATCAAACACTCCCAGGGCAGGTACAGCATGGGGTTAGGTACAGAGTAAAGCTCCCTCTACACATTCCCATACAATCACTCCCAGGACAGGTACAGCACGGGGTTAGATACAGAGTAAAGCTCCCTCTGCAATGTCCCCATCGAACACTCCCAGGACAGGTACAGCACCCCGGGGATAGATACAGAGTAAAGCTCCCTCTACACTGTCCCCATCAAACAATCCCAGGACAGGTACAGCACGGGGTTAGATACAGAGGAAAGCTCCCTCTACACTGCCCCCATCAAACACTCCCAGGACAGGTACAGCACGGGGTTAGATATAGAGTAAAGCTCCCTCTACACTGTCCCCATCAAACACTCCCAGGCCAGGAACAGCACGGGGTTAGATCCAGAGTAAAGCTCCCTCTACACTGTCCCCATCAAACACTCCCACGACAGGTACAGCACGGGGTTAGATACAGAGTAAAGCTCTCTCTACACTGTCCCCATCAAACACTCCCTGGACAGGTACAGCACGGGGTTAGATACAGGGTAAAGCTCCCTCTACACTGCCCCCATCAAACACTCCCAGGATAGGTACAGCACTGGGTTAGATACAGAGCAAATCTCCCTCTACACTGTCCCCATCAAACACTCCCAGGACAGGTACAGCATGGGGTTAGATACAGAGTAAAGCTCCCTCTACACTGTCCTCATCAGACACTCCCAGGACAGGTACAGCATGGGGTTAGATACAGAGTAAAGCTCCCTCTACACTGTCCCCATCAAACACTCCCAGGACAGGTACAGCACGGGGTTAGATACAGAGTAAAGCTCCCTCTGCACTGTCCCCATCAAACACTCCCAGGACAGGTACAGCACCCCGGGGATAGATACAGAGTAAAGCTCCCTCAACACTGTCCCCATCAAACACTCCCAGGACAGGTACAGCACGGGGTTAGATACAGAGTAAATCTCCCTGTACACTGTCCCATTCAAACACTTCCAGGACAGGTACAGCACGGGGTTAGATACAGAGTAAAGCTCACTCTACACTGTCCCATTGAAACACTTTCAGGACAGGTACCGCACCCCGGGTATAGATACAGAGTAAAGCTCCCACTACACTGTCCCCATCAAACACTCCCAGGACAGGTACAGCACGGGGTTGGTTACAGGGTAAAGCTCCCTCTACACTGTCCCCATCAAACACTCCCAGGACAGGTACAGCACGGGGTTAGATACAGAGTAAAGCTCCCTCTACACTGTCCCCATCAAACACTCCCAGGACAGGTGCAGCACCGGGTTAGATACAGAGGAAAGCTCCCTCTACATTATCCCCGTCAAACACTCGCAGGGCACGTACAGCATGGGGTTAGATACAGAGTAAAGCTCCCTCTACACTATCCCCGTCAAACACTCCCACGACAGGTACAGCACGGGGTTAGATACAGAGTAAAGCTTCCTCTACACTGTCCCCATCAAACACTCCCAGGACAGGTACAGCATGGGGTTAGGTACAGAGTAAAGCTTCATCCACACTGTCCCCATCAAACACTCCCAGGACAGGTACAGCACAGGGTTAGATACAGAGTAAAGCTCCCTCTAATTGTCCCTATCAAACACTCCCAGGACAGGTGCAGCACAGTGTTAGATACAGAGTAAAGCTCCCTCTACACTGTCGCCATCAAACATCCCCAGGACAGGTACAGCACGGGGTTAAATACAGAGTAAAGCTTCCTCTACACTGTCCCCATCAAACACTCCCAGGGCAGGTACAGCATGGGGTTAGGTACAGAGTAAAGCTTCATCCACACTGTCCCCATCAAACACTCCCAGGACAGGTACAGCACAGGATTAGATACAGAGTAAAGCTCCCTCTACACTTTCCCATACAAACAATCCCAGGAAAGGTGCAGCACGGTGTTAGATACAGAGTAAAGCTCCCTCTACACTGTCCCCATCAAACACTCCCAGGACAGGTGCAGCACCGGGTTAGATACAGAGGAAAGCTCCCTCTGCACTATCCCCGTCAAACACTCGCAGGGCACGTACAGCACGGGGTTAGATACAGAGTAAAGCTCCCTCTACACTGTCCCCATCAAACACTCCCAGGACAGGTACTGCACGGGGTTAGATACAGAGTAAAGCTCCCTCTACACTGTCCCCCATCAAACATTCCCAGGACAGGTACAGCACGGGGTTAAATACAGAGTAAAGCTTCCTCTACACTGTCCCCATCAAACACTCCCAGGGCAGGTACAGTATGGGGTTAGGTACAGAGTAAAGCTTCATCCACACTGTCCCCATCAAACACTCCCAGGACAGGTACAGCACAGGGTTTGATAGAGAGTAAAGCTCCCTCTACACTGTCCCCATCAAACACTCCCAGGACAGGTACAGCACGGGGTTAGATACACAGTAAAGCTCCCTCTACACTGTCCCCATCAAACACTCCCAGGACAGGTACAGCACGGGGTTAGATACAGAGTAAAGCTCCCCCTACACTGTCCCCATCAAACACTCCCAGGACAGGTACAGCACGGGGTTAGATACAGAGTAAAGCTCCCTCTACACTGTCCCCATCAAACACTGCCAGGACAGGTACAGCACGGGGTTAGATACAGAGTAAAGCTCCCTCTACACTGTCCCCATCAAACACTCCCAGGACAGGTACAGCATGGGGTTAGATACAGAGTAAAGCTCCCGCTACACTGTCCCCATCAAACACACCCAGGACAGGTACAGCAAGGGGTTAGATACAGAGTAAAACTCCCTCAACACAGTCCCATCAAACACTCCCAGGACAGGTACAGCACGGGGTTAGATACAGAGTAAAGCTCCCGCTACACTGTCCCCATCAAACACACCCAGGACAGGCACACACGGGGTTAGATACAGAGTAAAACTGCCTCAACACTGTCCCCATCAAACTCTCCCAGGACAGGTACAGCACGGTGTTAGATAGAGAGTAAAGCTCCCTCTACACTGTCCCCATCAAACACACCCAGGACAGGCACAGCACGGGGTTAGATACAGAGTAAAGCTCCCGCTACACTGTCCCCATCAAACACACCCAGGACAGGCACAGCAGAGGGTTAGATACAGAGTAAAACTGCCTCAACACTGTCCCCATCAAACTCTCCCAGGACAGGTACAGCACGGTGTTAGATACAGAGTAAAGCTCCCTCAACACAGTCCCATCAAACACTCCCAGGACAGGTACAGCACGGTGTTAGATACAGAGTAAAGCTCCCGCTGCACTATCCCCATCAAACACTCCCAGGACAGGTACAGCACTGGGTTAGACACAGAGTAAAGCTCCCTCTACCATGTCCCATTCAAACACTCCCAGGACAGGTACAGCAAGGGGTTAGATACAGAGTAAAACTCCCTCAACACAGTCCCATCAAACACTCCCAGGACAGGTACAGCAAGGGGTTAGATACAGAGTAAAGCTCCCTCTACACTGTCCCCATCAAACACTCCCAGGACAGGTACAGCACTGGATTAGATACAGAGTAAAGCTCCATCGACACTGTCCCCATCAAACGTTCCCAGGACAGGTACAGCACGGGGTTAGATACAGAGTAAATCTACCTGTACACTGTCCCATTCAAACACTTCCATGACAGGTACAGCACCCCGGGGATAGATACAGAGTAAAGATCCCTCTACACTGTCCCCATCAAACACTCCAAGGACAGGTACAACACTGGGTTGGATACAGGGTAAAGCTCCCTCTACACTGTCCCCATCAAACACTCCCAGGACAGGTACAGCACGGGGTTAGATACAGAGTAAAGCTCCCTCCACACTGTCCCCATTAAACACTCCCAGGCCAGGAACAGCACGGGGTTAGATACAGAGGAAAGCTCCCTCTACACTGTCCCCATCAAACACTCCCAGGACAGGTGCAGCACCGGATTAGATACAGAGGAAAGCTCCCTCTACACTATCCCCGTCAAACACTCCCACGACAGGTACCGCACGGGGTTAGATACAGGGGAAAGCTCCCTCTAACTGTCCCTATCAAACACTCCCAGGACAGGTGCAGCACAGGGTTAGATACAGAGTAAAGCTCCCTCTACACTGCCCCCATCAAACATTCCCAGGACAGGTACAGCACGGGGTTAGATACAGGGTAAAGCTCCTTCTAACTGTCCATATCAAACACTCCCAGGACAGGTGCAGCACAGTGTTAGATACAGAGTAAAGCTTCCTCTACACTGTCCCCATCAAACACTCCCAGGGCAGGTACAGCATGGGGTTAGGTACAGAGTAAAGCTCCCTCTACACATTCCCATACAATCACTCCCAGGACAGGTACAGCACGGGGTTAGATACAGAGTAAAGCTCCCT
The DNA here is from genome assembly GCF_047496885.1 of Scyliorhinus torazame. Classification (NCBI taxonomy): domain Eukaryota; kingdom Metazoa; phylum Chordata; class Chondrichthyes; order Carcharhiniformes; family Scyliorhinidae; genus Scyliorhinus; species Scyliorhinus torazame. The sequence goes on along the minus strand of NC_092712.1, from coordinate 19,119,625 downwards.
CTGCAATGTCCCCATCGAACACTCCCAGGACAGGTACAGCACCCCGGGGATAGATACAGAGTAAAGCTCCCTCTACACTGTCCCCATCAAACAATCCCAGGACAGGTACAGCACGGGGTTAGATACAGAGGAAAGCTCCCTCTACACTGTCCCCATCAAACACTCCCAGGACAGGTACAGCACGGGGTTAGATATAGAGTAAAGCTCCCTCTACACTGTCCCCATCAAACACTCCCAGGCCAGGAACAGCACGGGGTTAGATCCAGAGTAAAGCTCCCTCTACACTGTCCCCATCAAACACTCCCACGACAGGTACAGCACGGGGTTAGATACAGAGTAAAGCCCTCTCTACACTGTCCCCATCAAACACTCCCTGGACAGGTACAGCACGGGGTTAGATACAGGGTAAAGCTCCCTCTACACTGCCCCCATCAAACACTCCCAGGATAGGTACAGCACTGGGTTAGATACAGAGCAAATCTCCCTCTACACTGTCCCCATCAAACACTCCCAGGACAGGTACAGCATGGGGTTAGATACAGAGTAAAGCTCCCTCTACACTGTCCTCATCAGACACTCCCAGGACAGGTACAGCATGGGGTTAGATACAGAGTAAAGCTCCCTCTACACTGTCCCCATCAAACACTCCCAGGACAGGTACAGCACGGGGTTAGATACAGAGTAAAGCTCCCTCTGCACTGTCCCCATCAAACACTCCCAGGACAGGTACAGCACCCCGGGGATAGATACAGAGTAAAGCTCCCTCAACACTGTCCCCATCAAACACTCCCAGGACAGGTACAGCACGGGGTTAGATACAGAGTAAATCTCCCTGTACACTGTCCCATTCAAACACTTCCAGGACAGGTACAGCACGGGGTTAGATACAGAGTAAAGCTCACTCTACACTGTCCCATTGAAACACTTTCACGACAGGTACCGCACCCCGGGGATAGATACAGAGTAAAGCTCCCACTACACTGTCCCCATCAAACACTCCCAGGACAGGTACAGCACGGGGTTGGATACAGGGTAACGCTCCCTCTACACTGTCCCCATCAAACACTCTCAGGACAGGTACAGCACGGGGTTAGATACAGAGTAAAGCTCCCTCTACACTGTCCCCATCAAACACTCCCAGGACAGGTGCAGCACCGGGTTAGATACAGAGGAAAGCTCCCTCTACACTATCCCCGTCAAACACTCGCAGGGCACGTACAGCATGGGGTTAGATACAGAGTAAAGCTCCCTCTACACTATCCCCGTCAAACACTCCCACGACAGGTACAGCACGGGGTTAGATACAGAGTAAAGCTTCCTCTACACTGTCCCCATCAAACACTCCCAGGACAGGTACAGCATGGGGTTAGGTACAGAGTAAAGCTTCATCCACACTGTCCCCATCAAACACTCCCAGGACAGGTACAGCACAGGGTTAGATACAGAGTAAAGCTCCCTCTAATTGTCCCTATCAAACACTCCCAGGACAGGTGCAGCACAGTGTTAGATACAGAGTAAAGCTCCCTCTACACTGTCGCCATCAAACATCCCCAGGACAGGTACAGCACGGGGTTAAATACAGAGTAAAGCTTCCTCTACACTGTCCCCATCAAACACTCCCAGGGCAGGTACAGCATGGGGTTAGGTACAGAGTAAAGCTTCATCCACACTGTCCCCATCAAACACTCCCAGGACAGGTAGAGCACAGGATTAGATACAGAGTAAAGCTCCCTCTACACTTTCCCATACAAACAATCCCAGGAAAGGTGCAGCACGGTGTTAGATACAGAGTAAAGCTCCCTCTACACTGTCCCCATCAAACCCTCCCAGGACAGGTGCAGCACCGGGTTAGATACAGAGGAAAGCTCCCTCTGCACTATCTCCGTCAAACACTCGCAGGGCACGTACAGCACGGGGTTAGATACAGAGTAAAGCTCCCTCTACACTGTCCCCATCAAACACTCCCAGGACAGGTACTGCACGGGGTTAGATACAGAGTAAAGCTCCCTCTACACTGTCCCCATCAAACACTCCCACGACAGGTACAGCACGGGGTTAGATACAGGGTAAATCTCCCTCTACACTGTCCCCCATCAAACATTCCCAGGACAGGTACAGCACGGGGTTAAATACAGAGTAAAGCTTCCTCTACACTGTCCCCATCAAACACTCCCAGGGCAGGTACAGTATGGGGTTAGGTACAGAGTAAAGCTTCATCCACACTGTCCCCATCAAACACTCCCAGGACAGGTACAGCACAGGGTTTGATAGAGAGTAAAGCTCCCTCTACACTGTCCCCATCAAACACTCCCAGGCCAGGAACAGCACGGGGTTAGATACAGAGTAAAGCTCCCTCTACACTGTCCCCACCAAATACTCCCAGGACAGGTACAGCACGGGGATAGATACAGAGTAAAGCTCTCTCTACACTGTCCCTATCAAACACTCCCTGGACAGGTACAGCACGGGGTTAGATACAGGGTAATGCTCCCTCTACACTGCCCCCATCAAACACTCCCAGGACAGGTACAGCACTGGGTTAGATACAGAGCAAATCTCCCTCTACACTATCCCCATCAAACACTCCCAGGACAGGTACAGCACGGGGTTAGATACAGAGTAAAGCTCCCTCTACACTGTCCTCATCAGACACTCCCAGGATAGGTACAGCACCGGGTTAGATACAGAGTAAAGCTCCCTCTACACTGTCCCCCATCAAACATTCCCAGGACAGGTACAGCACGGGGTTAAATACAGAGTAAAGCTTCCTCTACACTGTCCCCATCAAACACTCGCAGGGCAGATACAGTATGGGATAGGTACAGAGTAAAGCTTCATCCACACTGTCCCCATCAAACACTCCCAGGACAGGTACAGCACAGGGTTTGATACAGAGTAAAGCTCCCTCAACACTGTCCCCATCAAACACTCCCAGGCCAGGAACAGCACGGGGTTAGATACAGAGTAAAGCTCCCTCTACACTGTCCCCACCAAACACTCCCAGGACAGGTGCAGCACGGGGTTAAAACATAGAGCATAGAACAATACAGCGCAGTCCAGGCCCTTCGGCCCACGATGTTGCACCGAAACAAAAGCCATCTAACCTACACTATGCCATTATCATCCATATGTCTATCCAATAAACTTTTAAATGCCCTCAATGTTGGCGAGTTCACGACTGTAGCAGGTAGGGCATTCCACGGCCTCACTACTCTTTGCGTAAAGAACCTACCTCTGACCTCTGTCCTATATCTATTACCCCTCAGTTTAAAGTTATGTCCCCTCGTGCCAGCCATATCCATCCGCGGGAGAAGGCTCTCACTGTCCACCCTATCCAACCCCCTGATCATTTTGTATGCCTCTATTAAGTCTCCTCTTAACCTTCTTCTCTCCAACGAAAACAACCTCAAGTCCATCAGCCTTTCCTCATAAGATTTTCCCTCCATACCAGGCAACATCCTGGTAAATCTCCTCTGCACCTGCTCCAAAGCCTCCACGTCCTTCCTATAATGCGGTGACCAGAACTGTACGCAATACTCCAAATGCGGCCGTACCAGAGTTCTGTACAGCTGCAACATGACCTCCCGACTCCGGAACTCAATCCCTCTACCAATAAAGGCCAACACTCCATAGGCCTTCTTCACAACCCTATCAACCTGGGTGGCAACTTTCAGGGATCTATGTACATGGACACCTAGATCCCTCTGCTCATCCACACTTTCAAGAACCTTACCATTAGCCAAATATTCCGCATTCCTGTTAATCCTTCCAAAGTGAATCACCTCACACTTCTCTACATTAAACTCCATTTGCCACCTCTCAGCCCAGCTCTGCAGCTTATCTATATCCCTCTGTAACCTGCTACATCCTTCTACACTATCGACAACACCACCGACTTTAGTATCGTCTGCAATTTTACTCACCCACCCTTCTGCGCCTTCCTCTAGGTCATTGATAAAAATGACAAACAGCAACGGCCCCAGAACAGATCCTTGTGGTACTCCACTTGTGACTGTACTCCATTCTGAACATTTCCCATCAACCACCACCCTCTGTCTTCTTTCAGCTAGCCAATTTCTGATCCACATCTCTAAATCACCCTCAATCCCCAGCCTCCGTATTTTTTGCAATAGCCTACCGTGGGGAACCTTATCAAACGCTTTGCTGAAATCCATATACACCACATCAACTGCTCTACCCTCGTCTACCTGTTCAGTCACCTTCTCAAAGAACTCGATAAGGTTTGTGAGGCATGACCTACCCTTCACAAAGCCATGCTGACTATCCCTGATCATATTATTCCTATCTAGATGATTATAAATCTTGTCTCTTATAATCCCCTCCAAGACTTTACCCACTACAGACGTGAGGCTCACCGGTCTATAGTTGCCGGGGTTGTCTCTGCTCCCCTTTTTGAACAAAGAGACCACATTTGCTATCCTCCAGTCCTCTGGCACTATTCTTGTAGCCAATGATGACATAAAAATCAAAGCCAAAGGTCCAGCAATCTCTTCCCTGGCCTCCCAGAGAATCCTAGGATAAATCCCATCAGGTCCCGGGGACTTATCTATTTTCAGCCTGTCCAGAATTGCCAACACCTCTTCCCTACGTACCTCAATGCCATCTATTCTATTAGCCTGGGGCTCAGCATTCTCCTCCACAACATTATCTTTTTCCTGAGTGAATACTGACGAAAAATATTCATTTAGTATCTCGCCTGTCTCTTTAGATACAGAGTAAAGCTCCATCAACACTGTCCCCATCAAACACTCCCAGGACAGGTACAGCACGGGGTTAGATACAGAGTAAAGCTCTCTCTACACTGTCCCCATCAAACACTCCCAGGACAGGTACAGCACAGGGTTAGATACAGAGTAAAGCTCCCTCTACACTGTCCCCATCAAACACTCCCAGGACAGGTACAGCACGGGGTTAGATACAGAGTAAAGCTCCATCTACACTGTCCCCATCAAACACTCCCAGGACAGGTACAGCACGGGGTTAGATTCAGAATAAAGCACCCTCTACACTGTCCCCATCAAACACTCCCAGGATAGGTACAGCACGAGGTTAGATACAGAGTAAAGCTCCCTCTACACTGTCCCCATCAAACACTCCCCGGACAGGTACAGCACGGGGTTAGATACAGAGTAAAGCTCTCTCTACACTGTCCCCATCAAACACTCCCAGGACAGGTACAGCACAGGGTTAGATACAGAGTAAAGCTCCCTCTACACTGTCCCCATCAAACACTCCCAGGACAGGTACAGCACGGGGTTAGATACAGAGTAAAGCTCCATCTACACTGTCCCCATCAAACACTCCCAGGACAGGTACAGCACGGGGTTAGATTCAGAATAAAGCTCCCTCTACACTGTCCCCATCAAACACTCCCAGGATAGGTACAGCACGAGGTTAGATACAGAGTAAAGCTCCCTCTACACTGTCCCCATCAAACACTCCCCGGACTGGTACAGCACGGGGTTAGATACAGAGTAAAGCTCTCTCTACACTGTCCCCATCAAACACTCCCAGGACAGGTACAGCACGGGGTTAGATACAGAGTAAAGCTCCATCTACACTGTCCCCATCAAACACTCCCAGGACAGGTACAGCACGGGGTGAGATTCAGAGTAAAGCTCCCTCTACACTGTCCCCATCAAACACTCCCAGGATAGGTACAGCACGAGGTTAGATACAGAGTAAAGCTCCCTCTACACTGTCCCCATCAAACACTCGCAGGACAGGTACAGCACGGGGTTAGATACAGAGTAAAGCTCCCTCTACACTGTCCCCATCAAACACTCCCAGGACAGGTACAGCACGGGGTTAGATACAGAGTAAAGCTCCCTCTACACTGTCCCCATCAAACACTCCCAGGGCAGGTACAGCACGGGGTTAGATACAGAGTAAAGCTCCCTCTACACTGTCCCCATCAAACACTCCCAGGACAGGTACAGCACGGGGTTAGATACAGAGTAAAGCTCCCTCTACACTGTCCCCATTAAACACTCCCAGGACAGGTACAGCATGGGGTTAGATACAGAGTAAAGCTCCCTCTACACTGTCCCAATCAAACACTCCCAGGACAGGTACAGCATGGGGTTAGATACAGAGTAAAGCTCCCTCTACACTGTCCCCATCAAACACTCCCAGGACAGGTACAGCACGGGGTTAGATACAGAGTAAAGCTCCCTCTACACTGTCCCCATCAAACACTCCCAGGACAGGTTGTAGCCACCTGAGTTGGCCAAGTCCTGATTTAAAATGGCGAACGGCAAAGGCTGAAGGGAAATTCAGCCAACACAGGCACCCGGGAACAATAACAACACTTGGGACAAACAAAGCTAAGTCAGACTCCTCGGCGCCAGCAGGAGCCAACACAAAAGAGGTTAACGGACACCTCAAGACCGCCCATCGATCAGGGAACCGCTCCAGTATTGGAGAAATCAAACCAAGCGATTGGAACAAAGTCCAATAACCTAGAACCAGGTACAGGGTCCGCCCCGAAATGCGGGAAGCCCCTGGGGACTATAAAGTTAAGCCCCAAGTTCAAATCGGCCCTCTTCTTCTTGACCGGGTCACCCAGCAACGCGAACCAACATTGACCGTGACCGGTCCGACGGCCGCCGAGAGATCGTAAGTCTTAAATCAACGCTCGCTACGAGATAGGCGCTCCGAGCTATCAATCCGTACCAACTTCGAATCCCGCAGACTCAGAACCCGAACGAAAGGCCATTTGTTCCCCTAACCTGGTGGGCCAGTCCGAAGCTAAGTATAGGCCTGTTAGTCGTAGAAGTAGCTTAGACGTAGAATTTGTCCATGAGTAGCAATTACTGTGTATAATAAATGTGCTTTGATTTGAATCTTACTAATCGGTGTATTGAGTTATTGGTCATTACTCGAACTTGAACCTCGTGGCGGTATCATAAAGATACCTGGCGACTCGAGAGCAAAGGTTATAAAACAGAGCCAAGTGAACCAACCAAAAGTTAGCAACATATTACTGGCGACTTTCTGACGGGACCCGAACTAGAAGTGGCTTAACCACTCCAGGAGAACCCAAAAGTTTGAATTAGAGATCCAATTGGGAACAGAAAACTACAAGTGTTCAAGCAGTTCTGATCAATCCTAATAATTCGGAAGTGTGTTAAATGCATGCGTAACTAACAGGGCTATAAGGTAATACTGATAGATTTTTTGTTGCGACAAAACTGTCGAGAGTTTGTATTTCGAAAATTAGCGAAAGCCGTACCCCTATTTACAGCACAGCCTTAGTCCCCCTGTTCCCAATTTAAAAGATGGCAATGCAGGCAATGCAGCGCCTCATGAACCCAGAGGAATTTGCGGTCGCAGCGACCAGCAGCAGTAGAGTAGGACAGTGTCCCGTATGGGAGGAAGAAATCAGGAAGTACTTCAAAGGGAAAGGATGGCCCCTTTGGAGCGAATTCTGTAACAACGAGGAAACAGGTCCGGGGAGTATAGGACATACTTGGTGGGAGAACCTGAGCGAGATTCACAAGAAGAGCTTAGGGAAAGCTCGCAAGCCGATGGCAATCGTGTCCTGCTTGACACAGTTGCGAGGCACAGAGGAGGCCGTTAGGACGCTCCGGAAAGAGGTAGAAGGCATACATCGAATGAGTAAGGTTGATGTTAGTGAGGTAGAAAGAGAGAACTTAAAGTTGAGGAGGAAGTTGGCAGCAAAAGACGGAGAGGTGGCTGATGCCAAGTGGGCTCACTAGTCTTGTTTGGCGCACTTAAGCAGCTTCCAGTCCAAGTATGAAAAGGCCGATCAGGACACGCAACGTGCAGTCCTGGTACGAGAGGAAACCGAGAAGCAGGTAGAGGCATTGCAGAGGCAGTGTAGTGACCTGAAGGCAGCGTTAAGAGCACTCAATGCTGCCACCACGGAGCAAAGACAAAGCTCACTGGACCACGCAAAGTGCCGGAAGCAGATTGCAGAACTGCAATCTCTGCTTTCAGTTCAAAAAGGATTCCAGGAAACCTTTGGAGCAAAATTAGATGAGGAAGACGGCCCTGATTGGGAAGAGTTGAATGAGACAGTGCAGAGATATGTTGAGGGAACATGTGCGCAGGGAAAGCCCCAAAAGAGAAAAGTGCCCCAACCCCCCACAGAGCAGATAGTTCAAACTCCAATGAACCCAGTCACCACCCACTGCACAGCCACATCGGACGACACGGAATTTTTGTATAACACCCCCTTAACAGTGACCCAATTACGGGATGCGTGCGGGAAAATCACACCGTTTCTCCCCACCTCAGACACCCACCACTTCTTTGCCAGAGTAAAGCAGCAGGCGACCATGTACGGCCTGGATGAGCGAGAGCATGTAAAGCTCACAGTTTTAAGTTTAGACCCTTCGGTCGTAGCAGCCCTTCCCGACCCACAGAATGTAGGAGGAGGCACCCTTGCAGAAATGCATACCGCGGTCCAAGACGCGATCGGGTATAACCGGGGTGACCCCGCAGATGGCCTCAATAAATGCAGGCAAAAGAAAACCGAGCACCCACAGCGTTTGCTGTACGTCTGTGGATCCACTTTGCAGCAGTTTTTGGAGACTTAGACCGCGCCCATTTGTCCCCAGACAACATGGCCAAATGGACCTGCACCCTTATCTCCCATGCCACAGAAACAGAATCCCTCAGAGGAGGCTCATAATGAGAAATGGGTCGTAAAAAGATTGTCCCGCGCCTGGGAGCAGTCTGTACAAACAAACCCGCAGTTAAAAATCCCGAAGAACAGCAGGCAGAAGTAGACATACAAGCAGTAAAATCACACCAGAACCCCGCATGGGTAAATGAAGGAAAGAACAGCCCCCCCCAAAAGTCACAGGAGTGTTACAACTGTGGACAATTGGGACACTTCGCAAGGGAATGCAATGCCCCACAAACGCCACAGAGAGCCCAGCAGACGGGCATTCTAAGTAAGAATAAGACAGAGCCCATACATAGTGTGAGCACCCGTTCTGATCAGATGGACTTGAACGGAATGGACTGACGGTGTACGATCTCCCCCAGTTGGGTCTGCGACACACTTTGGGATAGGTCCGGCCGACCGGTAGTTGCAGCGAAAATTCGGGGGCAGCCCATCGAGTCTATGGGACACAAGAGGGTCCCGCACCACAATAAATTCCTCCACCATGTTCCAAAAGGACACATGGCCCACTACAGCCACTATCACGCTCAGCGGCTTTACAGGCCACTCACAGCAGGGACACATCACAGCCCCTGTACCCATTCAAATCGGCAACATCACCACCAAGCACCCCATAGCTTTGGTCGATCTGCCCCACACAGCAGAACACATTCTGGGAATAGACTTCATGAATTCCCACAATCTATCATTCGATCCAGTCAACCAGTGTGTCTGGAAAATGGCAAAATCTGCAAGAGCCCCCGCAACGCTCACAATAGGGGAATACACCAACAAAATTAGCGCAGTAGGCGAATTTTGGTTTAACTAGACCACGCTTAGCACGGACAAGCAGGTTAGGGCAGTTTTACAAAAGAACAGGGCAGCATTCGCGACCCACAAGCACGACTGTGGACGGATGACTGGTTCAGTAGAAATCACAGGACCTGACCCTAGACCCCAAAAGCAATACGGATTTCCCCAAGAGGCAGAGGGAGAAATCGCGAAAGTTATCGACAGCTTATTAGAGCAGGGCGTACTCCGATCAGTAGCCTCCACTAATAATGCCCCGATTAGGCCAGTGAGAAAGCCCGATGGACCATGGCGACTGACCATCGATTACCGTGAACTCAACAAAGTCACCCCCGCAGCAGCCCCCACAGTAGCAACAAGTCCCGAGACCATGCTCAAGCAGGGACTCAATTCCCGATACTTTACGGTTTTGGACATCAGTAATGGATTCTGGTCCATTCCATTGGCAAAGGCGTGCCAGTACAAATTTCCTTCACCTTTAAAAACCAGCAGTACACGTGGACATGCCTGCCACAAGGATTCCACAACTCCCCCTCCATTTTCCACCGACAGCTGGCAAATGGTTTAGCCAAATTCTCTCGCCCCGAATGTCTGGTCCAGTACGTAGACAACCTACTACTGCAGACAGACACCAAGGAAGAGCACATTGAGCTTCTGTCCGAACTCCTGGAACTCTTACACTCAATCGGTTGTAAAGTTAACCCCAAAAACGCCCAGATTTTGGAAGATAAGGTGATATATTTGGGAACAATTATCACACATGGTAAACGCGAGATCGAGCACAAAAGGATTGACTCGATTGCTAAATTGCCCCTTCCCCAGAACGTTTCAGCCCTCCGGTGGTTTTTAGGACTGGTTGGCTACTGCCGAAACCACATTGACGGTTTCGCCAGCAAGGCAGCGCCCCTCTCAGACCTCCTAAAGAAAGGAGCCCCCTGGGAATGGCTTCCACAGCATACGGATGCTGTGGATGCGTTGAAAAGAGCACTCATAGTAGCCCCCGCACTACAAGTCCCAGACACGCTTTCCCCCTATGCGATACAGGTAGCAAGCACAGACCGCACCCTTTCGGCCGTGCTCCTTCAGGAACGGCACAAACAGTTAAGGCCCCTGGATTACGCCTCCAGAGGTTTAGATGCTGTGGAGCAGGGGTTTTCAGCCTGTGAAAGGCACCTGCTCGCAGTATTCTGGGCAGTACAGTATTTTTTGTACATAACTGGACTGAACCCCATCACAATCCTGACGGAACACACCCCCTCCGAACATTTACTGGACGGACGACTCAAGGACGGTACAGTCAGTCAGATTAGAGCAGCTAGATGGACCTTTCTTTCGCAGGGACGGGACATCACTGTTAAAAGGACAAAGACCCACACTTTTTTAGCCGACAACTTACAGTACCCCCGAACCCCCCATGAATGTGAAATTATCTGTCCACACCACAACACAGGCCCCTTTATTGCTAAAACACCCCCCAGAAAGATAGGTCGTTCAACCCAGAGCCCCCAGCACACAGACACGTGCGAACCCATCAGGATATATGTGGATGGATCTTCCACAATATTAGAAGGGAAGCGCATAACCGGATGCAGTATTTATGTCGAGGACGCGCAGGGACGCGCCCTAGAAGAAATAGCAATAAAACTTCCAGGACACTTAGGCGCACAGGCGGCAGAACTTGCGGCCATCGCATACATAGTAGACCACCCAGATTCCTTCCCCAGCCCAGCAGACATATACTCGGACAGCCTCTATGTCTGCAACAGCCTCACGGAATTCCTGCCCCTGTGGAAAGCAAGAGGATTTGTTTCCGCAGACGGAAAACCCCTCCCCTCAGCCCCATTGCTCCGTCACATTTTAGAGAGAGCACAGAACAGGACTTTTGGTATAGTCAAAGTTCGTAGTCACCATCGGTCCCCCCCCCCCCCCCGGGGAAATGTAAAAGCCGACGCACTGGCTAAAGCAGGTTCCAGACATGGGTATTTTTGGACACCCCCCGAAGGCGCCCCAGTGAGTGCAGTTCAGATCTCGCAGACTAAGATCGAGGATCTAGTGGAGGCCCAGAAGCAGGACAGCAATCTCAGGGAGAATTTGAAAAGAAACTATCCAGCACCCTATGAGAGATTTAAAAATGTACTGACCACACATGACGGTGTGGTGTTAAAAGACACCCTTTATGTGGTTCCTGAACAGGACAGGAATCAACTGATTTGCTTGTCCCATGACGGTCATGGACATCAGGGAATCGATCCCACTACAGCCCATCTCAGGCAGCTTTGTTGGTGGCTGAATTTAAAGGACGATGTAAATCACTACATTGAGAATTGTCTTATCTGCGCCCAGAATAATCCGGACAGATATGCCAAAAAGGCTCAACTCAGCCACACCCGACCCGTTAATGGCCCCTGGAGTAACCTCCAGATTGATTATATTGGACCATTGCCCCCTTGCAGGAATGGTTATAAATATGTACTCGTGGTGATAGACACGTTTACAAAATGGGTGGAAGCATTCCCATCCAGAACGAACACGGCAAAGACCACAGCCAAGATCCTAACCCACCACATCTTTACAAAATGGGGACTCCCCCGTAGCATTGAATCCGACCAAGGTTCCCATTTTACGGGACGTGTCATGCAGAACGTCCTCACGATATTTGGCATTACCCAAAAATTCCACATTGCGTACCACCCCCAATCAAGTGGTATCGTGGAGCGCATGAATCGGACCCTAAAATCCACCCTCAGAAAATGGTCCAGCAAAACAACACCACTTGGGACTCAGTCCTCCCTTTTGCGCTGATGTTTTTGCGAAATACAGTTTCAACTTCTACAGATGACACCCCACACACCCTCATGACTGGACACCCCATGAAAGGCACAGAATTTTTATTCGGCTTTTACCAGCCCCGAAGTGACGGCCCTCACACACGAGAAAGCAGTAGAACAATTGATGGCGAATGTTAAAACGGCTCAGCTAGCAGCCGCAGTGAAATTGGGCACAAGAAAGAAACAGAGCAAGGCCTGTTTCGATAAGTCACTGCATGCAACTGAGTTCAGTGTAGGACAGCAAGTCATGCTCTCCGTATACAACCCCAGTACATTCCTGTCACCGAAGTATTCGGGTCCGTACTCCATTGCGGACAAAGTAAGACCTTCCGTATATAAAATAAAGTGCCCCAATGGAAAGACTGCGTGGTTCCATATCAACCAACTGAAGGCACATGGAACACAGTCTAACCACGCACACCACGTCATGCTTGACACAGCAGACCACGCCCCGCCCACAGCCAATGTAACCCTACCCTCCTCCAACACGTGCAGCCCAGCCACGGACTCAACCCTGACTCCACCCCCGAAATATACACTCCGCCCCGGAATGCCCACAGACAGCAGCAGCAGCGACAGCGACTGTGACTCAGACAATAGCCACAGCACGCCTCCCTACTATCCCCATACAACAGGATGGACACCCAGCGAATCTGACCACGATTCGAGTGATCCCTTCACAATCACTTTCCCAAACAAACCCCACCACCGACCACCGACCTGCAATGATGACCCTGATTCCGTCCCCACAGAACTAGACACCACCGACTGGCACAGAGATAATTCGTCCAGACTCGTCCGGAATGACGAGAGCGATCCCAGATCACACCATGCAGCCCTATCAGCCCTGATACACTCGAGAGTGTGGCATCCGGGAGAAGATGACTACTTTGAGTCTGACTCCCAAAACGAGATCCCCTTTGCGATCCTGTTCACAGCCGATAACTGAGGTGTCCAGATGATGTTTTAAAAGGAACCGCTTGGGAGAAAACGGTGTCCTTCCTGATGGAACCTGCAGCATGTTTTACGTTGTTTGTAGTGTTTTGTTAAATGTTGTATGTTCGACCGGAATTTTTTTTCCACGGCCCCACACCACCACCCTTCTGACGCCCACTGGCAGTCAGAGAAACTAGTTTGGCCAGACGCTAGTTCAGCGGAACTAGTTTGTCCGCAGAGACTTGTTAAGGTCCCTGACGCCAGTTCAGCGGAACTCGTCTGTCGACGGAAACACAGACCCCCGTTCGTAACTGCTCTTCTGGTTCGAGGAAGGAACCAATACGGCAACCCCCCACGATGACTACATTTCTTGCCCGTTCTTGTCGGTTGCTCAGGCACTGGAGAAACGGCATTGGGACCCGCCCTGCCTGGGAACCCCCCCTCTGGTCAGCGACGCTCGGGTAGGGCACACACGGCATTGGTCGCCGTCCTACCCGGGGACTCCAACCAACTCTTACCCGTCGCGGCCCATACGCACCTCATTTCGGAAAATTTGGTTCAAAAAGTTTTGTTTTGTTTCAGGTAACCCTTAGGTTGCCATCCCTCTGCTATTTACATCCTGAAACATTGGGATGGTAAACTGCACAGTCTGCGAGACGGCTCGCACTGGTTCCTTAGCTGTATGTGTGTCTTGTCCTGAAATTCGGGTTTTGGAAAAAAAAAATGAGGGAGTCACACATAGTGACTAATTATAAAGGGAGTAATTGGCACTAAAGGACAGACAGGCTATCGTATGAGTTATTAACACAAGGTAGTAACAGACACTATGCTTGATCACACTGAACTTCAGAAGCTCCAGGACCGGAGAAGAGAAGAGAAGAGAAGAGAAGAGAAGAATAAAGGGATTAAGGGTTATGGTGTTCGGGCCGGAAAGTGGAGCTGAGTCCACCAAAGATCAGCCATGATCTCATTGAATGGTGGAGCAGGCTCGAGGGGCCAGATGGCCTACTCCTGCTCCTAGTTCTTATGTTCTTATGTTCTAAGTGAAAGAAGAAGAACCATGAGGACATCCTCCGCGTGGCTCATCACCATAATGGACATTTGGTTGCGCGCGAACGCGAACCCCCTGACCTCACCTCCCCCAGCTGTTAATGATTCACTTCCCCATGGTACCCAGAGCCCAGTCACAAGCGACACAACACCATCTTGGTCTGACAGGTTTATAACCTGGTACTCCCTGTCCTACGTGATAGAATCCTATTGGTATTGGCGATACTCTGCTGCATCGTGCAGACTATTCGTCTGAGAAAATGGAGGAGAGCCTACCGCGCTCGAACCCCGGTATATAGAATAAGATCCCCTATTTTCGGATACGACCAGACCCGCGACCCCCGCGATCTATAATAAAGAGCATTCGTTTGCGTTTGTTGTAAATAAAGAAATGTTCATGAGCAATTGTACAATCCTGAGCTTGACTGCCAAGCCAGGAAAATGTGTATAAAACTGCTATGATTTTGTTTGTATGGTTTAGGAAGTCCGTGTGATGAAATACTTGAGTGAGTGTAGTTTATTAAGGATAGTTAGAGGTTCCCATTTTCTTGTTTTGTAATGCCTTTCACTGTTTGACATAGCGCCCCTCAGAATGTCAGTTAAAATTTTCTTGCATAGTTATGGTCAGTGTAGAGGCCATCGAAGCGTGCTCGCTGGGTCAGGGAATGAAAAACAACACACTTATGTGATCCTTCACGCTTCGCGTTAGGATCACAAGGAGGGTGTGTAGCCACCTGAGTTGGCCAAGTCCCGATTTGAAATGGTGAACGGCAAAGGCTGAAGGGAAATTCAGCCAACACAGGCAGAAACCAGCAGGTGCAGGTTTGCTGTGCATTTAACTCTGCAAAGGCCCAGACAGCATCGATACTAGCAGCCATCTGCATAATAATGTAGCAACCATCTACATACTAATAAGCAATCCCCGGGAACAATAGCAACATTTGGGACAAACAAAACTAAGCCAGACTCCCCGGCGCCAGCAGGAGCCAACAGAAAAGAGGTTAACGGACACCTCAAGACCGCCCATCGATCAGGTAACCGCTCCAGTATTGGAGAAACCGAACCAAGCGATTGGAACAAAGTCCAATAACCTAGAACCAGGTACAGGGTCCGCCCCGAAAGGCAGGAAGCCCCTGTGGACTATAAAGTTAAGCCCCCAAGTTCAAATCGGCCCTCTTCTTCTTGACCGGGTCACCCAGCAACGCGAACCAACATTGACCGTGACCGGTCCAGTGCCCGCCGAGAGATCGTAAGTCTTAAGTCAACGCTCGCTACGAGATAGGCGCTCTGAGCTATCAATCCGTACCAACTTCGAATCCCGCAGACTCAGAACCTGAACGAAAGGCCATTTGTTCCCCTGACCTGGTGGGCCAGTTCCAAGTTAAGTACAGGCCTGTTAGTTGTAGAAGTAGCTTAGACGTAGAATTTGTGCATGAGTAGCGATTACTGTGTATAATAAATGTGCTTTGATTTAAATCTTACTAATCGGTGTGTTGAGTTATTGGTCATTACTCGAACTTGAACCTCGTGGCGGTATCATAAAGATACCTGGCGACTCGAGAGCAAAGGTTATAGAAACAGAGCCAAGTGAACCAACCAAAAGTTAGCAAAAAGGTACAGGACGGGGTTAGATACAGAGTAAAGCTCTCTCTACACTGTCCCCATCAAACACTCCCAGGACAGGTACAGCCCAGGGTTAGATACAGAGTGAAGCTCCCTCTACAGTGTCCCCATCAAACACTCCCAGGACAGGTACAGCACGGGGTTAGATACAGAGTAAAACTCCCTCTACACTGTCCCCATCAAACACTCCCAGGACAGGTATTGCACGGGTTTAGACACAGAGTAAAGATCCCTCTACACTGTCCCCATCAAACACTCCCAGGACAGGTAAAGCACGTGGTTAGATACAGAGTAAAGCTCCCTCTACACTGTCCCCATCAAACACTCCCAGGACAGGTACAGCACAGTGTTAGATACAGAGTAAAGCTCCCTCTACACTGTCCCCATCAAACACTCACAGGACAGGTACAGCACGGGTTTAGATACAGAGTAAAGATCCCTCTACACTGTCCCCATCAAACACTCCCAGGACTGGTACAGCACGGGGTTAGATACAGAGTAAAGCTCCCTCGACACTGTCCCCATCAAACACTCCCAGGACAGGTACAGCACGGGTTTAGATACAGAGTAAAGATCCCTCTACACTGTCCCCATCAAACACTCCCAGGACAGGTACAGCACGAGGTTAGATACAGAGTAAAGCTCCCTCTACACTGTCCCCATCAAACACTCCCAGGACAGGTAAAGCACGTGGTTAGATACAGAGTAAAGCTCCCTCTACACTGTCCCCATCAAACACTCCCAGGACAGGTACAGCACAGTGTTAGATACAGAGTAAAGCTCCCTCTACACTGTCCCCATCAAACACTCACAGGACAGGTACAGCACGGGTTTAGATACAGAGTAAAGATCCCTCTACACTGTCCCCATCAAACACTCCCAGGACTGGTACAGCACGGGGTTAGATACAGAGTAAAGCTCCCTCGACACTGTCCCCATCAAACACTCCCAGGACAGGTACAGCACGGGTTTAGATACAGAGTAAAGATCCCTCTACACTGTCCCCATCAAACACTCCCAGGACAGGTACAGCACGAGGTTAGATACAGAGTAAAGCCCCCTCTACACTGTCCCCATCAAACACTCCCAGGACAGGTACAGCACGGGGTTAGATACAGAATACAGCTCCCTCTACACTGTCCCCATCAAACACTCCCAGGACAGGTACAGCACGGGGTTAGATACAGAGTAAAGCTCCCTCTACATTTTCCCCATCAAACACTCCCAGGACAGGTACAGCATGGGGTTAGATACAGAGTAAAGTTTCCTCTTCACTGTCCCCATCAAACACTCCCAGGACAGGCACAGCACGGGGTTAGATACAGAGTAAATCTCCCTCTACACTGTCCCCATCAAACACTGCCAGGACAGGTACAGCACGGGTTTAGATACAGAGTAAAGATCCCTCTACACTGTCCCCATCAAACACTCCCAGGACAGGTACAGCACGGGGTTACATACAGAGTAAAGCTCCCTCTACACTGTCCCCATCAAACACTCCCAGGACAGGTACAGCACGGGGTTAGATACAGAATACAGCTCCCTCTACACTGTCCCCATCAAACACTCGCAGGACAGGTACAACACGGGGTTAGATACAGAGTAAAGCTCCCTCTACATTTTCCCCATCAAACACTCCCGGGACAGGTACAGCACGGGGTTAGATACAGAGTAAAGCTCCCTCCACACTGTCCCCATCAAACACTCGCAGGACAGGTACAGCACGGGGTTAGATACAGAGTAAAGCTCCCTCTACATTTTCCCCATCAAACACTCCCAGGGCAGGTACAGCACGGGGTTAGATACAGAGTAAAGCTCCCTCTACACTGTCCCCATCAAACACTCCCAGGACAGGTACAGCACGGGGTTAGATACAGAGTAAAGCTCCCTCTACACTGTCCCCATCAAACACTCCCAGGACAGGTACAGCACGGGGTTAGATACAGAGTAAAGCTCACTCTACACTGTCCCCATCAAACACTCCCAGGACAGGTACAGCACGGGGTTAGATACAGAATACAGCTCCCTCTACACTGTCCCCATCAAACACTCGCAGGAGAGGTACAGCACGAGGCTAGATACAGAGTAAAGCTCCCTCTACATTTTCCCCATCAAACACTCCCGGGACAGGTACAGCACGGGGTTAGATGCAGTGTAATGCTCCCTCTACACTGTCCCCATCAAACACTCCCAGGACAGGTACAGCACGGGGTTAGATACAGAGTAAAGCTCCCACTACACTGTCCCCATCAAACACTCCCAGGACAGATACAGCACGAGGTTAGATACAGAGTAAAGCTCTCTCCACACTGTCCCCATCAAACACTCCCAGGACAGGTACAGCACGGGGTTAGATACAGAGTAAAGCTCCCTCTACATTGTCCCCATCAAACACTCCCAGGACAGGTACAGCACGGGGTTAGATACAGAGTAAAGCTCCCTCTACCCTGTCCCCATCAAACACTCCCAGGACAGGTACAACACGGGGTTAGATAAAGAGTAAAGCTCCCTCGGTACAGCACGGGGTTAGATACAGAGTAAAGCTCCCTCTACACTGTCCCCGTCAAACACTCCCAGGACAGGTACAGGACGGGGTTAGATACAGAGTAAAGCTCCCTCTACACTGTCCCCATCAAACACTCCCAGGACAGGTACAGCACGGGGTTAGATACAGAGTAAAGCTCCCTCTACACTGTCCCCATCAAACACTCCCAGGACAGGTACAGCACGGGGTTAGATACAGAGTAAAGCTCCCTCTACACTGTCCCCATCAAACACTCCCAGGACAGGTACAGCACGGGGTTAGATACAGAGTAAAGCTCCCTCTACACTGTCCCCATCAAACACTCCCTGGGCAGGTACAGCACGGGGTTAGATAGAGAGTAAAGCTCCCTCTACACTGTCCCCATCAAACACTCCCAGGACAGGTACAGCACGGGGTTAGATAGAGAGTAAAGCTCCCTCTACACTGTCCCCATCACACACTCCCAGGACAGGTACAGCACGGGGTTAGATACAGAGTAAAGCTCCCTCTACACTGTCCCCATCAAACACTCCCTGGGCAGGTACAGCACAGGGTTAGATAGAGAGTAAAGCTCCCTCTACACTGTCCCCATCAAACACTCCCAGGAAAGGTACAGCACGGGGTTAGATAGAGAGTAAAGCTCCCTCTACACTGTCCCCATCAAACTTCCCAGGACAGGTACAGCACGGGGTTAGATACAGAGTTAATCTCTCTCTACACTGCCCCCATCAAACACTCCCAGGACAGGTACAGCACGGGGTTAGATACAGAGTAAAGCTCCCTCTACACTGTCCCCATCAAACACTCCCAGGACAGGTACAGCACGGGGTTAGATACAGAGTAAAGCTCCCTCTACACTGTCCCCATCAAACACTCCCAGGACAGGTTCAGCACGGGGTTAGATACAGAGTAAAGCTCCCTCTACACGGTCCCCATCAAACACTCCCAGGACAGATGCAGCACGGGGTTAGATACAGAGTAAAGGGCATTCTGCAGGGCCCACCAGATGTTCCCAAGCTACGTACAGCACGTCTTGGTCGGGCAGCATCGGTTTCATGTTATTGGACACGGAATCGAGAGAGCGAGACTGAAGAAAAAGAGACATGGGCGGGTTTCTCCGTTACTGAGACCGAGTGTTTATGGCAACACAGAATCCGTCGACTTTGTCTGGTTTAGCACAGCGGGCTAAACAGCTGGCCTGTATTGGAGAACGATGCCTGCAGCGCGGGTTCAATTCCCGTACCAGCCTCCCCGAACAGGTGCCGGAATGTTGCGATTAGGGGCTTTTCACAGAAACTTCATTGAAGCCGGCGTGTGAGAATAAGCGATTATTATTATTATTTAGGAGAGACATACCAGCACTGCAACTGGAGCGATTCCGCTACCGCCGAGGGGCCGGTAGCGGCGCCGCCGGAAACACCCCCGATTCCAATGGGAAACGGTGCGGGATTCGCCGGGTCCGTGATCGACACTCGGGAGGCTGGCAAGCTGCAGTCGCACACCCACATTACACTCCCCACACACACTCATCCCAGCCGCACACCCACATTACACTCCCCACAAACACTCATCCCAGCCGCACACACACATTACACTCCCCACACGCACTCATCCCAGCCGCACACACACATTACACTCCCCACACACACTCATCCCAGCCGCACACACACATTACACTCCCCACACACACTCATCCCAGCCGCACGCACACATTACACTCCCCACACACACTCATCCCAGCCGCACACACACATTACACTCCCCACACACACTCATCCCAGCCACACACCCATATTACACTCCCACACACACTCATCCCAACCGCACACTCACATTACACTCCCCACACACACTCATCCCAACCGCACACACACATTACACTCCCCACACACACTCATCCCAGCCACACACCCATATTACACTCCCACACACACTCATCCCAACCGCACACTCACATTACACTCCCCACACACACTCATCCCAGCCGCACACACACATTACACTCCCCACGCACACTCATCCCAGCCGCACACCCACCTTACACTCCCCACACACACTCATCCCAGCCACACACCCACATTACACTCCCCACGCACACTCATCCCAGCCGCACACCCACCTTACACTCCCCACACACACTCATCCCAGCCACACACTCACATTACACTCCCCACGCACACTCATCCCAGCCGCACACCCACCTTACACTCCCCACGCACACTCATCCCAGCCGCACACCCACATTACACTCCCCACACACACTCATCCCAGCCGCACACCCACATTACACTCCCCACACACACTCATCCCAGCCGCACACCCACATTACACTCCCCACACACACTCATCCCAGCCACACACACACATTACACTCCCCACACACACTCATCCCAGCCGCACACCCACCTTACACTCCCCACACACACTCATCCCAGCCGCACACACACATTACACTCCCCACACACACTCATCCCAGCCGCACACCCACATTACACTCCCCACACACACTCATCCCAGCCGCACACACACATTACACTCCCCACACACACTCATCCCAGCCGCACACCCACATTACACTCCCCACACACACTCATCCCAGCCACACACACACATTACACTCCCCACACACACTCATCCCAACCGCACACACACATTACACTCCCCACACACACTCATCCCAGCCACCCACACCCACATTCCACTCCCCACACACACTCATCCCAGCCGCACACCCACATTACACTCCCCACACACACTCATCCCAGCCACACACCCACATTACACACCCCACACACACTCATCCCAGCCACACACACACATTCCACTCCCCACACACACTCATCCCAGCCGAACACCCACATTACACTCCCCACACACACTCATCCCAGCCACACACCCACATTACACACCCCACACACACTCATCCCAGCCACACACACACATTCCACTCCCCACACACACTCATCCCAGCCCACACACACATTACACTCCCCACACACACTCATCCCAGCCACACACCCACATTACACTCCCCACACACACTCATCCCAGCCGCACACCCACATTACACTCCCCACACACACTCATCCCAGCCACACACCCACATTACACTCCCCACACACACTCATCCCAACCGCACACACACATTACACACCCCACACACACTCATCCCAGCCGCACACACACATTACACTCCCCACACACACTCATCCCAGCCGCACACACACATTACACTCCCCACACACAGTCATCCCAGCCACAAACCCACATTACACTCCCCACACACACTCATCCCAGCCACACACCCACATTACACTCCCCACACACACTCATCCCAGCCGCACACACACATTACACTCCCCACACACACTCATCCCAGCCACACACCCACACTACACTCCCCACACACACTCATCCCAGCCACATACCCACATTACACTCCCCACACACACTCATCCCAGCCACACACCCACATTACACTCCCCACACACACTCATCCCAGCCACACACCCACATTACACTCCCCACACACACTCATCCCCGCCACACACACACTTTACACTCCCCACACACACTCACCCCAGCCCCACACACACATTACACTCCCCACACACACTCATCCCAACCGCACACACACATTACACTCCCCACACACACTCATCCCAGCCGCACACCCACATTACACTCCCCACACACACTCATCCCAACCGCACACATACATTACACTCCCCACACACACTCATCCCAGCCGCACACCCACATTACACTCCCCACACACACTCATCCCAACCGCACACACACATTACGCTCCCCACACACACTCATCCCAGCCGCACACCCACATTACACTCCCCTCACACACTCATCCCAGCCACCCACACCCACATTCCACTCTCCACACACACTCATCCCAGCCACACACACACATTACACTCCCCACACACACTCATCCCAGCCACACACACACATTCCACTCCCCACACACACTCATCCCAGCCACACACACACATTACACTCCCCACACACACTCATCCCAGCCACACACACACATTACACTCCCCACACACACACATCCCAGCCGCACACCCACATTACACTCCCCTCACACACTCATCCCAGCCATCCACACCCACATTCCACTCTCCACACACACTCATCCCAGCCACACACACACATTACACTCCCCACACACACTCATCCCAGCCACCCACACACACATTCCACTCCCCACACACACTCATCCCAGCCGCACACACACATTACACTCCCCACACACACTCATCCCAGCCGCATACCCACATTACACTCCCCTCACACACTCATCCCAGCCACCCACACCCACATTCCACTCCCCACACACACTCATCCCAGCCGCACACCCACATTACACTCCCCACACACACTCATGCCAGACGCACACACACATTACACTCCCCACACACACTCATCCCAGCCACACATACACATTACACTCCCCACACACACTCATCCCAGCTGCACACACACACATTCCACTCCCCACACACACTCATCCCAGCCACACACACACATTCCACTCCCCACACACACTCATCCCAGCCACACACACACATTACACTCCCCACACACGCTCATCCCAGCCACACACCCACATTACACTCCCCTCACACACTCATCCCAACCGCACACACATTACACTCCCCACACACACTCATCCCAGCCACACACACACATTACGCTCCCCACACACACTCATCCCAGCCACACACCCACATTACACTCCCCACACACACTCATCCCAGCCACACACACACATTACACTCCCCACACACACTCATCCCAGCCACACACCCACATTACACTCCCCTCACACACTCATCCCAACCGCACACAAACATTACACTCCCCACACACACTCATCCCAGCCGCACACACACATTCCACTCCCCACGCACACTCATCCCAGCCACACACCCGCATTACACTCCACACACACACTCATCCCAACCGCACACACACATTACACTCCCCACACACACTCATCCCAGCCGCACACACACATTACACTCCCCACACACTCATCCCAGCCGCACACACACATTACACTCCCCACACACACTCATCCCAGCCACACACCCACATTACACTCCCCACACACACTCATCCCAGCCGCACACACACATTACACTCCCCACACACACTCATCCCAGCCACACACCCACATTACACTCCCCACACACACTCATCCCAGCCGCACACCCACATTACACTCCCCACACACACTCATCCCAACCGCACACACACATTACACTCCCCACACACACTCATCCCAGCCGCACACCCACATTACACTCCCCACACACACTCATCCCAACCGCACACACACATTACACTCCCCACACACACTCATCCCAGCCGCACACCCACATTACACTCCCCTCACACACTCATCCCAGCCACCCACACCCACATTCCACTCTCCACACACACTCATCCCAGCCACACACACACATTACACTCCCCACACACACTCATCCCAGCCACACACACACATTACACTCCCCACACACACTCATCCCAGCCACACACACACATTACACTCCCCACACACACACATCCCAGCCGCACACCCACATTACACTCCCCTCACACACTCATCCCAGCCACCCACACACACATTCCACTCCCCACACACACTCATCCCAGCTGCACACACACATTCCACTCCCCACACACACTCATCCCAGCCGCACACCCACATTACACTCCCCACACACAATCACCCCAGCCGCACACACACATTACACTCCCCACACACACTCATCCCAGCCACACATACACATTACACTCCCCACACACACTCATCCCAGCTGCACACACACACATTCCACTCCCCACACACACTCATCCCAGCCACACACACACATTCCACTCCCCACACACACTCATCCCAGCCGCACACCCACATTACACTCCCCACACACACTCATCCCAGCCGCACACCCACATTACACTCCCCACACACACTCATCCCAGCCGCAGACACACATTACACTCCCCACACACACTCATACCAGCCGCACACCCACATTACACTCCCCACACACACTCATCCCAGCTGCACACACACATTACACTCCCCACACACACTCGTCCCAGCCACACATACACATTACACTCTCCACACACACTCATCCCAGCTGCACACACACACATTCCACTCCCCACACACATTCATCCCAGCCACACACACACATTCCACTCCCCACACACAGTCATCCCAGCCGCACACCCACATTCCACTCCCCACACACACTCATCCCAGCTGCACACACACACATTCCACTCCCCACACACACTCATCCCAGCCGCACACACACATTCCACTCCCCACGCACACTCATCCCAGCTGCAGACACACACATTCCACTCCCCACACACACTCATCCCAGCCACACACACACATTCCACTCCCCACACACACTCATCCCAGCCGCACACACACATTACACTCCCCACACACACTCATCCCAGCCGCACACACACATTACACTCCCCACACACACGCATCCCAGCCACACACACTCATCCCAGCCGCACACACACATTACACTCCCCACACACACACATCCCAGCCACACACACTCATTACACTCCCCACACACACTCATCCCAGCCGCACACCCACATTCCACTCCCCACGCACACTCATCCCAGCTGCACACCCACATTACACTCCCCACACACACTCATCCCAGCAACCCACACACATTACACTCCCCACACACTCATCCCAGCTGCACACCCACATTCCACTCCCCACACACACGCATCCCAGCCACACATACACATTACACTCCCCACACACACTCATCCCAGCCACACACACACATTACGCTCCCCACACACACTCATCCCAGCCGCACACCCACATTACACTCCCCACGCACACTCATCCCAGCTGCACACACAGATTACACTCCCCACACACACTCATCCCAGCCGCACACCCACATTCCACTCCCCACGCACACTCATCCCAGCTGCACACACACACATTCCACACACCACACACACTCATCCCAGCCACACACACACATTCCACTCCCCACACACACTCATCCCAGCCGCACACACACATTACACTCCCCACACACACTCATCCCAGCCGCACACACACATTACACTCCCACACACACTCACCCCAGCCGCACACACACATTACACTCCCCACACACACTCATCCCAGCCACACATACACATTACACTCCCCACACACACTCATCCCAGCCGCACACACACATTACACTCCCCACACACACTCATCCCAGCCGCACACACACATTACACTCCCCACACACACTCACCCAGCCTCACACACACATTACACTCCCCACACACACTCATCCAAGCCACCCACACACATTACACTCCCCACACACACATCCCAGCCACACATACACATTACACCCCCCACACACACTCATCCCAGCCACACACACACATTACACTCCCCACACACACTCATCCCAGCCGCACACCCACATTACACTCCCCACACACACTCCTCCCAGCCGCACACACACATTCCACTCCCCACACACACTCATCCCAGCCGCACACCCATATTACACTCCCCACACACATTCATCCCAGCCACCCACACACATTACACCCCCCACACACACTCATCCCAGCCACACACACACATTCCACTCCCCACACACACTCATCCCAGCCGCACACCCACATTACACTCCCCACACACACTCCTCCCAGCCGCACACACACATTCCACTCCCCACACACACTCATCCCAGCCGCACACCCATATTACACTCTCCACACACACTCATCCCAGCCACCCACACACATTACACTCCCCACACACACTCATCCCAGCCGCACACACACATTACACACCCCACACACACTCATCCCAGCCGCACACACACATTACACTCCCCACACACACTCATCCCAGCCGCACACACACATTACACACCCCACACACACTCATCCCAGCCGCACACACACATTACACTCCCCACACACACTCATCCCATCTGCAGACCCACATTCCACTCCCCACACACACGCATCCCAGCCACACATACACATTACACTCCCCACACACACTCATCCCAGCCACACACACTCATTACACTCCCCACACACACGCATCCCAGCTGCACACCCACATTCCACTCCCCACACACACTCATCCCAGCCGCACACACACATTATACTCCCCACACACACGCATCCCAGCTGCACACCCACATTCCACTCCCCACACACTCGCATCCCAGCCACACACACACATTACACTCCCCACACACACTCATCCCAGCCGCACACACACATTCCACTCCCCACACACACTCATCCCAGCCACACACACTCATTACACTCCCCACACACACTCATCCCCGCCACACACACACATTACACTCCCCACACACACGCATCCCAGCCACACATACACATTTCACTCCCCACACACACTCATCCCAGCTGCACATACATATTCCACTCCCCACACACACTCATCCCATCCGCACACCCACATTACACTCCCCACACACACTCCTCCCAGCCAACAAGATGGCACTCTTTGTGCTACAGCGCGCCCATGTAGCTGAGGGGTCGGTTTTGGGCCAGAACGCACACAGTGGGGTGCCCTAGGGGGACACCTATACGACCCTTGGCCCTAGGTTCAAAGTGGGCTGTTTGCGGCCTGTGCAGCTGCATGGCTGCCTGATCGGCTGCGGCAATGGAGATCTATTCCCATCCACCCCGACCCCACAGCCCACCTCCTGGCCACCCCGACCCCACAGCCCACCTCCTGGCCACCCCGACCCCACAGCCCACCTCCTGGCCACCCCGACTACTCCCTCCGACCGGCAGGAGCCCCCTGGCCAGCGGCACAGCTGTCGGAAAACTACGGCGATGTTGGACACCTTCCCTGCCCCCTTTCTCTCCCTCAGCAACCATCTCACCAGTGAACCAAGCCGTCAGCAACCCCGCTCATCCGAGCTGGAGAATCGCGGAGGCCCCGGAGAATACTGGATCGGGCCCGCTAATGATATGAAAATGGTGTTCTTGCGGAGTTTCTGAGGTGACGGAAAATCGCGATTTGGTATCGAATCGGCGCCTTCCGCGGTTTTGGTGTCGGAAGCTATTCTCCGCCCAATCGCATTTCCCAATCCCGGCGTCGCCGAATGGAAAATCCGCCCATGAGGTTTCCAGTATGGGAAGAGATAAGCAACTCATATCAAAGTATGTTAGGTACATGATTAGAAAAAGTCGTAAAAATAAAAGTGGGGCCGATAAGGTAGAAGGAGCATTGGGACAGATTAAAGGGAGATTTCTGCATGGAGGCAGTGGTCTGTACACCTGTACGTACATCTGCACATACACCAGGGACTGCAGACAGATGTAACAGCCACAGCATCACTAGAGGGCAGCATCAGAGACGGGTATAAAGGGTCCAGCCCAAGGGAGGATCCGCCTCTTTCAGAAGCACAGGGCTAGTGAGCAGCAGCAGACAGGGACAGCTCAGCATAGGCAGTTTACCTGAGCTTCACTGGTCATACCTCTTGACTGTATTATATCTGGTTAAGTTCTGGAAACAGAACAAACCCATTGAATAAAGTATTTGTGTTAACTGGAAGTCTACAATCTTTATTCAGACTTAGAGAATAACATATGATACCAGGAGTGATTTCAGAAAGCTAGCTGGACACCAGCAAGAGAAGAAAAACTTAAACCGGATATTCGACTGTGAAAGACTTCGCAGCAAATGGATCCTCAACGTCTAACTGATTCGATGGAACTTGTTGGAACGCCATGGCAGCTGGAAACAACCGGTAATTGAAGCTATAACTGGAAAATGTTTGAACAGCTGTTCCAAATATTTATCGCTGCTAATGATTTAAGCACTGCCTAGGACACAATGAAAATAGCCCTACTACTCTCAACAGGAGGGCATGAAGCTAGAGAAATCTATAATTGCTTTAATTACTTAGATGGTGAGGACAACACCAAATTAGAAGTTGTACTCAAAAAATTTGATGAACACTATAAGAGTCACTCTGGAAAGATTTAACTCTTGTCAGAGAAACGGAGGGCCCATCTCTGATTTTATTACAAATCTCAAGCTAATTCTACAAGGCTATGATTATGCTGATTTCAGAGACACTGTGTTAATGCATCAATTAGTTTCTGGACTATCTGATAAAAATTTGAGGGAAGAACTTTCACTGCACGGTAGCATTGTGAAGCACAATTGCTTCAAAGCTCCAGGGTCCCAGGTTCAATTCGGCTTGGGTCACTAACCGTGTGGAGTCTGCACATCCTCCCTGTGTGTGCGTAGGTTTCCTCCAGGTGCTCCATTTTCCTCCCACAGTCCAAAGATGTTCAGGTTAGGTGGATTGGCCATGATAAATTGCCCTTAGTGTCCAAAATTGCCCTTAGTGTTGGGTGGGGTTACTGGGTTATGGGGATAGGGTGGAGGTGTTGACCTTGGGTAGGGTGCTCTTTCCAAGAGCCGGTGCAGACTCGATGGGCCGAAGAGGAGCACCAAGAGTCCAGAGAGACCACGTCAATAGAAATCTTGAAGATTTTGACTCTAGAAGAGGAGAACCAAGAGTCCAGATAGACCACGTCAATAGAAATCCTGAAGATTTTGACTCTAGAAGAGGAGCACCAAGAGTCCAGATAGACCGCGTCAATAGAAATCCTGAAGATTTTGACTCTAGAAGAGGAGAACCAAGAGTCCAGATAGACCACGTCAATAGAAATCCTGAAGATTTTGACTCTAGAAGAGGAGCAACAAGAGTCCAGATAGACAACATGAATCAAAATCTTGAAGATATTGACTCCAGAAAAGGAGCACAATGAGATCAATGATCATTCAAGTGAACCTGAAATGACTCTAGAAGAGGAGTACCAAGGAAGCAAAGAAGAGGAATCGAATGCACCACAAATGACTGATGTCACCAACGTCAATGCAACATCAGATCATTCTCACAATTCTCAAGAAGACACGCTCAATGTAGCAGATACCGCAAAGGACACTGACACCAATAACTGTGACAATGACTCAACTCATCCACATGGCGCACTCATTGAATGGAACAAGAACAACAAAAAATGCAAGAAGCACAGCAGAAACAAGAATAACAACAGCAACAACAAACACAACATGCAGCGCAACAAGAACGACAAAAGCACCTAGAAGCATCCCAGAAACAACAAGCACAACCAGAAAAAGAACAAGAATAAAAGGGAAAACAACGGAACAGAATCAACAAGCGCGACAAAAAGAACAACAAGAACGACAACAACAAGAACGACAACAACAAGAACGACAACAACAAGAACGCCAACAAAAACAACCAAGACAGAAACGACAGAAACAACAAAAATGAAACAACGACCTGTACAACAGGTTACAACTCTGCACGTGAAGGACACTGCCACAGCACACTGCGAAACAATGACAAGATTACAAACATGCCATGGCATGATAAAGAATCTCACAAATTCACATCGGTTCCAGAACAAACAAGCAAAACAGCTTTCACGAACGATGACATACAGAATCAATACCACAAACACAGGAAAATGTCGAGGTCAGACAATGGTCCGACACAGAATCGCTACCCGCAATCAAATGGAACGGGGGAAAAGATGTCCACATCATTAAACGACTCTTCAGCAAAGCAGCCGAGTCACAGTCTGACATCAACCTCGCTCTGTTATCGTACCGAGCAACTCCATTGAGCTCAGGACTGTCGCCAGCGCAAATGCTCGTCGGCAGAGACATCCGGACAACCCTATAGGCAAAGCAATCCCGAGACCCCGGCAACACACTGGTTCTCTACGACATGCGGGCACTATGCTCCAAACATAAAATATACTACGATCAACATGCGATCCCACTCAAGCCACTGACAATAGGTGACACCATCAGAATCAGGGACCCAGAAGGTGGATGGTCTGAGTCAGTCACGGCGATCAGGCAGGAGGCACCGCGGTCCTACATTGTCAAATCGTCTGCGGGAGTACTTTTTTGCCGTAACCACCGGGATCTATTAGAGATTCGACCTACAACGCCAGTATTTCCCACACTGGACTTGACCGAGTCTATTTGTCCACAGGATGTTCCTCACCACACAACGCCAGACAGTACTCTTGATGACATCAAACCATCATCCCTACTACCACCGTTAAAACGCTCCAGCAGAAGCCACAAAGCACCCGATCGGCTAGATTTGTGACGACACTTCGACACACGTGCAAGACGAATATGGACATTTCTCACGATGGACCCATGTCACAGTTAATTGTTTCTGTATTACTTTTATCATTTTCACAGTGTGCAGAATTGCATATTCTCACCACTTGATATGTACAGTTTTCTTGAGGCCAGTCTAGAAAACATGCCCAAAAAAAGGGGGGATGTAGTGATCTGTACATCTGTACATACATTTGCACATACACCAGGGACTGCAGACAGATGTAACAGCCACAGCATCACTAGAGGGCAGCATCAGAGACGGGTATAAAGGGTCCAGCCCAAGGTAGGATCCGCCTCTTTCAGAAGCACAGGGCTAGTGAGCAGCAGCAGACAGGGACAGCTCAGCATAGGCAGTTGTGCTGTAACTTTTCTATGATCAGGTTTTTTTTTGTGCATGATTTTTTAAATCTGAATTCACCCCACCCTTTACCAAAATCCTGCAATTCATTCTTCTAAAAGTATTTATTCAATTTTGTTTTGAAGGTTACTATCAGATAGCACATTCCAAATCTTAACTGTTGTTCCATGGGTAGGTTTTCTTTCCTGAGTCGCCTCTGATTATTTTGCCAATACCTTTAAATCTATGTTCTCCTATTTTGACTGAAAATAGTTTCCGTTCTATCTAAACCAGACCCGATTTAAAACATCTCTAACAAATCTCCCCTTTCAGTCAGCTTTGCTCAAAGGGTCAGTCAGCAGAAAATAGCATAACACACAACATGATCATTTGTAGTTGCTTGACTTGAGAGCAAAGAGGAACATTAGTAACTGAATAATGGCTCAGGTGCCAAGTCATTTGGGCCACTTCTTGATTTCTAACACTGTAATTTCTCGCACTGTAAATCATTCACCTCTACCTTTGGGCGGAGGAGCTTCCACAGAAATCTAAGCTTGTAATCCGAGTGACACTGCCCACTTCTATTCGACTCCAGGTAAATTGACACCTTCTTTGCATATTAAAAACCTATTGTTAGGAGGTGACCTCTCCAATAAATACCCAGGGGACATTCAGCCAGAGCAGAGACCAGCACTGACGCACACTGAGGATGGGAGCTCTGTGCTTGTGGTTAGGTGAGTCACTTCTCAGTCTTCCTCTCACAGTTGCACTTTTCTAATTATTTAGTGCACTTTAGTCAGAGAACGGTGAGAATGTGGGACCTGCTACCTCAGAAAGTAGTTGAGACGAACAGTTAGAAGTATTTAGGCTAGATAAGCATTTTTGGAAGACGGGAGTAGAAAGTTACGCTGCTCGGGCTGAATGAGGTAAGATGGGGTAAAGTTTGAGTTGAGCATACGTTTTCACACAGGTTGGTTGGGCAGGATAGCTTAATTTTGTGCTGTCTAATCTATGTAGTTTTCTGTTGCATCTAGTGTCAGTGACACAAAATAACAAAGTAGTCAGCAACATGGGGGTAGAGACGATTCGGGATATGTCCAAACTTGAACAGCTTCAGGAGGCAGAGAGAGTGAACAAAGTTAATGCACACAAATGCCAGGATTTGAAAAGAATAGGTCTGGATGTCTGTGCTGGAAGAGGGACCGTGATATAATGGGAACTGTTCCGTTTAGGAATATAGGCTAGTGTGCAGGTTAAAGTTAGAATTTGTTTTGAAGAGACAGAATGGGGGAGAAATTGGAGGGAGAATGGCAAAGCATATTGAAAGTAGCCAAACAGAAATGGGCCGGTTAAGAGGGCACGTGTGTTTCGCTCACCTGAGGGGACTGAAGGTGGACGTGGTAATGCTGCAGGAGACGCACCTTAGAGTAGTGGACCAGGTTAGATTGAGGAAAGGCTGGGTCAGTCATGTCTTCCGCTCGGGGCTGGATACAAAGACTAGGGGGGTTGCGATCTTGATTAATAAGCGGGTGATATTTGAGGTGGGTAGAATAGTTTCAGATGTGGGGGGGTCGATATATTATGGTTAGTGAAATGAAATGAAAATGGCTTATTGTCACAAGTAGGCTTCAATGAAGTTACTGTGAAAAGCCCCTAGTCGCCACATTCCGGCGCCTGTTCGGGGAGGCTGTTACGGGAATCGAACCGTGCTGCTGGCTTGCCTTGGCCTGCTTTCAAAGCCAGCAATTTAGCCCTGTGCTAAACAGCCTAGTGGAAGCTGGGAAAGATACCGGACCTGGACTCGCACAGGTTGGTCATGGGAGGGGACTTTAATACAGTTATTGATCCCGGCCTGGATCGGCTATGCTCGAAAACGGGCAGGGTACCAGCAATGGCAAAGGAACTGAAAGGGTTCATGGAGCAAATGGGGGGCGGAAAGGTGTACTCTCGGATCGATTTCTTTGTTTTGGGTAGGGCCCTGCTGACAGGGGTGGAGGACATGGGGAACTCGGCGATTACGGTCTCGGACCATGCTCCACACTGGGTTGACCTGCAGGTTAGTACAGATAGCAATCAGCGCCCGCAATGGAGGTTGGATGTAGGACTTTTGCGGACGAAGCGGTGTGCGAGAGGCTGAGGAAATGCATGCTGAATTACCTGCAGGTAAATGATACGGGGGAGGTCTCAGCAGCGGCGGTCTGGGAAGCGCTGAAGGCAGTGGTGAGAGGAGAGCTGATCTCGATCCGGGTTTACAGGGACAGGACGGATAGGGCAGAAACGGGGGGGCTGACTTTACCGAACGTGGACGGGGAGCTGGCAGAAGGGCTGGGGGCCCCGATCGGGTTGGAAGAGATAGTGGAGGGCTTGAAGGCCATGCAGTTGGGTAAGGCCCCGGGACCAGACGGGCACCCAGCAGAGTTCTATAAAAAGTTCTCTGGGATATTGGGACCGGTGCTGATGAAATTGTTTAACGAGGCAAGGGAAAGGGAGTCCTGCCCCAGATGATGTCACAGGCCACGATTTCGCTTATTCTGAAACGGGACAAGAACCCGGAGCTATGTGGGTCTTACAGACCGATATCCCTGTTGAACGTAGATGCCAAACTGCTGGCCAAAATGTTGTCCTCCAGGATTGAGGATTGTGTGCCAAACGTCATTGTGGAGGCTCAGACGGGGTTCGTTAGGGCAGGCAGTTGGTGGCCAATGTAAGAAGGCTGCTAAATGTGATCATGATGCCCCCGGAGAGTAGGGAGGTGGAGGTAGTGGTCGCGATGGATGCGGAAAAAGCTTTTGACCGGGTTGAGTGGGATTATTTGTGGGAGGTTCTGGAACGGTTCGGATTTGGGAGGGGCTTTATTGACTGGGTCAGGTTGCTGTACCAGGCTCCTGTGGCAAGCGTACGGACGAACAGGATGATCTCGAACTATTTTCCGGATGTGGGATGCGCTCCCGTTGTCTCAGGCGGGGAGAGTTCAAACGGTGAAAATGACGGTCCTCCCGAGATTCCTATTCGTTTTCCAATGCCTCCCCATCTTCATTCCGTGGTCCTTTTTTAAGCGGGTCAGTAAAGTTATAGCGGCTTTGTATGGGGGGCGGGCAAGTCCCCGCGAGTAAGGAGGGTAATGCTTGAGCGGAGTCGGGGAGAGAGAGGGGTGGCGCTGCCGAACTTCAGCAATTATTACTGGGCGGCTAACATAGCCATGGTTAGGAAGTGGCTGGAGGGGGTGGGGGTGAGGGTGGGGTGGGGCTGGGGGGAGGGGGGGGAGGCATGGAGGCGGTTTCTTGCAGGGGCACAAGTCTGGGGGTGCTGGTAACTGCGCCCCTGCCGTTCCCGCCGGCGCAGTTCTCCACCAGTCCAGTGGTGGTGGCGGCCCTGAGAGTCTGGGGACAGTGGAGGAGACGTGGGAGCAGAGGGGCCATCGGTCTGGTCCCCAATCTGCGATAATCACCGGTTTGCCCCGGGGAGGATGGACGGGGGGTCCCGAATTTGGCGGAGAGCGGGGATTGAGAGGACGGGGGGCTTGTTTATAGAGGGGAGCTTTCCAAATATGAGGGCACTGGAGGAGAAGTTTGCATTGGCCGGGGGAAATGAACTTCGATATCTGCAGGTGCGGGATTTTCTGTGTAGACAGGTACCAAAGAACAAAGAACAAAGAACAAAGAACAAAGAAATGTACAGCACAGGAACAGGCCCTTCGGCCCTCCAAGCCCGTGCCGACCATGCTGCCCGACTAAACTACAATCTTCTACTCTTCCTGGGTCCGTATCCCTCTATTCCCATCCTATTCATGTATTTGTCAAGATGCCCCTTAAATGTCACTATCGTCCCTGCTTCCACCACCTCCTCCGGTAGCGAGTTCCAGGCACCCACTATCCTCTGTGTAAAAAACTTGCCTCGTACATCTCCTCTAAACCTTGCCCCTCGCACCTTAAACCTATGCCCCCTAGTAATTGACCCCCTCTACCCTGGGGAAAAGCCCCTGACTATCCACTCTGTCTATGCCCCTCATAATTTTGTATACCTCTATCAGGTCTCCCCTCAACCTCCTTCGTTCCAGTGAGAACAAACCGAGTTTATTCAACCGCTCCTCATAGCTAATGCCCTCCATACCAGGCAACATTCTGGTAAATCTCTTCTGCACCCTCTCTAAAGCCTCCACATCCTTCTGGTAGTGTGGCGACCAGAATTGAACACTATACTCCAAGTGTAGCCTAACTAAGGTTCTATACAGCTGCAACATGACTTGCCAATTCTTATACTCAATGCCCCGGCCAATGAAGGCATGCATGCCGTATGCCTTCTTGACTACCTTCTCCACCTGTGTTGCCCCTTTCAATGACCTGTGTACCTGTACTCCTAGATCTCTTTGACTTTCAATACTCTTGAGGGTTCTACCATTCACTGTATATTCCCTGCCTGCATTAGGCCTTCCAAAATGCATTACCTCACATTTGTCCGGATTAAACTCCATCTGCCATCTCTCTGCCCAAGTCTCCAAACAATCTAAATCCTGCTGTATCCTCCGACAGTCCTCATCGCTATCCGCAATTCCACCAACCTTTGTGTCGTCTGCAAACTTACTAATCAGACCAGTTACATTTTCCTCCAAATCATTTATATATACTACAAAGAGCAAAGGTCCCAGCACTGATCCCTGTGGAACACCACTGGTCACAGCCCTCCAATGAGAAAAGCATCCTTCCATTGCTACTCTCTGCCTTCTATGGCCTAGCCAGTTCTGTATCCACCTTGCCAGCTCACCCCTGATCCCGTGTGACTTCACCTTTTGTACTAGTCTACCATGAGGGACCTTGTCAAAGGCCTTACTGAAGTCCATATAGACAACATCCACTGCCCTACCTGCATCAATCATCTTAGTGACCTCCTCGAAAAACTTTATCAAGTTAGTGAGACACGACCTCCCCTTCACAAAACCATGCTGCCTCTCACTAATACGTCCATTTGCTTCCAAATGGGAGTAGATACTGTCTCGAAGAATTCTCTCCAGTAGTTTCCCTACCACTGAAGTAAGGCTCACCGGCCTGTAATTCCCGGGATTATCCTTGCTACCCTTCTTAAACAGAGGAACAACATTGGCTATTCTCCAGTCCTCCGGGACATCCCCTGAAGACAGCGAGGATCCAAAGATTTCTGTCAAGGCCTCAGCAATTTCCTCTCCAGCCTCCTTCAGTATTCTGGGGTAGATCCCATCAGGCCCTGGGGACTTATCTACCTTAATATTTTTTAAGACACCCAACACCTCGTCTTTTTGGATCTCAATGTGACCCAGGCTATCTACACACCCTTCTCCAGACTCAACATCTACCAATTTCTTCTCTTTGGTGAATACTGATGCAAAGTATTCATTTAGTACCTCGCCCATTTCCTCTGGCTCCACACATAGATTCCCTTGCCTATCCTTCAGTGGGTCAACCCTTTCCCTGGCTACCCTCTTGCTTTTTATGTACATGTAAAAAGCCTTGGGATTTTCCTTAACCCTATTTGCCAATGACTTTTCGTGACCCCTTCTAGCCCTCCTGACTCCTTGCTTAAGTTCCTTCCTACTTTCCTTATATTCCACGCAGGCTTCGTCTGTTCTCAGCCTTTTAGCCCTGACAAATGCCTCCTTTTTCTTTTTGACGAGGCCTACAATATCTCTCGTCATCCATGGTTCCCGAAAATTGCCGTATTTATCCTTCTTCCTCACAGGAACATGCCCGTCCTGAATTCCTTTCAACTGCCACTTGAAAGCCTCCCACATGTCAGATGTTGATTTGCCCTCAAACATCCGCCCCCAATCTATGTTCTTCAGTTCCCGCCTAATATTGTTATAATTAGCCTTCCCCCAATTTAGCACATTCATTCGAGGACCACTCTTATCCTTGTCCACCAGTACTTTAAAACTTACTGAATTGTGGTCACTGTTACCGAAATGCTCCCCTACTGAAACATCTACCACCTGGCCGGGCTCATTCCCCAATACCAGGTCCAGTACCGCCCCTTCCCTAGTTGGACTGACCTTCCCACTCCTGCCGCTCAGGGGGATTCAGGATAGGGTAGATTCTAGAGGATGGATAGGAGAGGGGAGCGTCTCGGAAATATATAGAGAGCTTATGGGTTCGGAGGAGACGCAGACCGAGGAGCTGAAGCGCAAGTGGCAGGAGGAGCTGGGGGGAGAGATAGAGGAGGGCATTTGGGCGGACGCATTGAGTAGAGTCAACGCGACCACAACATGCGCCAGGCTCAGCCTGATCCAATTCAAGGTCGTGCACCGGGCTCACGTGACAGTGGCCCGGATGAGCAGATTCTTTGGGGTGGAGGACAGGTGTGCGAAGTGTGCGTGGGGGCCAGCGAACCATGTCCCTATGTTCTGGGCATGTCCGAAACTTAGGGGATTTGGGCAGGGGTTTGCTGACGCCATGTCCACGGTGTTAAATACGAGGGTGGCATTGAGTCCTGAGGTGACGATTTTCGGGGTGTCGCAGGATCCGGGAATCCAGGAGGAGAAAGAGGCGGATGTTCTGGCCTTTGCTTCCCTGCTAGCCCGGAGGCGCATATTACTAGCATGGAGGGACTCAAAGCCCCTGAAGTCGGAGACCTGGCTATCGGACATGGCTGGCTTCCTCTGCCTGGAGAAGATTAAGTTCGCCTTGAGAGGGTCTCTGTTAGGGTTCGCCCGGAGGTGGCAACCATTTGTCGACTTCTTCGCAGGGAATTAATCGTCAGCAGAAGTGGGGGGCGGGGGGGGGGTGGGTAGTGTAGAGTAGGGGGTTAAGGAATGGTGGGACTTGGGGGGGGGGGGGGGGGGGAGGGAGGCGGTATTTGCACTGTGTTTATATTTTTATGAACATTGTTTGTGTTGCTGCGGTTACAATGCCAAACAAATACCTCAATAAAATGTTTATTAAACAAAAAGAAAGTAGCCAAACGGGAACTCAGAGAGGAAGAATTAACATTGTCTTATAAAACCCTCGAATGCAGGATTCTCTGTCGGCAGGATCTCCCGCCCCGCCGGACGTGCAACCACGCACGCGCGTTTCCCGACGGCGCGAGGTGGCCCACGATGGGAAACCCCATTGGCCGGCTGCGGGAACGGAGAATCCCGCTGCCGGTGAGGGCTCCGCGCAGGGAAACGGGGCTGGCGGGACGGAGAATCCCGCTGCCGGTGAGGACGCCGCGCAGGGAAACGGGGCTGGCGGGACGGAGAATTCCGCTGCCGGTGAGGGCTCCGCGCAGGGAAACGGGGCTGGCGGGACGGAGAATCCCGCTGCCGGTGAGGACGCCGCGCAGGGAAACGGGGCTGGCGGGACGGAGAATCCCGCTGTCGGTGAGGGCTCCGCGCAGGGAAACGGGGCTGGCGGGACGGAGAATCCCGCTGCCGGTGGGGGCGCCGAGCAGGGAAACGGGGCTGGCGGGACGGAGAATCCCGCTGCCGGTGAGGACGCTCCGCGCAGGGAAACGGGGCTGGCGGGACGGAGAATCCCGCTGCCGGTGAGGGCGCCGCGCAGGGAAACGGGGCTGGCGGGACGGAGAATCCCGCTGCCGGTGAGGGCTCCGCGCGGGGAAACGGGGCTGGCGGGACGGAGAATCCCGCTGCCGGTGAGGACGCTCCGCGCAGGGAAACGGGGCTGGCGGGACGGAGAATCCCGCTGCCGGTGAGGACTCCGCGCAGGGAAACGGGGCTGGCAGGACGGAGAATCCCGCTGCCGGTGATGGGGCCACGCAGGGAAACGGGGCTGGCGGGACGGAGAATCCCGCTGCCGGTGAGGACGCTCCGCGCAGGGAAACGGGGCTGGCGGGACGGAGAATCCCGCTGCCGGTGTGGGCGCCGCGCAGGGAAACGGGGCTGGCGGGACGGAGAATACCGCTGCCGGTGAGGACGCCGCGCAGGGAAACGGGGCTGGCAGGACGGAGAATCCCGCTGCCGGTGAGGACGTCGCGCAGGGAAACGGGGCTGGCGGGACGGAGAATCCCGCTGCCGGTGAGGACGCCGCGCAGGGAAACGGGGCTGGCAGGACGGAGAATCCCGCTGCCGGTGAGGACGCCGCGCAGGGAAACGGGGCTGGCGGGACGGAGAATCCCGCTGCCGGTGAGGACGCCGCGCAGGGAAACGGGGTTGGCGGGACGGAGAATCCCGCTGCCGGTGTGGACTCCGCGCAGGGAAACGGGGCTGGCGGGACGGAGAATCCCGCTGCCGGTGAGGGCTCCGCGCAGGGAAACGGGGCTGGCGGGACGGAGAATCCCGCTGCCGGTGAGGGCTCCGCGCAGGGAAACGGGGCTGGCGGGACAGAGAATCCCGCTGCCGGTGAGGGCTCCGCGCAGGGAAACGGGGCTGGTGGGACGGAGAATCCCGCTGCCGGTGAGGGGGCCGCGCAGGGAAACGGGGCTGGTGGGACGGAGAATCCCGCTGCCGGTGAGGGCGCCGCGCAGGGAAACGGGGCTGGCGGGACGGAGAATCCCGCTGCCGGTGAGGGCTCCGCGCAGGGAAACGGGGCTGGCGGGACGGAGAATCCCGCTGCCGGTGAGGGCTCCGCGCAGGGAAACGGGGCTGGCGGGACGGAGAATCCCGCTGCCGGTGAGGGCACCGCGCAGGGAAACGGGGCTGGCGGGACGGAGAATCCCGCTGCCGGTGAGGGCACCGCGCTGGGAAACGGGGCTGGCGGGACGGAGAATCCCGCTGCCGGTGATGGGGCCGCGCAGGGAAACGGGGCTGGCGGGACGGAGAATCCCGCTGCCGGTGAGGGCACCGCGCAGGGAAACGGGGCTGGCGGGACGGAGAATCCCGCTGCCCGTGAGGGCTCCGCGCAGGGAAACGAGGCTGGCGGGACGGAGAATCCCGCTGCCGGTGAGGGCTCCGCGCAGGGAAACGAGGCTGGCGGGACGGAGAATCCTGCTGCCGGTGAGGGCTCCGCGCAGGGAAACGGGGCTGGCGGGACGGAGAATCCCGCTGCCGGTGAGGACGCTCCGCGCAGGGAAACGGGGCTGGCGGGACGGAGAATCCTGCTGCCGGTGAGGGCGGCGAGCAGGGAAACGGGGCTGGCGGGACGGAGAATCCCGCTGCCGGTGAGGGCTCCGCGCAGGGAAACGGGGCTGGCGGGACAGAGAATCCCGCTGTCGGTGAGGACGCTCCGCGCAGGGAAACGGGGCTGGCGGGACGGAGAATCCCGCTGCCGGTGAGGACGCTCCGCGCAGGGAAACGGGGCTGGCGGGACGGAGAATCCCGCTGCCGGAGAGGACGCTCCGCGCAGGGAAACGGGGCTGGCAGAACGGAGAATCCCGCTGCCGGTGAGGGCTCCGCGCAGGGAAAGGGGGCTGGCGGGACGGAGAATCCCGCTGCCGGTGAGGACGCTCCGCGCAGGGAAACGGGGCTGGCGGGACGGAGAATCCCGCTGCCGGTGAGGACGCTCCGCGCAGGGAAACGGGACTGGCGGGACGGAGAATCTCGCTGCCGGTGAGGACGCTCCGCGCAGGGAAACGGGGCTGGCGGGACGGAGAATCCCGCTGCCGGTGAGGGCTCCGCGCAGGGAAACGGGGCTGGCGGGATGGAGGATCCCGCGGCTGGTGAGGACGCTCCGCGCAGGGAAACGGGGCTAGCGGGACGGAGAATCCCGCTGCCGGTGAGGACGCCGCGCAGGGAAACGGGGCCAGCGGACGGAGAATCCCGCTGCCGGTGAGGACGCTCCGCGCAGGGAAACGGGGCTGGCGGGACGGAGAATCCCGCTGCCGGTGAGGACGCTCCGCACAGGGAAACGGGGCTGGCGGGACGGAGAATCCCGCTGCCGGTGAGGGCTCCGCGCAGGGAAACGGGGCTGGCGGGATGGAGGATCCCGCGGCTGGTGAGGACGCTCCGCGCAGGGAAACGGGGCTAGCGGGACGGAGAATCCCGCTGCCGGTGAGGACGCTGCGCAGGGAAACGGGGCTGGCGGGACGGAGAATCCCGCTGCCGGTGAGGGCTCCGCGCAGGGAAACGGGGCTGGCGGGACAGAGAATCCCGCTGTCGGTGAGGACGCTCCGCGCAGGGAAACGGGGCTGGCGGGACGGAGAATCCCGCTGCCGGTGAGGACGCTCCGCGCAGGGAAACGGGGCTGGCGGGACGGAGAATCCCGCTGCCGGTGAGGACGCTCCGCGCAGGGAAACGGGGCTGGCGGGACGGAAAATCCCGCTGCCGGTGAGGACGCTCCGCGCAGGGAAACGGGGCTGGCGGGACGGAGAATCCCGCTGCCGGTGAGGACGCTCCGCGCAGGGAAACGGGGCTGGCGGGACGGAGAATCCCGCTGCCGGTGAGGGCGCCGCGCAGGGAAACGGGGCTGGCGGGAACGGAGAATCCCGCTGCCGGTGAGGGCACCGCGCAGGGAAACGGGGCTGGCGGGATGGAGAATCCCGCTGCCGGTGTGGGCGCCGCGCAGGGAAAC
Source organism: Scyliorhinus torazame (assembly GCF_047496885.1). Taxonomy (NCBI): domain Eukaryota; kingdom Metazoa; phylum Chordata; class Chondrichthyes; order Carcharhiniformes; family Scyliorhinidae; genus Scyliorhinus; species Scyliorhinus torazame. Next base: position 19,078,163 of record NC_092712.1, on the reverse strand, counting down.
GGGGCTGGCGGGACGGAGAATCCCGCTGCCGGTGAGGACGCTCCGCGCAGGGAAACGGGGCGAGCGGGACGGAGAATCCTGCTGCCGGTGAGGGCTCCGCGGAGCGAAATGGGGCTGGCGGGACGGAGAATCCCGCTGCCGGTGAGGACTCCGCGCAGGGAAACGGGGCTGGCGGGACGGAGAATCCCGCTGCCGGTGGGGGATCCGCACAGGGAAACGGGGCTGGCGGGACGGAGAATCCCGCTGCCCGTGAGGGCTCCGCGCAGGGAAACGGGGCTGGCGGGAGGGAGAATCCCGCTGCCGGTGAGGGCTCCGCGCAGGGAAACGGGGCTGGCGGGACGGAGAACCCCGCTGCCGGTGAGGGCTCCGCGCAGGGAAACGGGGCTGGCGGGACAGAGAATCCCGCTGCCGGTGAGGACGCTCCGCGCAGGGAAACGGGGCTGGCGGGACGGAGAATCCCGCTGCCGGTGAGGGCGCCGCGCAGGGAAACGGGGCTGGCGGGACGGAGAATCCCGCTGCCGGTGAGGGCTCCGCGCAGGGAAACGGGGCTGGCGGGACAGAGAATCCCGCTGCCGGTGAGGACGCTCCGCGCAGGGAAACGGGGCTGGCGGGACGGAGAATCCCGCTGCCGGTGAGGGCTCCGCGCAGGGAAAGGGGGCTGGCGGGACGGAGAATCCCGCTGCCGGTGAGGACGCTCCGCGCAGGGAAACGGGGCTGGCGGGACGGAGAATCCCGCTGACAGTGAGGACGCTCCGCGCAGGGAAACGGGGCTGGCGGGACGGAGAATCCCGCTGCCGGTGAGGGCTCCGCGCAGGGAAAGGGGGCTGGCGGGACGGAGAATCCCGCTGCCGGTGAGGACGCTCCGCGCAGGGAAACGGGGCTGGCGGGACGGAGAAACCCGCTGCCGGTGAGGGCTCCGCGCAGGGAAAGGGGGCTGGCGGGACGGAGAATCCCGCTGCCGGTGAGGGCTCCGCGCAGGGAAAGGGGACTGGCGGGATGGAGAATCCCGCTGCCGGTGAGGGCTCCGCGCAGGGAAACGGGGCTGGCGGGATGGAGAATCCCGCTGCCGGTGAGGGCTCCGCGCAGGGAAACGGGACTGGCGGGATGGAGAATCCCGCTGACAGTGAGGACGCTCCGCGCAGGGAAACGGGGCTGGCGGGACGGAGAATCCCGCTGCCGGTGAGGGCTCCGCGCAGGGAAAGGGGGCTGGCGGGACGGAGAATCCCGCTGCCGGTGAGGGCGCCGTGCAGGGAAACGGGGCTGGCGGGACGGAGAATCCCGCTGCCGGTGAGGGCTCCGCGCAGGGAAACGGGACTGGCGGGATGGAGAATCCCGCTGACAGTGAGGACGCTCCGCGCAGGGAAACGGGGCTGGCGGGACGGAGAATCCCGCTGAACCAACTTTTCGCATGCTGACACTAATTCTCATTCCCATTTATTTCAGGGGCTCTGGTGCTGATGCTTGTGGGACAACTGGGTGAGTTGCCGTGATCCTCAATGACAAGAGTTCATCGCTAACCACAGATAGCATCCAATTCTGCCCACTTCACTGAACACATTCATGGGGCCTGCGTCCTGGGAGCAGAGTCAGAGAGAGAGAGAAAGAATTGGCATTTCTGACACAATGCGTTTTCAGCAAGTTCAGCGTTGTTTGAAATTTCGTCACGATTGTAATACAGGAAACATGCAATCCATTGCCACTCGGCTAGTTCCCACAAATAGCAGTGTAGCAATGACAAGATAATCTATTTTATTGCTGGTAGTTGAGGAATAAACATTGGCCAGGGCACGCGGCTGAGCTTCCCTGTTTGTCTTCAGAATTTTGCCATGACATCTTTTACATGCGCCTGTGAGATCATGACATTACAAGACGTGTTACATTTTTTAAATGTCTAATAAATGTACATCCTGAGTTTATTGTGAGAAATTTGAAACACACAGATTCTGAACATCTGAAAATGTCACCACAGCCCCAGAGGACCGGAGGCTGTTCCCCCCTTTGAGAGCTGGCTGGTGGGGATTTACCCTGAGGGTCACCACACCTCAGGCGAGGGGCAGGATTAAGGAGCCTCCGTGAATGACTTCAGTCCGTACGGGGAATCGAACCCAGGCTGTTGGTGTCGCTCCGCATCGCGAACCAGCGGTCCAGCTAACTAACAGTGGTTGGCACTGCTGCCTCACACGCCAAGGACCAGGGTTTAATTCTGGCCTTGGGTCACTGTCTGTGCAGAGTTGACATGTTCTCCCTGTGTCTGCGCGGGCCTCCTCCGGGTGTGAAGGTTAGGTGGATTGGTCATGATCAATTGCCCCTTGGTGTCAAAGTGTAGATTAGGTGGGGTTATGGGGCTAGGGTGGGGGCATGGGCCTAGGTAGGTCTCCTATGGTCTCCTTCTGCACTGTAGGGAGACTTAGTTCTGAAAGAAAATTCCAGGGGAAATGAGTATAATTTTATTCACTGAGATGTTATGATCGGGATTCTCCGCTAACCGGTGAGGCGGGCTTCTCCGGCGCCGAGGACTGGCATGAACCACTCCGGCGTCGGGCCGCCCCAAAGGTGGGGGCAACCCCCGGGGCCAGATCCCCTCACGCAGCCCCCCCCCCCCCCCCCCCGAGGACCTGGCGTATTTCACGCCGGCGGGACCCACCCCAAACGGGCGGCCACTCGGCCCATCGCGGGCCGGAGAATCGCCAGGGGGGGGGGGCGAGCTGCTAGCGGCCGCCGACCGGCGGGGCGCGATTCCCCCCCACCAAAACCCCGGCGCCGGAGAATTCGGCCCCCAGCGGGAGCCGGATTCACGCCGCCCCCCCCCCCCCCACCCGGTGATTCTCTCGGCCGGGGGGGGGGGGGCGGGGGGGGGGGGTTGGAGAATCCCGCCCATGACCTTAATTCGTGTCACAAGCAGGTTTACATTAACACTGCAGTGAGGTTACTGTGAAAATCCCCTCGTCGCCACATTCCGGCGCCTGTTTGGGTACACGGAGGGAGAATTCAGAATGTCCGTTTCACCCAGGAAGCACGTCTTTCGGGACTTGTGGGAGGAAACCGGAGCACCCGGAGGGAACCCACGCAGACACGGGGAGAACGTGCAGACAGTGACCCAAGCCGGGAATCGAACCCGGGTTCCTGGTGCTGTGAAGCAACAGTGCTAACCACTGTGCTAATGTGCCGCCATAACAGGGGAATAGCTCTTTGGGAGACACATGATGGTATCCTATAGTGCTGATTGATTCTATGGGTGGAATGTTACAGCCTTGTTGTTGCAGGGCAGTAAGATGCCGTGAGGCATTCAAATCTCCATTAACTTTGGCAGGACAGTTACTGTAAACCTTGATCTGCAAGCTCTCCATTGTTTGAACAAAGAACAAAGAAAATTACAGCACAGGAACATTCCCTTCGGCCCTCAAAGCCTGCGCCGACCATGCTGCCCGTCTAAGCTAAAAAAAAAACTCCCCTTCCGAGGATCCATATCCCTCTATTCCCATCCTATTCCTGTATTTGTCAAGACGCTCCTTAAAAGTCACTATCGTGTCTGCTTATTGCTATTAGGCATTTTTTTAGCAGGAGGATCCTTGAGGCATCATGGGAATGTTATGCGAAGGAATCTGATTGGTGTAGTATGTGAGGCAAGGTGCGAAGCGGCTGGGGTGTTGAGTGCTCTTTCTTCACCTGTCAGTCTGGGAATGGTTAAAGAGTGGGAAATAATGATGATTTGTTTAGAATGCCACACTTCTGTGTTGCTGATATTGAGTTTGTTTGTAGGGTCCTGTGCACCACTTGGGAACTTTTGCAGTGGCAGAGAAGTTGGAGTATATGAGGATCCAAATGACGTTGCCAGTTTCTACCAATGCATGGGGAACGTAACAATCTACAGTACCTGCCAGAATGACTTGCTCTTCGATTTAGCGCGAATATGGTGTGTCCGTCCATCAATTACCTTACCACCAAAGAGCACAACAGAAGAACTGCAGACTCCAGCAGCCACCTCGCAGGCCCCAGCAGCCACCTCGCAGGCCCCAGCAGCCACCTCGCAGGCCCCAGCAGCCACCTCGCAGGCCCCAGCAGCCACCTCGCAGGCCCCAGCAGCCACCTCGCAGGCCCCAGCAACCACCTCGCAGGCCCCAGCAACCACCTCGCAGGCCCCAGCAACAACCTCGCAGGCCCCAGCAGCCACCTCGCAGGCCCCAGCAGCCACCTCGCAGGCCCCAGCAACAACCTTGCACACAACAGTAACTGTCTCAGGTAAGCAATGTAGAGGAAAACAATTGTGTTGTATATATAATCAGTGTCTTTTAGTAAAAGCATTTTTTTCATTATCTTGTATTACCTGTTGAAGTGCATGGAAGTATAGATATGGCAAGCTTTTTTAATGCTTTTATAGGATGTGGACTCTTGTTCATGAATAATTGCCCTTGCGAAGGTGGTGGTGAGGTAGAATCATCATAGTAAGCTTTTCTTAATATATAATATGGAGCCACATATTAAAGGCTCATTCTGCGTTCGTTGAAAAGTACAAGGTCGGAACTAGAGTACAGAAGACGTTACCTCATTAACTGTTGAAAAGAGATAAATAAAATAGCTGGATAATAAATCATGCAAGAAAATGTGTGGGATGACGAGACTTTTGTACAAGACATTGGAAGATAATAACAGTTTGAATACTATAGAGGTCAGTAAGTGGGATTGGATTGGATTTATTTATTGTCACGTGTACCGAGGTACAGTGAAAAGTATTTTTCTGCGAGCAGCTCAACAGATCATTAAGTACATGGGAAGAAAAGGGAATAAAAGAAAATACATAATAGGGCAACACAAGGTACACAATGTACTACATAAACACCGGCATTGGGTAAGCATACAGGGTGTAGTGTTAATGAGGTCAGTCCATAAGAGGGTCATTTAGGAGTCTGGTAACAGCGGGGAAGAAGCTGTTTTTGAGTCTGTTCGTGCGTGTTCTCAGACTTCTGTATCTCCTGCCCGATGGAAGAAGTTGGAAGAGTGAGTAAGCCGGGTGGGAGGGATCTTTGATTATGCTGCATGGAACGTGGAATGTCTGGAACATCATGAACTACCTCAGACTTAAATGATTATGAACAACAAATGATAGTTGTGAACCTCCCGGGGCTATAACCTCGTGGCCTAATTTAATACTCCGGGGCTTGGATTCAAATCCCACCATATCAGCGAATGGAATTTAAAATCAATAAATAATCTGGAATATAAAACGACTCTAAGTATGGTGACTGTCATCAATTTTTGTAAACATAGGGAAGGAGATCTGTCGTCCTTACCTATTGCGGCCTATAAGTGACTCCAAACCTAACACAATGTGGTTGACTCTTATCTTCCCTCTGAAATAGCCGAGCTAACTACTCAACTCGAGGGCAATTAAGGATCTGCACCAAATGCTGGTGGTCATACTGCAATGACCACATCGCAAATGAGTTTACAGGTCAAAGTATGCACACAGAATGCAATGACGTACGGTACTGTAATCACATTTGTTCTACATAATTGACACAATAAAATGTACAATACACCGGGCACGATCGAACAGCCTCATCGCACCCGACTCGGTGACGTGACGAGGCCATTAAATATCGCGAGAAATAAAATATGCGTAACACCACCCCCAACCGAATCCAGCCCCGTACCAAGTCTAACTCCTCCTAATTCCCCCCACCAAAGCAAGCCCAACTGAGCTAACCCTCCCCCCCCCCACAAAAAAACCCGACGGTAACCAGCTCCTTAAAAAGGATAATGAACGGCCTCCACCTTGAGTAAACCCATCCAACAATCCTCTCATAGTATACTGAATCTTCTCTCGGTGCAGAAAATCCACCAAGTCCCCTCACCAAGCCGAAACTTTAAACAGCGCCGGGGACCTCCACCCGAGCAAGGCTCACCTCCAAGCTAGTCGAGAGACGAAGGTCAAAAGATCTGCCTTCTTCCCCTCCTGCAGCTCCAGCAAGTCTGAAACTCCAAAGAAGGCCACCATCAGGCAGGTCTTCAACTTAACCCCGGGAATCCCTGATACACTTTCGAAAAAAGAAATCCAACAGTCAGTGGCCAGGATTCCCCGACCCCACGGCCAAGTTCTGACGTCAAATGCGGCGCGAGCCACTCCGGCGTCAACGGGCCTCCAGGCCCAGGTATTCACCCCTTCCTAGGGAGCTAGTACGGCGCCGGAGTGGTGTCCGCTGCCCTGGCGCTCGAAGGCCGGCGCCCCGCGGCTGGCGCGGGTCCGCGCTTGCGTGTGGCTTCCCATCTCCACGCCGGCCTCTGGGCAATATGGCGGAACCTGCCGATCGGTAGGCCCCGATTGTGGGCCAGGCCACCGTGGAGGCCACCCCCGGAGTCGAATCCCCCCGCCGCCCCCACCAGGACGGCCCCCCCCACAGCCAGAACTCCGAGGACCCGGCGTGTAGGACCATGTGTAACCTACGCCGGCGGGGCTCGGCCAAACTCAGCGGGAACTCGGCCCGTCGAGGGCGCGGAGACCCTGACCCTGACCAGCGCGGCGGCGACCCCGCGGGTGCCAGAGAAACGGCGCCGGAGAATCGGCGCCCCAGCGTCACAGCGGTGTGGTGCGATTTTCGCGCCCCCCCCCCCCCCCGGCAGTTCTCCGACTCACCGCAGGATTAAAGAATCCCGGCCAGTAAGTCAGGCAAGGCCAAGCATATGCGTTTGGTTTGCCGGCTCCCTAAACCATCTCTCTCACCTATCACCCCAGGAAGAGCCCACTCATCCGTGCCCTGGCCAAGTGTGACCCATGCACAACCTTGAACTGTATCAAACTTAAACTCGCACAAGAGGAGGTGGAGTTGATCCTATGCAGGGCTTCGCTCCACAAACACCCTCCAAGACCACGCCCAACTCGTCCTCCCATTTCTTCTTTACTTCTTCCAAAGAAGCCCGCTCCGAAGCCAACAACTGCCCATAAATGTCTGAGATTCTTCCCTCCCCTAGCTCATCAAAAGATAGAACCCTATCCAAAAGCGGAGGTGCTGGAATCACGGGAAACATAGAAAGCTCCTCACGCACAAAGTCTCGCACCTGTAGGTGGCAAAATACGTAGAAACATACATAGAAACGAGAAGCAGATGGAGGCCATTCGGCCCTTCGAGCCTGCTCCGCCATTCATTATGATCATGGCTGATCATCAAGTTCAATATCCCAATCATATCCCTTGATTTCTTTAGCCCCAAGAGCTATATCTAATTCCTTCTTGAAACTGCACAACATTTTGGTCTCAACTACTTTCTGTGGTAGCGAATTCCACAGATTCACCACTCTCTGGGTGAAGAAATCTCTCCTCACCTCAATACTAATAGGTTTACCCCTTTTCCTCAAACCATGACCCCTAGTTCTGAACTCCCCCACCATCAGGAATATTCCCACCAGGGATCAGTACTTGAATCCCAGCTACAATGATTTGGACGAGGGAACCAAATGTAATATTTCCAAGTTTGCTGATGACAACTTGGTGGGAATGTGAGTGGTCAAGATGATTTACCAGTTGTGTTTACCAGGGATGTACTTCTGAGGCTGTATAAGGCTCTTTTTGGACACCGTTTGGAATATTGTGAGCAGTGTTGGGCCTGGAATGAAGAGCTTGTCGTATGAGGAACGGTTGAGGACTCTGGGTCTGTACTCGTTGAAGTTTAGAAGGATGGGGGGGGGATCTTATTAAAACTTACTGGATGCTGCGAGGCCTGGATAGAGTGGATGTGGAGAGGATGTTTCCACTTGTAGGAAAAACTAGAACCAGAGGACACCATCTCAGACTAAAGGGACGATCCTTTAAAACAGATGAGGAGGAATTTCTGGAGCCAGAGGGTGGTGAATCTGTGGAACTCTTTGCCGCAGAAGGCTGTGGAGGCCAAATCACTGAGTGTCTTTAAGACAGAGATAGATAGGTTCATGATTAATAAGGGGATCAGGGGTTATGGGGAGAAGGCAGGAGAATGGGGATGAGAAAATATCAGCCATGATTGAATGGGCCGAGTGGCCTAATTCTGCTCCTATGTCTTATGGTCTAATGGAGTGAGTGGGCAGAGACATGGCAGATGCAGTATAACATGGATAAATGCGAAGACACCCACATTGGACGGAGAAACAGAATTTCAGAGTATTATTTAAATTGTGGTAGACTGGAAAATGCTGACCTACAAAGGGAACTGGGTGTCCATGTACACCAGTCACTGAAAGCAAGCATGCAGCTAAAGCAAGCAGTTAGGAAGGCAATTGGTACTCTGGCCTTCATTGCAAGAGAACTTGGAATGCAAGGATGCCTTACTGCAGCTGTACAGAGCGTTGGTGAGACCACACCTGGAGTATTATCCTTATCTAAGAAAGGATATGCTTGCCATAGAGAGAGTGCCACAAAGGTTCGCCATGCTGATTCCTGGGATGGCAGGACTGTCTTTTCAGAAGAGATTGGGTTGACAGGGCCCACATTCACTGGAATATAGAAGAATGAGAGGGGATCTAATTGCAACATAGTATTCTGACAGGGCTGGACACACTAGATGCAAGAATGTTTTTTCCTCTGGCTGGAGGATCTAGAACAGGAGATCACAGTATCAGGATACGGGGTAGGACATTTAGGACTGAGGTGAGGAGAAGTCCTTCACTTCAAGTGGTGACCCTGTTATCACGACCCTCTGAGCTAGGGTGCGGTTAAATCCAGCCCCACTGGAGCCGGAGTCGCAACGCAAGTGTAATTAGACGTTATTTTAAATACCCGAGGACCTTGGCTGACCCCAATAAACTGCAGCCACCAGGTTTGCAACTTTAACACAACTACCATTTTATTACGTACAGTATTATAATTAAACTGACGGAAAATGTAACGAACTATCTAATACCCATTTCCAACCCCCCCCCCCCCCCTTCCCACTCACCCCACTCGACACACACACATACACAGACAACATAGAGGGGAAGAGGATTGGAAAGGGAGGCAGTGCTAACCACTGTGCCGTCCTGTCCACTCCTGAGGCTTTTCCATTCCTCATTGTTTAATGGCAGCTTTGACTTCATCCATGCTTGGTTAGTGTGGAAGGGAAGTGAATGAGTTACCAATTTAGAAGCATGCTGGGAATATTAACTATATTTTAACACTGCTTTTGAGCGAAAATAAGGAGGTCAATTAATGTAAACCAAATACTGCTTAGTAAGTGGTACTGGCTTTATTATGATAATAAGTTGTTCTTCCGAAGGACAACAAAATGCATACTCGAATTGTTTTTAAACCAAGGGCAAAACATTCATATTTCCTCTTACGTATGTTCCCAAGCTTTATCTCTTCAAAGTTGTTTATTTCAACCTATAAATATAATGGTTTTTGACTGCATAACCCAGAGTGCAGTGATTTCCTAAGCATTTCCCCATTTAGAAAATAGTCTATGCCTAAATTCCTCCTTCCAAAGTGCATAACCTCACACGTTTCCACATTGTATTTTATTTGCCACTTCTTTGCCCACTCTCCTACCCTGTCCAAGTCCTTCTGCAGCCCCCTTGCTTCCTCAATACTACCTGTCCCTCTACAGATCTTTGTATGATCTGCAAACTTAGCAACAGTGCCTTCAGTTCCTTCCTCCAGATCATTAATGTATATTGTGAAAAGTTGTGGTCCCAGCACTGACCCCTGAGGCACACCACTAGTCACCGGCTGCCATCCTGAAAAGGACCCCTTTATCCCCACTCTCTGCCTTCTGCCAGTCAGCCAATCCTCTATCCATGCCAGGATCTTACCCTGAACACCATGGGCTCTTAACTTATTTAACAGTCTCCTATGCGGCACCTTGTCAAAGGCCTTCTGGAAATCTAAATAAATCACGTCCACTGGTTCTCCTTTGTCTAACTTGCTTGTTACTTCCTCAAAGAACTCTAACAGATTTGTCAGACACGACCTCCCTTTGACGAAGCCGTGCTGACTCAGTCCTATTTTATCATGCACTTCCAAGTGCTTCGCAATCACATGTTTAATAGCAGACTCTAAAATCTTACCAATGACCGAAGTCAGGCTAACCGGCCTATAATTTCCCGTCTTCTGCCTCCCTCCCTTCTTAAACAGTGGTGTTACATTAGCCACCTTCCAGTTCTCTGGGACCCTTCCTGCCTCCAGTGATTCCTGAAAGATCACCACCAATGCCTCCACAATTTCCTCAGCTGTCTCTTTTAGGACCATGGGGTGTAGTCCATCTGGTCCAGGTGACTTATCCACCTTCAGACCCTTCAGTTCCCCCAGAATCTTCCCTTCATGATGGCCACTACTCTCACCTCTGCCCCCTGATTCTCCTGGAGCTCTGGCATCCCACTGGTGTCTTCCACCGTGGTCTCTTGCTGATGTCTTCCACCGTGGTCTCTTGCTGATGCCTTCCACAGGACCACTTGCTGATCGATGCCTTACTGGTTTTCCGTTTAATCATTACTAAATAGAGCTCCTCCGCCCCACAGCGGGGGAGCTCGTCTCTGCAAGAACCACTGGGAAGACAATCATTCCCACCCGGTAAGTCCCATGCGGGATACTACAGTGGGAACTTTCAGGTGGTGGTGGTGCTCCCATGCGCCTGCTTCCCTCGTCTTCTAGTTCGTGGAGGCCGTAGGTTGGGAAACTGCTGACAAGGCAGGCACTGGCCTGTTGCTACAGTTCATCTTGCTTATGATATATACTACGTCACTGTGCATTGGCTGCACAGATGAAAGGGGTGACGATCAGGCAGGCTGCTTGTCCTGCTGATGTCAAGCTTCTTGAGTTTTGTTGGCCCCCTTCTCATCCAGCCAAGTGCAGTGTTCCTCCACATTCCTGACTTGTGCCTTGTAGATGGTGGACATGATTTGGGATGTCAGGAGGGGAGTTACCCTCTGCAGTATCCCAGCTTCTGACATCTTATGGCGACAGTATTTGAATGATTGCTCTAGCTCAGTTTCGGCTCACTGGTAACCATCTGGGCGTTGATGGTGCAGGATTCAACGATGAGAATGTTGCTGAATGTCAAAGGTATGAGTCTCCATCTGTATTTTTTAACACTATATAATTCTCTTGTAGGGAATATCTCCTTCTGCACTTGGACGCCAGATGGATTCCATGAAGATCCACAGGACAACACCAGTTATTATTTCTGCGCCTCTGGCCAAACACATCACATTCCTTGTGAACCAAGTTTAGTCTTCAGCCCAACAATAGTTGCATGTGTCCATCCAATACAGATCCCAACAACAACAATGGAGATCCCAACAACAACACTGGAGACAACAACAACAACAACAGAGATCCCAACAACAACACTGGAGACAACAACAACAACAACAGAGATCCCAACCACAACAACAACACTGGAGACAACAACAACAACAACAACAGAGATCCCAACCACAACAATGGAGACAACAACAACAACAACGGAGATCCCAACCACAACAATGGAGACAACAACAACAACAACGGAGATCCCAACAACAACAACAACAGAGATCCCAACCACAACAATGGAGACAACAACAACAACGGAGATCCCAACAACAACAATGGAGACAACAACAACAACAACAACAGAGATCCCAACCACAACAACAACAACAACAACAGAGATCCCAACCACAACAACAACAACAACAACAGAGATCCCAACCACAACAACAACAACAACAACAGAGATCCCAACCACAACAATGGAGACAACAACAACAACAACAACAGAGATCCCAACCACAACAACAACAACAACAACAGAGATCCCAACCACAACAACAACAACAACAACAGAGATCCCAACCACAACAACAACAACAACAACAGAGATCCCAACCACAACAATGGAGACAACAACAACAACAACAACAGAGATCCCAACCACAACAACAACAACAACAACAGAGATCCCAACCACAACAATGGAGACAACAACAACAACAACACTGGAGACAACAACAACAACGGAGATCCCAACCACAACAATGGAGACAACAACAACAACAACGGAGATCCCAACAACAACAACAACGGAGATCCCAACAACAACAACAACGGAGATCCCAACAACAATAAAGATGACCCCTTCCAAAACAAAGGAAACCACTATAGCGATAAAGACATCAACAATAGATTCTTCAATAACCGTCACTCCAGGTAAGAAGAGAAAGAAGCTTAGTGATATATTTATGTTGAGAAAATTGCTCTATTTGCTCAGAAGAAAATGCACAATTTATCACATGGGAGTAAAACACCAGACAGCTTGAAATCCTACTGATAGAAATGAGTTCATTCATAGATTCATACAAAGGAAAGTATTTAATAAGAACATTTCAGCAGGTCTGGCAGCCTCTGTGGAGATAGGAATAAAGTTAACATTCAAAGTCCAAATAATCCTTCTTCAGAGCTACAGAGAGGGAAAAACGGGATGGGTTTTATATTATTTAAGTGGAGCAAAATAGGACAGTGATAGGTATGAGCTAGGAGAGATTGCAACAGCAGTGTTTAGGTCACAAGACAGAGGAAGTATTAATGGCAGTGTGATGGACTAAAGAAGGTGCTGATAGTGACATGAAGGTAAGAAAGCAGAATGTTTTACTGAGAGAACTAAAAGCCGATGCTCAGTGAAAGCAAAACTAAAAACAAGTGGCAGATGGCCCTGTGTGGGTTGTATTGGGATAAAATACATGTTTTCTTGACTAAATAAAGATGGAGGAGAAAGTTCACAATCTAAAGTTGTTGAACTCAGTTTTGAGTCTAGAACATAGAACATTCCAGCGCAGTACAGGCCCTTCGGCCCTCGATGTTGCGCCGACCTGTGAAACCACTCTAAAGCCCATCTACACTATTCCCTTATCGTCCATATGTCTATCCAATGATCATTTGAATGCCCTTAGTGTCCACTACTGTTGCAGGCAGGGCATTCCACGCCCTTACTACTCTCTGAGTAAAGAACCTACCTCTGACATCTGTCCTATATCTCTCTCCCCTCAATTTAAAGCTATGTCCCCTCGTGCGAGACATCACCATCCGAGGAAAAAGGCTCTCACTGTCCACCCTATCCAATCCTCTGATCATCTTGTATGCCTCAATTAAGTCACCTCTTAACCTTCTTCTCTCTAACGAAAACAGCCTCAAGTCCCTCAGCCTTCCCTCATAAGATCTTCCCTCCATACCAGGCAACATTCTGCTAAATCTCCTCTGCACCCTTTCCAATGCTTCCACGTCCTTCCTATAATGCGGCGACCAGAATTGCAGCAATACTCCAAATGCGGCCGCACCAGAGTGTTGTACAGCTGCAACATGACCTCATGGCTCCGAAACTCAATCCCTCTACCAATAAAAGCGAACACACCGTACGCCTTCTTAACAACCCTCTCAACCTGGGTGGCAACTTTCAGGGATCTATGTACATGGACACCGAGATCTCTCTGCTCATCCACACTGCCAAGAATCTTACCATTAGCCCAGTACTCTGTCTTCCTGTTATTCCTTCCAAAATGAATCACCTCACACTTTTCTGCATTAAACTCCATTTGCCACCTCTCAGCCCAGTGCTGCAGCTTATCTATGTCCCTCTGTAACAAACCTGTCCAATCGGAAGGTGGGGTGTTGCCCTTCCAGGTTGTTTTGGGCTTCAAAGATTTCTGGAGCATTTGGGCCGTTTCTGCAGGATGTGGGACCAGTACAAACTGGACAGGTTACATCTGGGCAGGACTTAGACCGGTGTCCTAAGGGGAGTAGTTGCTAGAGTGGTTGGGGAGCATTTAAACTAAAATGGCAGGGAGGCAGGGACCTATGCAAGGAGACAAAGGAGAGGGAAACAAGGGCAAAAACAATAGACAAAAAGGAGAATAAGAAAAGTGATAGGCAGACAAATCAAGGGCCAGATTCAACCAGTGAAAAATAGTGGGAACCAAGCAAGATATGCGGGGAGCATTCACAATAAAGTGGATCAAGTAATCATAGATGTAAATAGGTATGATCTGGTTAGGGTTAAGAAGAAATGGCTGCAGGCTGACCAGGGATGAGAATTGCACATTCAGCGGTATTCAGTATTTAGGAAGGACAGACAAAAAGGAAAAGATGGCAGGGTTGCATTGCAGGTTAAAGAGGAGATTAACGCAAGAGGGAGGAGAGATATTAGCTCCGTCAATGTGGAATCTGTACTGTTGGAGCTGAGAAGCACAAAGGGCAAAAAACGTTAGTGGGGTTTGGATATCGGTTCCCAAAGGGTTGTGGTGATGTTGGAAATGGCATTAAACAGGAAATTTGAGATGCATGCAATAAGGGAGTATCTGTAATTATAGGTGATTTTAATCTGCGTATAGATTGGGCCAATTAAATAGCCCCCGCTCCCCCCCAGCCCCCGCTCCCCCCCCCAGCCCCCGCTCCCACCAAGCCCCTGCTCCCCCCCCAGCCCCCGCTCCCACCCAGCCCCCGCTCCCCCAAGCCGCACCCAGCCCCCGCTCCCCCCCAGCCCCCGCTCCCCCCCAGCCCCCGCTCCCACCCAGCCCCCGCTCCCCCGCAGCCCCCGCTCCCACCCAGCACCCGCTCCCCCCCAGCCCCCGCTCCCCCCCAGCCCCCGCTCCCCCCCAGCCCCTGCTCCACCCCAGCCCCACCCAGCCCCAGCCAGCCCCCACTCCCACCCAGCCCCCGCTCCCCCCCAGCCCCCGCTCCCCCCCAGCCCCCGCTCCCCCCCAGCCCCCGCTCCACCCCAGCCCCACCCAGCCCCAGCCAGCCCCCGCTCCCCCCAGCCCCGCTCCCACCCAGCCCCCGCTCCCACCCAGCCCCCGCTCCACCCCAGCCCCACCCAGCCCCAGCCAGCCCCCGGTCCCCCCCCAGCCCCACCAAGCCCCCGCTCCCATCGAGCCCCCGCTCCCCATCAGCCCCACCCAGCCCCCAATCCCAACCAGCCCCCGCTCCCCCCCAGCCCCCGCTCCCCACAACCCCACACAGCCCCCGCACCCCCCCAGCCCCACCCAGCTCCCGCAACCCCCCAGCCCCCACTCCCCCCCAGCCCCACCCAGCCCACGCTCCCCCCCAGCCCCACCAAGCCCCCGCTCCCACCCAGCCCCCGCTCCCCATCAGCCCCACCCAGCCCACGCTCCCCCCAGCCACCGCTACCCCCCAGCCCCACCCAGCCCCCGCTCCCACCCAGCCCCCGCTCCCACCCAGCCCCACCCAGCCCCGCTCCCCCAGCCCCCGCTCCCCCAGCCCCACCCAGCCCCGCTCCCCCCAGCCACCGCTCCCCCACAGCCCCACCCAGCCCCGCCCTCACCAGCCCCCGCTCCCACCCAGCCCCCGCTCACCTCCAGCCCCCGCCCCCACCCAGCCCGACCCAGCCCCCACTCCCCCCAGCCCCCGCTCCCACCCAGCACCACCCAGCCCCGCCCTCACCAGCCCCCGCTCCCACCCAGCCCCACCCAGCCCCCACTCCAACCCAGCCCCACCCAGCCCCCGCTCCCACCAAGCCCCCGCTCACACCTAGCCCCACCCACCCCCCACTCCCACCCAGCCCCACCCAGCCCCCGCTCCAGCCCAGCCCCACCCAGCCCCGCTCCCACCCAGCCCCACCCAGCCCCCGCTCCCACCCAGCCCCACCCAGCCCCCGCTCCAGCCCAGCCCCACCCAGCCCCGCTCCCACCCAGCCCCACCCAGCCCCCGCTCCCACCCAGCCCCACCCAGCCCCCGCTCCAGCCCAGCCCCACCCAGCACCCGGTCCCCCCCAGCCCCACCCAGCCCCTGCTCCGCCCCAGCTCACGCTCACACACAGCCCCCGCTCCCCCCAGCCCCCGCTCCCACCCAGCCCCCGCTCCCCCCAGCCCCACCCAGCCCCCGCTCCCCCCAAGCCCCACAGAGCCCCCGCTCCCCCCAGCCCCCGCTCCCACCCAGCCCCCGCTCCTCCCCAGCCCCACCCAGCCTCTGCTCCCCCCCAGCCCCACACAGCCCCCGCTCCCACCCAGCGCCCGCACCCCCCAGCCCCACCCAGACCCCGATCCCACCCTGCCCCACCAGCCCCCGGTCTCACCCAGCCCCGCTCCCACCCAACCCACGCTCCCAGCCAGCCCCCGCAACCACACAGCCCCCGCTCCCACCCAGCCCCATCCAGCCCCCGCTCCCCCCCAGCCCCACCCAGCCCCCGCACCCCCCCCAGCCCCACCCAGCCCCCGCACCCCCCAGCCCCATCCAGCCCCCGCTCCCCCCCAGCCCCACCCAGCCCCCGCACCCCCCCAGCCCCACCCAGCACCCGCTCCCACCAGCCCCACCCAGCTCCCGCAGCCCCCCAGCCCCACCCAGCCCCCGCACCACCCCAGCCCCACCCAGCCCCCGCTCCCACCAGCGCCACCCAGCTCCCGCTCCCCCCCAGCCCCACCCAGCCCCCGCTCCCCCCCAGCCACACCAAGCCCCCGCTCCCACGCAGCCCCCGCTCCCACCCAGCCTCACCCAGCCCCACCCAGCCCCCGCTCCCACCCAGCCCCAACCAGCCCCCGCTCCCACCCAGCCCCAACCAGCCCCCGCTCCCACCCAGCCCCACCCAGCCCCCGCGCCCACCCAGACCCCGCTCCCACCCAGCCCCACCCAGCCCCCACTCCCACCCAGCCCCACGCAGCCCCCACTCCCACCCAGCTCCCGCTCCCCCCCCCAGCCCCCGCTCCCACCCTGCTCCACCCAGCCCCGCTCCCCCCCAGCCCCCGCTCCCACCCAGCCCCACCCAGCCCCGCTCCCACCCAGTCCCGCTCCCACCCAGTCCCGCTCCCCCAGCCCCCGCTCCCACCCAGCCCCACCCAGCCCCCGCTCCCACCCAGCCCCACCCAGCCCCCGCTCCCACACAGCCCCCGCTCCCACCCAGCCCCACCCAGCCCCCGCTCCCACCCAGCCCCACCCAGCCCTGCTCCCACCCAGCCCCCGCTCCCACCCAGACCCGCTCCCACCCAGCCCCCGCTCCCACCCAGCCCCCACTCCCACCCATCCCCCGCTCCCACCCAGCCGCACCCAGAACTCACTCCCACACAGCCCCACCCAACCCCGCTCCCCCCCAGCCCCACCCAGCCCCCGCTCCCACCCAGCCCCCGCTCCCCCCCAGCCCCCGCTCCCACCCAGCCCCACCCAGACCCCGCTCCCACCCAGCCCCAACCAGCCCACGCTCCCACCCAGCCCCACCCAGCCCCCACTCCCACCCAGCCCCACCCAGCCACGCTCCCCCCCAGCCACCGCTACCCCCCAGCCCCACCCAGCCCCCGCTCCCACCCAGCCCCCGCTCCCACCCAGCCCCACCCAGCTCCGCTCCCCCAGCCCCACCCAGCCCCGCTCCCCCCAGCCACCGCTCCCCCACAGCCCCACCCAGCCCCGCCCTCACCAGCCCCCGCTCCCACCCAGCCCCCGCTCACCTCCAGCCCCCGCCCCCACCCAGCCCGACCCAGCCCCCACTCCCCCCAGCCCCCGCTCCCACCCAGCACCACCCAGCCCCGCCCTCACCAGCCCCCGCTCCCACCCAGCCCCACCCAGCCCCCACTCCAACCCAGCCCCACCCAGCCCCCGCTCCCACCAAGCCCCCGCTCACACCTAGCCCCACCCACCCCCCACTCCCACCCAGCCCCACCCAGCCCCCGCTCCAGCCCAGCCCCACCCAGCCCCGCTCCCACCCAGCCCCACCCAGCCCCCGCTCCCACCCAGCCCCACCCAGCCCCCGCTCCAGCCCAGCCCCACCCAGCCCCGCTCCCACCCAGCCCCACCCAGCCCCCGCTCCGACCCAGCCCCACCCAGCCCCCGCTCCAGCCCAGCCCCACCCAGCACCCGGTCCCCCCCAGCCCCACCCAGCCCCTGCTCCGCCCCAGCTCACGCTCACACACAGCCCCCGCTCCCCCCAGCCCCCGCTCCCACCCAGCCCCCGCTCCCCCCAGCCCCACCCAGCCCCAGCTCCCCCCAAGCCCCACAGAGCCCCCGCTCCCCCCAGCCCCCGCTCCCACCCAGCCCCCGCTCCCACCCAGCCCCCGCTCCTCCCCAGCCCCACCCAGCCTCTGCTCCCCCCCAGCCCCACACAGCCCCCGCTCCCACCCAGCGCCCGCACCCCCAGCCCCACCCAGACCCCGATCCCACCCTGCCCCACCAGCCCCCGGTCTCACCCAGCCCCGCTCCCACCCAACCCACGCTCCCAGCCAGCCCCCGCACCCACACAGCCCCCGCTCCCACCCAGCCCCATCCAGCCCCCGCTCCCCCCCAGCCCCACCCAGCCCCCGCACCCCCCCCAGCCCCACCCAGCCCCCGCACCCCCCAGCCCCATCCAGCCCCCGCTCCCCCCCAGCCCCACCCAGCCCCCGCACCCCCCCAGCCCCACCCAGCACCCGCTCCACCCCAGCCCCACCCAGCTCCCGCAGCCCCCCAGCCCCACCCAGCCCCCGCACCCCCCCAGCCCCACCCAGCCCCCGCTCCCACCAGCCCCACCCAGCTCCCCCCCAGCCCCACCCAGCCCCCGCTCCCCCCCAGCCACACCAAGCCCCCGCTCCCACGCAGCCCCCGCTCCCACCCAGCCTCACCCAGCCCCACCCAGCCCCCGCTCCCACCCAGCCCCAACCAGCCCCCGCTCCCACCCAGCCCCAACCAGCCCCCGCTC
The DNA here is from genome assembly GCF_047496885.1 of Scyliorhinus torazame. Classification (NCBI taxonomy): domain Eukaryota; kingdom Metazoa; phylum Chordata; class Chondrichthyes; order Carcharhiniformes; family Scyliorhinidae; genus Scyliorhinus; species Scyliorhinus torazame. The sequence continues at coordinate 19,059,573 of NC_092712.1, read as the reverse complement.
CCACCCAGCCCCACCCAGCCCCCGCGCCCACCCAGACCCCGCTCCCACCCAGCCCCACCCAGCCCCCACTCCCACCCAGCCCCACGCAGCCCCCACTCCCTCCCAGCTCCCGCTCCCCCCCCCAGCCCCCGCTCCCACCCTGCTCCACCCAGCCCCGCTCCCCCCCAGCCCCCGCTCCCACCCAGCCCCACCCAGCCCCGCTCCCACCCCGTCCCGCTCCCACCCAGTCCCGCTCCCCCAGCCCCCGCTCCCACCCAGCCCCACCCAGCCCCCGCTCCCACCCAGCCCCACCCAGCCCCCGCTCCCACACAGCCCCCGCTCCCACCCAGCCCCACCCAGCCCCCGCTCCCACCCAGCCCCACCCAGCCCTGCTCCCACCCAGCCCCCGCTCCCACCCAGACCCGCTCCCACCCAGCCCCCGCTCCCACCCAGCCCCCACTCCCACCCATCCCCCGCTCCCACCCAGCCGCACCCAGAACTCACTCCCACACAGCCCCACCCAACCCCGCTCCCTCCCAGCCCCACCCAGCCCCCGCTCCCACCCAACCCCCGCTCCCACCCAGCCCCCGCTCCCCCCCAGCCCCCGCTCCCACCCAGCCCCACCCAGACCCCGCTCCCACCCAGCCCCAACCAGCCCACGCTCCCACCCAGCCCCACCCAGCCCCCACTCCCACCCAGCCCCACCCAGCCACGCTCCCCCCCAGCCCCCGCTCACACCCAGCCCCACCCAGCCCCCGCTCACACCCAGTCCCGCTCCCACCCAGCCCCCGCTCCCACCCAGCCCCCGCTCCCACCCAGCCCCGCTCCAACACAGTCCCGCTCCCACCCAGCCCCGCTCAGTCCACGCTCCCACCCAGCCCCACCCAGCCCCCTCTCCCACCCAGCCCCGCTCCCACCCAGCCCCACCCAGCCCCCGCTCCCACCCAGCCCCACCCAGCCCCCTCTCCCACCCAGCCCCCGCTCCCACCCAGCCCCCGCTCCCACCCAGCCCCCGCTCCCACCCAGACCCGCTCCCACCCATCCCCCGCACCCACCCAGCCCCCGCTCCCACCCAACCGCCGCTCCCACCCAGCCCCCGCTCCCACACATCCCCCGCTCCCCCCAGCCCCCGCTCCCACCCTGCCCCACCCAGCCCCCGCTCCCACCCAGCCCCACCCAGCCCCCGCTCCCACACAGCCCCCGCTCCCACCCAGCCCCACCCAGCCCCGCTCCCCCCCAACCCCACCCAGCCCCCACTCCCAACCAGCCCCCGCTCCCCCCCAGCCCCACCCAGCTCCCGCAGCCCCCCAGCCCCACCCAGCCCCCGCTCCCCCCCAGCCCCACCCAGCCCCCGCTGCCCCCCAGCCCCACCCAGCGCCCGCTCCCACCCAGCATCCGGTCCGACCCAGCCCCCACTACCACCCAGCCCCTACTCCCACCCAGCCCCCGCTCCCACCCAGCCCCCACTCCCACACAGCCCCTGCTCCCAACCAGCCCTCGCTCCCCCCAGCCCCACCCAGCAGCCCCCACTCCCAACCAGCCCCCGCTCCCCCCCAGCCACACCCAGCCCCCGCTCCCCCCAGCCCCACCCAGCCCCCACTCCCCCCCCAGCCCCACCCAGCCCCCGCTCCCCCCAGCCACACCCAACCCCCGTTCCCCCCAGCCCCACCCAGCCCCCGCTCCCCCCCAGCCCGACCCAGCCCCCGCTCCCTCCCAGCCCCACCCAACCCCCGCTCCCAGCCAGCCCCCGCACCCACACAGCCCCCGCTCCCACCCAGCCCCATCCAGCCCCCGCTCCCCCCCAGCCCCACCCAGCCCTCACTCCCACCCAGCCCCACCCAACACCGCTCCCCCCCAGCCCCACCCAGCCCCCGCTCCCCCCAGCCCCACCCAGCCCCCGCTCCCCCCCAGCCCCACCCAGCCACCGCTCCCCCCCAGCCACACCAAGCCCCCTCTCCCTCCCAGCCCCACCCAGCCCCCGCTCCCCCCCAGCCCCCACTCCCACCCAGCCCCACCCAGCCCCCGCGCCCACCCACACCCCGCTCCCACACAGCCCCACCCAGCCCCCACTCCCACCCAGCCCCACCCAGCCCCGCTCCCACCCAGCCCCACCCAGCCCCCGCTCACACCCAGTCCCGCTCCCACCCAGTCCCGCTCCCACCAAGCCCCCGCTCCCACCTAGCCCCACTCAGCCCCCGCTCCCACCCAGCCCCACCCAGCCCCGCTCCCACCCAGCCCCCGTTCCCACCCGTCCCCCGCTCCCACCCAGCCCCCGCTCCCACCCAGCCACACCCAGCCCCCGCTCCCACCCCGCCCCTGCTCCCACCCAGCCCCTGCTCCCACCCATCCCCCGCTCCCACCCAGCCACACCCAGCCCCCACTCCCACCCAGCCCCCACCCCACCCAGCCCCCACTCCCACCCAGCCACACCCAGCTCCTGCTCCCACCCAGCCCCCGCTCCCACCCAGCCCCCGGTCTCACCCAGCCCCCGGTCTCACCCAGCCCCCGCTCCCACCCAGCCCCCTCTCCCACCCAGCCCCCTCTCCCACCAAGCCACACCCAGCCCCTACTCCCACCCAGCCCCCGCTCCCACCCATCCCCCGCTCCCACCCAGCCCATGCTCCTACCCATCCCCCGCTCCCACCCAGCCACACCCAGCCCCTGCTCCCACCCATCCCCCGCTCCCACCCAGCCCCGCTCCCACCCTTCCCCCGCTCCCACCCAGCCCCCGCTCCCACCCAGCCACACCCATCCCCCGCTCCCACCCAGCCACACCCAGCACCTGCTCCCACCCAGCCCCCGCTCCCCTCCAGCCCCACAGAGCCCCCGCACCCACCCATCCCCGGCTCCCCCCAGCCCCACCCAGCCCCCGCTCCCACCCAGCGCCCGCAGCCCCCAGCCCCACCCAGACCCCGCTCCCACCCTGCCCCACCAGCCCCCGGTCTCACCCAGCCTCGCTCCCACCCAACCCCCGCTCCCAGCCAGCCCCCGCACCCACACAGCCCCCGCTTCCACCCAGCCCCATCCAGCCCCCGCTCCCACCCAGCCCCACCCAGCCCTCACTCCCACCCAGCCCCACCCAACACCTCACCCCGCCAGCCCCACCCAGCCCCCGCTGCACCCCAGCCCCATCCAGCCCCCACTTCCCCCCCAGCCCCACCCAGCAGCCCCCACTCCCAACCAGCCCCCGCCCCCCCCAGCCCCACCCAGCTCCCGCAGCCCCCCAGCCCCACCCAGCCCCCGCTCCCACCCAGCCCCACCCAGCCCCCGCTGCCCCCCCAGCCCCACCCAGCCTCCGCTCCCCGCCAGCCCCACCCAGCCCCCGCTCCCCCCCAGCCCCACCCAGTCCCCACTCCCCCCCAGCCACACCAAGCCCCCGCTCCCTCCCAGCCCCACCCAGTCCCCACTCCCCCCCAGCCACACCAAGCCCCCGCTCCCCCCCAGCCCCAACCAGCCCCCACTCCCCCCCAGCCCCACCCAGCCCCCGCTGCCCCCGCGCCCCACCCAGCCCCCGCTCCCGCCCAGCCCCACCCAGCCCCCACTCCCCCCCAGCCACACCAAGCCCCCGCTCCCCCCCAGCCCCATCCAGCCCCCGCTCCCCCCCAACCCCACCCAGCCCCCACTCCCAACCAGCCCCCGCTCCCCCCCAGCCCCACCCAGCTCCCGCAGCCCCCCAGCCCCACCCAGCCCCCGCTGCCCCCCAGCCCCACCCAGCTCCCGCTCCCACCCAGCATCCGGTCCGACCCAGCCCCCACTACCACACAGCCCCTACTCCCACCCAGCCCCCGCTCCCACCCAGCCCCCACTCCCACACAGCCCCTGCTCCCAACCAGCCCCCGCTCCCCCCAGCCCCACCAAGCAGCCCCCACTCCCAACCAGCCCCCGCTCCCCCCCAGCCCCACCCAGCTCCCGCAGCCCCCCAGCCCCACCCAGCCCCCGCTCCCCCCAGCCCCACCCAGCCCCCGCTCCCCCCCAGCCCCACCCAGCCCCCGCTCCCCCCCAGCCACACCCAACCCCCGCTCCCCCCAGCCCCACCCAGCCCCCGCTCCCCCCCAGCCCCACCCAGCTCCCGCAGCACCCCAGCCCCACCCAGCCCCCGCTCCCCCCAGCCCCACCCAGCCCCCGCTCCCCCCCAGCCCCACCCAGCCCCCGCTCCCCCCCAGCCACACCCAACCCCCGCTCCACCCAGCCCCACCCAGCCCCCGCTCCCCCCCAGCCCCACCCAGCCCCCGCTCCCTCCCAGCCCCACCCAACCCCCGCTCCCAGCTAGCCCCCGCACCCACACAGCCCCCGCTCCCACCCAGCCCCATCCAGCCCCCACTCCCCCCCAGCCCCACCCAGCCCTCACTCCCACCCAGCCCCACCCAACACCACTCCCCCCCAGCCCCACCCAGCCCCCGCTCCCCCCCAGCCCCACCCAGCCCCCGCTCCCCCCCAGCCCCACCCAGCCACCGCTCCCCCCCAGCCACACCAAGCCCCCTCTCCCTCCCAGCCCCACCCAGCCCCCGCTCCCCCCCAGCCCCCACTCCCACCCAGCCCCACCCAGCCCCCACTCCCACCCAGCCCCACCCAGCCCCGCTCCCACCCAGCCCCACCCAGACCCCGCTCACACCCAGTCCCGCTCCCACCCAGTCCCGCTCCCACCAAGCCCCCGCTCCCACCCAGCCCCACCCAGCCCCCGCTCCCACCCAGCCCCGCTCAGCCCCGGCTCCCACCCAGCCCCACCCAGCCCCGCTCCCACCCAGCCCCCGTTCCCACCCGTCCCCCGCTCCCACCCAGCCACACCCAGCCCCCGCTCCCACCCCGCCCCTGCTCCCACCCATCCCCCGCTCCCACCCAGCCACACCCAGCCCCCGCTCCCACCCAGCCCCCACCCCCACCCAGCCCCCGCTCCCACCCAGCCACACCCAGCTCCTGCTCCCACCCAGCCCCCGCTCCCACCCAGCCCCCTCTCCCACCAAGCCACACCCAGCCCTGCTCCCACCCAGCCCCTACTCCCACCCAGCCCCGCTCCCACCCATCCCCCGCTCCCACCCAGCCCATGCTCCTACCCATCCCCCGCTCCCACCCAGCCACACCCAGCCCCTGCTCCCACCCATCCCCCGCTCCCACCCAGCCCCGCTCCCACCCTTCCCCCGCTCCCACCCAGCCCCCGCTCCCACCCAGCCACACCCATCCCCCGCTCCCACCCAGCCACACCCAGCCCCTGCTCCCACCCAGCCCCACAGAGCCCCCGCTCCCACCCATCCCCCGCTCCCCCCAGCCCCACCCAGCCCCCGCTCCCACCCAGCGCCCGCACCCCCCAGCCCCACCCAGACCCCGCTCCCACCCTGCCCCACCAGCCCCCGGTCTCACCCAGCCTCGCTCCCACCCAACCCCCGCTCCCAGCCAGCCCCCGCACCCACACAGCCCCCGCTCCCACCCAGCCCCATTCAGCCCCCGCTCCCCCCCAGCCCCACCCAGCCCTCACTCCCACCCAGCCCCACTCAACACCTCACCCCCCCAGCCCCACCCAGCCCCCACTCCCACCCAGCCCCCGCTGCCCCCCAGCCCCATCCAGCCCCCACTTCCCCCCCAGCCCCACCCAGCAGCCCCCACTCCCAACCAGCCCCCGCTCCACCCCAGCCCCACCCAGCTCCCGCAGCCCCCCAGCCCCACCCAGCCCCCACTCCCCCCCAGCCCCACCCAGCCCCCGCTGCCCCCCCAGCCCCACCCAGCCCCCGCTCCCCCCCAGCCCCACCCAGCCCCCGCTCCCCCCAGCCCCACCCAGCCCCCGCTCCCCCCCAGCCACACCAAGCCCCCGCTCCCTCCCAGCCCCACCCAGCCTGCGCACCCTCCCAGCCCCAACCAGCCCCCACTCCCCCCCAGCCCCACCCAGCTCCCGCAGCCCCCCAGCCCCAGCCAGCCCCCGCTCCCCCCCAGCCCCACCCAGCCCCCGCTGCCCCCCCAGCCCCAGCCAGCCCCCGCTCCCCCCCAGCCCCACCCAGCCCCCGCTCCCCCCCAGCCCCACCCAGCCCCCACTCCCCCCCAGCCACACCAAGCCCCCGCTCCCCCCCAGCCCCACCCAGCCCCTACACCCCCCCAGCCCCACCCAGCCCCCTCTCCCCCCCCAGCCCCACGCAGCCCCCGCTGCCCCCCCAGCCCCACCCAGCCCCCGCTCCCCCCCAGCCCCACCCAGCCCCCGCTCCACCCCAGCCCCACCCAGCCCCCTCTCCCCCCCCAGCCCCACGCAGCCCCCGCTGCCCCCCCAGCCCCACCCAGCCCCCGCTCCCCCCCAGCCCCACCCAGCCCCCGCTCCACCCCAGCCCCACCCAGCCCCCTCTCCCCTCCCAGCCCCAATCAGCCCCCATACCCCCCAGCCCCACCCAGCCCCCGCACCCCCCCAGCCCCACCCAGCTGCCGCAGCCCCCCAGCCCCACCCAGCCCCCGCTCCCCCCCAGCCCCACCCAGCCCCCGCTGCCCCCCCAGCCCCACCCAGCCCCCGCTCCCCCCCAGCCCCACCCAGCCCCCGCACGCCCCCAGCCCCACCCAGCCCCCGCTCCCCCCCAGCCCCACCCAGCCCCACTCCCCCCCAGCCACACCCAGCCCGCGCTCCCACCCAGACCCCGCTCCCACCCAGCCCCACCCAGCCCCCACTCCCACCCAGCCCCACCCAGACCCCGCTCCCACCCAGCCCCCGCGCCCACCCAGACCCCGCTCCCACCCAGCCCCAACCAGCCCCCGCTCCCACCCAGCCCCACCCAGCCCCCACTCCCACCCAGCCCCACCCAGCCACGCTCCCCCCCAGCCCCCGCTCACACCCAGCCCCACCCAGCCCCCGCTCACACCCAGTCCCGCTCCCACCCAGCCCCCGCTCCCACCCAGCCCCCGCTCCCACCCAGCCCCCGCTCACACCCAGTCCCGCTCCCAGCCAGCCCCCGCTCCCACCCAGCCCGCGCTCCCACCCAGCCCCGCTCAGTCCACGCTCCCACCCAGCCCCACCCAGCCCCCGCTCGCACCCAGCCCCACCCAGCCCCCGCTCCCACCCAGCCCCCGCTCCCACCCATCCCCCGCACCCACCCAGCCCCCGCTCCCACCCATCCCCCGCTCCCACCCAGCCCCCGCTCCCACACATTCCCCGCTCCCCCCAGCCCCCGCTCCCACCCAGCCCCACCCAGCCCCCGCTCCCACCCAGCCCCACCCAGCCCCCGCTCCCACACAGCCCCCGCTCCCACCCAGCCCCACCCAGCCCCCGCTCCCACCCAGCCCCGCTCCCACCCAGCCCCCGCTCCCACCCAGACCCGCTCCCACCCAGCCCTCGCTCCCACCCAGCCCCCGCTCCCACCCATCCCCCGCTACCACCCAGCCCCCGCTCCCACCCATCCCCCGCTCCCACCCAGCCCCCGCTCCCACACATCCCCCGCTCCCACCAAGCCCCCGCGCCGACCCAGCCACAACCAGCCCCCACTCCCACCCAGCCCCACTCCCACCCAGCCCCCGCTCCCACCCAGCCCCCACTCCCACCCAGCCCCTGCTCCCAACCAGCCCCCGCTCCCCCCAGCCCCCGCAGCCCCCCAGCCCCACCCAGCCCCAAATCCAACCCAGCCCCACCCAGCCCCGCTCCCCCCCAGCCCCACAGAGCCCCCGCTCCCACACATCCCCCACTCCCCCCCAGCCCCACCCAGCCCCCACTCCAACCCAGCCCCACCCAGACCCCGCTCCCACCCTGCCCCACCAGCCCCCGGTCTCACCCAGCCCCGCTCCCACCCAGCCCCGCTCCCACCCAACCCCCGCTCCCAGCCAGCCCCCGCACCCACACAGCCCCCGCTCCCACCCAGCCCCATCCAGCCCCCGCTCCCCCCCAGCCCCATCCAGCCATCACTCCCACCCAGCCCCACCCAGCCGCCGCACCCCCCTAGCCCCATCCAGCCCCCGCTCCACCCCAGCCCCACCCAGCCCTCACTCCCACCCAGCCCCACCCTACACCGCTCCCCCCCAGCCCCACCCAGCCCCCGCACCCCCCTAGCCCCACCCAGACCCTGCTCCCACCAAGCCCCACCCAGCCCCTGCTCCCACCAGCCCCACCCAGCCCCCGCTCCCCCCCAGCCACACCCAGCCCCCGCTGCCCCCCAGCCCCATCCAGCCCCCGCTCCCCCCCAGCCACACCCAGCCCCCGCTGCCCCCCAGCCCCATCCAGCCCCCGCTCCCCCCCAACCCCACCCAGCCCCCAATCCCACCCAGCCCCCGCTCCCACCCAGCCCCCACTCCCACACAGCCCCTGCTCCCAACCAGCCCCCGCTCCCCCCCAGCCCCACCCAGCTCCCGCAGCCCCCCAGCCCCACCCAGCCCCCGCACACCCCAGCCCCACCCAGCCCCCGCTCCCCCAGCCCCACCCAGCCCCCGCTCCCCCCCAGCCACACCCAACCCCCGCTCCCCCCAGCCCCACCCAGCCCCCGCTCCCCCCCAGCCCCACCCAACCCCCGCTCCCAGCCAGCCCCACCCAGCCCCCACTCCCCCCCAGCCCCACCCAGCCCCCGCTCCCTCCCAGCCCCACCCAACCACCGCTCCCAGCCAGCCCCCGCACCCACACAGCCCCCGCTCCCACCCAGCCCCATCCAGCCCCCGCTCCCCCCCAGCCCCACACAGCCCTCACTCCCACCCAGCCCCACCCAACACCGCTCCCCCCCAGCCCCACCCAGCCCCCGCTCCCCCCCAGCCCCACCCAGCCCCCGCTCCACCCCAGCCCCACCCAGCCCCCGCTGCCCCCCAGCCCCACCCAGCCCCCGCTCCCCCCCAGCCCCACCCAGCCCCCGCTCCCTCCCAGCCCCACCCAGCCTGCGCTCCCCCCCCAGCCACACCCAGACCCCGCTCCCCCCCAGCCCCACACAGCCCCCACTCCCACCCAGCCTCACCCAGCCCCACCCAGCCCCCGCGCCCACCCAGACCCCGCTCCCACACAGCCCCACCCAGCCCCCATTCCCACCCAGCCCCACCCAGTCCCGCTCCCCCCCAGCCCCCGCTCCCACCAAGCCCCACCCAGCCACGCTCCCCCCCAGCCCCCGCTCACACCCAGCCACACCCAGCCCCGCTCCCCCCCAGCCCCCGCTCACACCCAGCCACACCCAGCCCCCGCTCACACCCAGCCCCCGCTCACACCCAGCCACACCCAGCCACGCTCCCCCCCAGCCCCCGCTCACACCCAGCCACACCCAGCCCCCGCTCACACCCAGCCCCCGCTCACACCCAGCCACACCCAGCCACGCTCCCCCCCAGCCCCCGCTCACAACAACCACACCCAGCCCCCGCTCACACCCAGTCCCGCTCCCACCTAGTCCCGCTCCCACCCAGCCCCCGCTCACACCCAGCCCCACCCAGCCCCCGCTCACACCCAGCCCCACCCAGCCCCCGCTCACACCCAGTCCCGCTCCCACCCAGTCCCGCTCCCACCCAGCCCCCGCTCCCACCCAGTCCCGCTCCCACCCAGCCCCCGCTCCCACCCAGCCCCCGCTCACACCCAGCCACACCCAGCCACGCTCCCCCCCAGCCCCCGCTCACACCCAGCCACACCCAGCCCCCGCTCACACCCAGTCCCGCTCCCACCCAGTCCCGCTCCCACCCAGCCCCCGCTCACACCCAGCCCCACCCAGCCCCCGCTCACACCCAGTCCCGCTCCCACCCAGTCCCGCTCCCACCCAGCCCCCGCTCCCACCCAGCCCCGCTCAGCCCCCGCTCCCACCCAGCCCCACCCAGCCCCGCTCCCACCCAGCCCCCGCTCCCACCCATCCCCCGCTCCCACCCAGCCCCCGCTCCCGCCCAGCCACACCCAGCCCCCGCTCCCACCGAACCCCCGCTCCCACCCAGCCACACCCAGCCCCCGCGCCCACCCAGCCCCCGCTCCCACCCCGCCCCTGCTCCCACCCATCCCCCGCTCCCACCCAGCCACACCCAGCCCCCGCTCCCACCCAGCCCCCACTCCCACCCAGCCCCCGCTCCCACCCAGCCACACCCAGCTCCTGCTCCCACCCAGCCCGCGCTCCCACCCAGCCCCCGGTCTCACACAGCCCCCGCTCCCACCCAGCCCCCTCTCCCACCCAGCCCCCTCTCCCACCAAGCCACACCCAGCCCTGCTCCCACCCAGCCACTACTCCCACCCAGCCCCCGCTCCCACCCATCCCCCGTTCCCACCCAGCCACACCCAGCCCCTGCTCCCACCCATCCCCCGCTCCCACCCAGCCTCCGCTCCCACCCATCCCCCGCTCCCACCCAGCCCCGCTCCCACCCTTCCCCCGCTCCCACCCAGCCCCCGCTCCCACCCATCCCACGCTCACACCCAGCCACACCCAGCCCCTGCTCCCACCCATCCCCCGCTCCCCACAGCCCCACCCAGCCCCCGCTCCCACCCAGCGCCCGCACCCCCCAGCCCCACCCAGACCCCGCTCCCACCCTGCCCCACCAGCCCCCGGTCTCACCCAGCCTCGCTCCCACCGAACCCCCGCTCCCAGCCAGCCCCCGCACCCACCCAGCCCCCACTCCCAGCCAGCCCCGCTCAGCCCCCGCTCCCACCCAGCCCCACCCAGCCCCGCTCCCACCCAGCCCCCGTTCCCACCCGTCCCCCGCTCCCACCCAGCCCCCGCTCCCACCCAGCCACACCCAGCCCCCGCTCCCACCCCGCCCCTGCTCCCACCCATCCCCCGCTCCCACCCAGCCACACCCAGCCCCCGCTCCCACCCAGCCCCCACTCCCACCCAGCCCCCGCTCCCACCCAGCCCCCGCTCCCACCTCGCCCCTGCTCCCTCCCATCCCCCGCTCCCACCCAGCCACACCCAGCCCCCGCTCCCACCCAGCCCCCACTCCGACCCAGCCCCCGCTCCCACCCAGCCACACCCAGCTCCTGCTCCCACCCAGCCCCCGCTCCCACCCAGCCCCCGGTCTCACCCAGCCCCCGCTCCCACCCAGCCCCCTCTCCCACCCAGCCCCCTCTCCCACCAAGCCACACCCAGCCGTGCTCCCACCCAGCCCCTACTCCCACCCAGCCCCCGCTCCCACCCATCCCCCGCTCCCACCCAGCCCATGCTCCTACCCATCCCCCGCTCCCACCCAGCCACACCCAGCCCCTGCTCCCACCCAGCCCCTGCTCCCACCCAGCCCCTACTCCCACCCAGCCCCCGCTCCCACCCATCCCCCGCTCCCACCCAGCCCATGCTCCTACCCATCCCCCGCTCCCACCCAGCCACACCCTTCCCCCGCTCCCACCCAGCACCCGCTCCCACCCAGCCACACCCATCCCCCGCTCCCACCCAGCCCCACAGAGCCCCCGCTCCCACCCATCCCCCGCTCCCCCCAGCCCCACCCAGCCCCCGCTCCCACCCAGCGCCCGCACCCCCCAGCCCCACCCAGACCCCGCTCCCACCCTGCCACACCAGCCCCCGGTCTCACCCAGCCTCGCTCCCACCCAACCCCCGCTCCCAGCCAGCCCCCGCACCCACACAGCCCCCGCTCCCACCTAGCCCCATCCAGCCCCCGCTCCCCCCAGCCCCACCCAGCCCTCACTCCCACCCAGCCCCACTCAACACCTCACCCCCCCAGCCCCACCCAGCCCCCACTCCCACCCAACCCCCGCTGCCCCCCAGCCCCATCCAGCCCCCACTTCCCCCCCAGCCCCACCCAGCAGCCCCCACTCCCAACCAGCCCCCGCTCCCCCCCAGCGCCACCCAGCTCCCGCAGCCCCCCAGCCCCACCCAGCCCCCGCTCCCCCCCAGCCCCCGCTGCCCCCCCAGCCCCAGCCAGCCCCCGCTCCCCCCCAGCCCCACCCAGCCCCCGCTCCCCCCCAGCCCCACCCAGCCCCCACTCCCCCCCAGCCACAACAAGCCCCCGCTCCCCCCCAGCCCCACCCAGCCCCCACTCCCCCCCAGCCTCACCCAGCCCCCTCTCCCCCCCCAGCCCCACCCAGCCCCCGCTGCCCCCCCAGCCCCACCCAGCCCCCGCTCCCCCCCAGCCCCACCCAGCCCCCGCTCCCCCCCAGCCCCACCCAGCCCCCACTCCCTCCCAGCCCCACGCAGCCTGCGCTCCCTCCCAGCCCCAACCAGCCCCCACTCCCCCCCAGCCCCACCCAGCCCCCGCACCCCCCCAGCCCCACCCAGCCCCCGCTGCCCCCCCAGCCCCACCCAGCCCCCGCTCCCCCCCAGCCCCACCCAGCCCCCGCTGCCCCCCCAGCCCCACCCAGCCCCCGCACCCCCCCCAGCCCCACCCAGCCCCCGCTGCCCCCCCAGCCCCACCCAGCCCCCGCTTCCCCCCCAGCCCCACCCAGCCCCCGCTGCCCCCCCAGCCCCACCCAGCCCCCGCTCCCCCCCAGCCCCACCCAGCCCCCGCTCCCCCCCAGCTCCACCCAGCCCCCACTCCCCCCCAGCCACACCCAGCCCGCGATCCCACCCAGACCCCGCTCCCACCCAGCCCCACCCAGCCCCCACTCCCACCCAGCCCCACCCAGACCCCGCTCCTACCCAGCCCCCGCGCCCACCCAGACCCCGCTCCCACCCAGCCCCAACCAGCCCCCGCTCCCACCCAGCCCCACCCAGCCACCACTCCCACCCAGCCACACCCAGCCACGCTCCCCCCAGCCCCCGCTCACACCCAGCCCCACCCAGCCCCCGCTCACACCCAGTCCCGCTCCCACCCAGCCCCCGCTCCCACCCAGCCCCCGCTCACACCCAGTCCCGCTCCCACCCAGTCCCGCTCCCACCCAGCCCCCGCTCCCACCCAGCCCCCGCTCCCACCCAGCCCCGCTCAGTCCACGCTCCCACCCAGCCCCACCCAGCCCCCGCTCCCACCCAGCCCCGCTCCCACCCAGCCCCACCCAGCCCCCGCTCCCACCCAGCCCCCGCTCCCACCCATCCCCCGCACCCACCCAGCCCCCACTCCCACCCATCCCCCGCTCCCACCCAGCCCCCGCTCCCACACATCCCCCGCTCCCCCCAGCCCCCGCTCCCACCCAGCCCCACCCAGCCCCCGCTCCCACCCAGCCCCACCCAGCCCCCGCTCCCACACAGCCCCCGCTCCCACCCAGCCCCACCCAGCCCCCGCTCCCACCCAGCCCCACCCAGCCCCGCTCCCACCCAGCCCCCGCTCCCACCCAGACCCGCTCCCACCCAGCCCCCGCTCCCACCCAGCCCCCGCTCCCACCCATCCCCCGCTCCCACCCATCCACCGCTCCCACCCAGCCCCCGCTCCCACCCATCCCCCGCTCCCACCCAGCCCCCGCTCCCACAAATCCCCCGCTCCCACCAAGCCCCCGCGCCGACCCAGCCACAACCAGCCCCCGCTCCCACCCAGCCCCCACTCCCACCCAGCCCCCGCTCCCACCCAGCCCCCACTCCCACCCAGCCCCTGCTCCCAACCAGCCCCCGCTCCCCCCAGCCCCCGCTCCCCCCCAGCCCCACCCAGCCCCCACTCCAACCCAGCCCCACCGAGCCCCCGCTCCCACCCAGCCCCCACTCCAACCCAGCCCCACCGAGCCCCCGCTCCCACCCAGCCCCCACTCCCACCCAGCCCCTGCTCCCAACCAGCCCCCGCTCCCCCCAGCCCCCGCTCCCCCCCAGCCCCACCCAGCCCCCACTCCAACCCAGCCCCACCCAGTCCCGCTCCCCCCAGCCCCACAGAGCCCCCGCTCCCACCCATCCCCCGCTCCTCGCCAGCCCCACCCAGCCCCCACTCCAACCCAGCCCCACCCAGACCCCGCTCCCACCCTGCCCCACCAGCCCCCGGTCTCACCCAGCCCCGCTCCCACCCAACCCCCGCTCCCAGCCAGCCCCCGCACCCACACAGCCCCCGCTCCCACCCAGCCCCATCCAGCCCCCGCTCCCCCCCAGCCCCATCCAGCCCTCACTCCCACCCAGCCCCACCCAGCCGCCGCACCCCCCCCAGCCCCACCCAGCCCCCACTCCCACCCAGCCCCCGCTGCCCCCCAGCCCCATCCAGCCCCCGCTCCACCCCAGCCGCACCCAGCCCTCACTCCCACCCAGCCCCACCCTACACCGCTCCCCCCCAGCCCCACCCAGACCCCGCACCCCCCTAGCCCCAACCAGACCCTGCTCCCACCAGCCCCACCCAGCCCCCGCTCCCCCCCAGCCACACCCAGCCCCCGCTCCCCCCCAACCCCACCCAGCCCCCGCTCCCACCCAGCCCCACCCAGCTCCCGCAGCCCTCCAGCCCCACCCAGCCCCCGCTCCCCCCCAGCCCCACCCAGCTCCCGCAGCCCCCCAGCCCCACCCAGCCCCCGCACCCCCCAGCCCCACCCAGCCCCCACTCCCCCCCAGCCACACCCAACCCCCGCTCCCCCCAGTCCCACCCAGCCCCCGCTCCCCCCCAGCCCCACCCAGCCCCCACTCCCCCCCAGCCCCACCCAGCCCCCGCTCCCTCCCAGCCCCACCCAGCCTGCGCTCCGACACAGCCCCCACTCCCACCCAGCCTCACCCAGCCCCACCCAGCCCCCGCGCCCACCCAGACCCCGCTTCCACACAGCCCCACCCAGCCCCCACTCCCACCCAGCCTCACCCAGTCCCGCTCCCCCCCAGCCCCCGCTCCCACCCAGCCCCACCCAGCCACGCTCCCCCCCAGCCCCCGCTCACACCCAGCCACACCCAGCCCCCGCTCACACCCAGCCCCCGCTCACACCCAGCCACACCCAGCCACGCTCCCCCCCAGCCCCCGCTCACACCCAGCCACACCCAGCCCCCGCTCACACCCAGTCCCGCTCCCACCCAGTCCCGTTCCCACCCAGCCCCCGCTCACACCCAGCCCCACCCAGCCCCCGCTCACACCCAGCCCCACCCAGCCCCCGCTCACACCCAGTCCCGCTCCCACCCAGTCCCGCTCCCACCCAGCCCCCGCTCCTACCCAGCCCCACTCAGCCCCCGCTCCCACCCAGCCCCACCCAGCCCCGCTCCCACCCAGCCCCCGCTCCCACCCATCCCCCGCTCCCACCCAGCCCCCGCTCCCGCCCAACCACACCCAGCCCCCGCTCCCACCCAGCCCCCGCTCCCACCCAGCCCCCGCTCCCACCCAGCCACACCAGCCCCCGCTCCCACCCAGCCCCCGCTCCCACCCCGCCCCTGCTCCCACCCATCCCCCGCTCCCACCCAGCCACACCCAGCCCCCGCTCCCACCCAGCCCCCACTCCCACCCAGCCCCCGCTCCCACCCAGCCCCCACTCCCACCCAGCCCCCGCTCCCACCCAGCCACACCCAGCTCCTGCTCCCACCCAGCCCCCGCTCCCACCCAGCCCCCGGTCTCACCCAGCCCCCGCTCCCACCCAGCCCCCTCTCCCACCCAGCCCCCTCTCCCACCAAGCCACACCCAGCCCTGCTCCCACCCAGCCCCTACTCCCACCCAGCCCCCGCTCCCACCCATCCCCCGCTCCCACCCAGCCACACCCAGCCCCTGCTCCCACCCATCCCCCGCTCCCACCCAGCCTCCGCTCCAACCCATCCCCCGCTCCCACCCAGCCCCGCTCCCACCCTTCCCCCGCTCCCACCCATCCCCCGCTCCCACCCAGCCACACCCAGCCCCTGCTCCCACCCATCCCCCGCTCCCCACAGCCCCACCCAGCCCCCGCTCCCACCCAGCGCCCGCACCCCCCAGCCCCACCCAGACCCCGCTCCCACCCTGCCCCACCAGCCCCCGGTCTCACCCAGCCTCGCTCCCACCCAACCCCCGCTCCCAGCCAGCCCCCGCACCCACACAGCCCCCGCTCCCACCCAGCCCCATCCAGCCCCCACTCCCACCCAGCCCCACCCAGCCCCGACTCCCACCCAGCCCCCGTTGCCCCCCAGCCCCATCCAGCCCCCGCTCCCCCCAGCCCCACCCAGCAGCCCCCACTCCCAACCAGCCCCCGCTCCCCCCCAGCCCCACCCAGCTCCCGCAGCCCCCCAGCCCCACCCAGCCCCCGCTCCCCCCCAGCCCCACCCAGCCCCCGCTGCCCCCCCAACCCCACCCAGCCCCCGCTCCCCCCAGCCCCACCCAGCCCCCGCTCCCTCCCAGCCCCAACCAGCCCGCGCTCCCACACAGCCCCCGCACCCCCCCAGCCCCACCCAGCCACCGCTCCCCGCCAGCCACACCAAGCCCCCGCTCCCACACAGCCCCCACTCCCACCCAGCCTCAACCAGCCCACGCTCCCACCCAGACCCCGCTCCCACCCAGCCCCACCCAGCCCCCGCGCCCACCCAGACCCCGCTCCCACCCAACCCAACCAGCCCCCGCTCCCACCCAGCCCCACCCAGCCCCGCTCCCCCCCAGCCCCCGCTCCCACCCAGCCCCACCCATCCCCCGCTCCCTCCCAGCCCCCGCTCACACCCAGCCCCACCCAGCCCCCGCTCACACCCAGTCCCGCTCCCACCCAGTCCCGCTCCCACCCAGCCCCCGCTCCCACCCATCCCCCGCTCCCACCCATCCCCCGCTCCCACCCAGCCCCACCCAGCCCCCGCTCCCACCCAGCCCCGCTCCCACCCAGCCCCCGCTCCCACCCAGCCCCCGCTCCCACCCAGCCCCGCTCGCACCCAGCCCCACCCAGCTCCCACTCCCACCCAGCCACACCCAGCCCCTTCTCCCACCCATCCCCCGCTCCCACCCAGCCACACCCAGCCCCCGCTCCCACCCAGCCCCCACTCCCACCCAGCCCCCGCTCCCACCCAGCCACACCCAGCCCCCGCTCCCACCCAGCCCCTGCTCCCACCCATCCCCCACTCCCACCCAGCCACACCCAGCCCCCGCTCCCACCCAGCCCCCACTCCCACCCAGCTCCTGCTCCCACCCATCCCCCGCTCCCACCCAGCCCCCGGTCTCACCCAGCCCCCGCTCCCACCCAGCCCCCGCTCCCACCCAGCCCCCGCTCCCACCCAGCTCCTGCTCCCACCCATCCCCCGCTCCCACCCAGCCCATGCTCCTACCCATCCCCCGCTCCCACCCAGCCCCCGCTCCCACCCATCCCCCGCTCCCACCCAGCCCATGCTCCTACCCATCCCCCGCTCCCACCCAGCCCCCGCTCCCACCCAGCCACCACTCCCACACAGCCCCCGGTCCCACCCAGCCACACCCAGCCCCCTCTCCCACCCAGCCCCCGCTCCCACCCAGCCCCCTCTCCCACCCATCCACACCCAGCCCCTGCTCCCACCCATCCCCCGCTCCCATCCAGCCCCCGCTCCCACCCAGCTCCCGCTCCCACCCAGCCTCGCTCCCACCCAACCCCCGCTCCCAGCCAGCCCCCGCACCCACACAGCCCCCGCTCCCACCCAGCCCCATCCAGCCCCAGCTCCCCCCCAGCCCCACCCAGCCCTCATCCCACCCAGCCCCACCCAACCCTGCTCCCCCCCAGCCCCACCCAGCCCCCTCACCCCCCCAGCCCCTGCTCCCACCAAGCCCCACCCAGCCCCCTCTCCCACCCAGCCCCCGCACCCCCCAGCCCCATCCAGCCCCCGCTCCCCCCAGCCCCACCCAGCCCCCACTCCCAACCAGCCCTCGCTCCCCCCCAGCCCCACACAGCTCCCGCAGCCCCACAGCCCCACCCAGCCCTCGCTCCCCCCCAGCCCCACACTGCCCCCGCTCCCCCCCAACCACACCCAGCCCCCGCTCCCTCCCAGCCTTACCCTGCCCCTGCTCCCACCCAGCCCCACCCAGACCCCGCTCCCACACAGCCCCACCCAGCCCCCACTCCCACCCAGCCCCACCCAGTCCCGCTCCCCCCCAGCCCCCGCTCCCACCTAGCCCCACCCAGGCCCGCTCCCCCCCAGCCCCCGCTCACACCCAGCCCCACCCAGCCCCCGCTCCCCCCCAGCCCCCGCTCCCACCCAGTCCCGCTCCCCCCCAGCCCCCGCTCCCACCAAGTCCCGCTCCCACCCAGCCCCCGCTCCCACCCAGCCCCCGCTCCCACCCAGCCCCGCTCAGCCCCCGCTCCCACCCAGCCCCCGCTCCCCCCCAGCCCCACCCAGCCCCCACTCCCCCCCAGCCACACCCAGCCCCCGCTCCCTCCCAACCCCAACCAGCCCGCGCTCCCACACAGCCCCCGCACCCCCCCAGCCCCACCCAGCCCCCGCTCCCCCCCAGCCACACCAAGCCCCCGCTCCCACACAGCCCCCACTCCCACCCAGCCTCAACCAGCCCCCGCTCCCACCCAGACCCCGCTCCCACCCAGCCCCACCCAGCCCCCGCGCCCACCCAGACCCCGCTCCCACCCAGCCCCAACCAGCCCCCGCTCCCACCCAGCCCCACCCAGCCCCCACTCCCACCCAGCCCCACCCAGTCCCGCTCCCACCCAGCCCCCGCTCCTACCCAGCCCCACTCAGCCCCCGCTCCCACCCAGCCCCACCCAGCCCCGCTCCCACCCAGCCCCCGCTCCCACCCATCCCCCGCTCCCACCCAGCCCCCGCTCCCGCCCAGCCACACCCAGCCCCCGCTCCCACCCAGCCCCCGCTCCCACCCAGCCACACCCAGCCCCCGCTCCCACCCAGCCCCCGCTCCCACCCCGCCCCAGCTCCCACCCATACCCCGCTCCCACCCAGCCACACCCAGCCCCCGCTCCCACCCAGCCCCCACTCCCACCCAGCCCCCGCTCCCACCCAGCCCCCACTCCCACCCAGCCCCCGCTCCCACCCAGCCACACCCAGCTCCTGCTCCCACCCAGCCCCCGCTCCCACCCAGCCCCCGGTCTCACCCAGCCCCCGCTCCCACCCAGCCCCCTCTCCCACCCAGCCCCCTCTCCCACCAAGCCACACCCAGCCCTGCTCCCACCCAGCCCCTACTCCCACCCAGCCCCCGCTCCCACCCATCCCCCGCTCCCACCCAGCCACACCCAGCCCCTGCTCCCACCCATCCCCCGCTCCCACCCAGCCTCCGCTCCAACCCATCCCCCGCTCCCACCCAGCCCCGCTCCCACCCTTCCCCCGCTCCCACCCATCCCCCGCTCCCACCCAGCCACACCCAGCCCCTGCTCCCACCCATCCCCCGCTCCCCACAGCCCCACCCAGCCCCCGCTCCCACCCAGCGCCCGCACCCCCCAGCCCCACCCAGACCCCGCTCCCACCCTGCCCCACCAGCCCCCGGTCTCACCCAGCCTCGCTCCCACCCAACCCCCGCTCCCAGCCAGCCCCCGCACCCACACAGCCCCCGCTCCCACCCAGCCCCATCCAGCCCCCACTCCCACCCAGCCCCACCCAGCCCCGACTCCCACCCAGCCCCCGCTGCCCCCCAGCCCCATCCAGCCCCCGCTCCCCCCAGCCCCACCCAGCAGCCCCCACTCCCAACCAGCCCCCGCTCCCCCCCAGCCCCACCCAGCTCCCGCAGCCCCCCAGCCCCACCCAGCCCCCGCTCCCCCCCAGCCCCACCCAGCCCCCGCTGCCCCCCAACCCCACCCAGCCCCCGCTCCCCCCAGCCCCACCCAGCCCCCGCTCCCTCCCAGCCCCAACCAGCCCGCGCTCCCACACAGCCCCCGCACCCCCCCAGCCCCACCCAGCCACCGCTCCCCGCCAGCCACACCAAGCCCCCGCTCCCACACAGCCCCCACTCCCACCCAGCCTCAACCAGCCCACACTCCCACCCAGACCCCGCTCCCACCCAGCCCCACCCAGCCCCCGCGCCCACCCAGACCCCGCTCCCACCCAGCCCCAACCAGCCCCCGCTCCCACCCAGCCCCACCCAGCCCCGCTCCCCCCCAGCCCCCGCTCCCACCCAGCCCCACCCATCCCCCGCTCCCTCCCAGCCCCCGCTCACACCCAGCCCCACCCAGCCCCCGCTCACACCCAGTCCCGCTCCCACCCAGTCCCGCTCCCACCCAGCCCCCGCTCCCACCCATCCCCCGCTCCCACCCATCCCCCGCTCCCACCCAGCCCCACCCAGCCCCCGCTCCCACCCAGCCCCGCTCCCACCCAGCCCCCGCTCCCACCCAGCCCCCGCTCCCACCCAGCCCCCGCTCCCACCCAGCCCCGCTCGCACCCAGCCCCACCCAGCTCCCGCTCCCACCCAGCCACACCCAGCCCCTTCTCCCACCCATCCCCCGCTCCCACCCAGCCACACCCAGCCCCCGCTCCCACCCAGCCCCCACTCCCACCCAGCCCCCGCTCCCACCCAGCCACACCCAGCCCCCGCTCCCACCCAGCCCCTGCTCCCACCCATCCCCCGCTCCCACCCAGCCACACCCAGCCCCCGCTCCCACCCAGCCCCCACTCCCACCCAGCTCCTGCTCCCACCCATCCCCCGCTCCCACCCAGCCCCCGGTCTCACCCAGCCCCCACTCCCACCCAGCCCCCGGTCTCACCCAGCCCCAGCTCCCACCCAGCCCCCTCTCCCACCCAGCCCCCTCTCCCACCCAGCCCCTACTCCCACCCAGCCCCCGCTCCCACCCATCCCCCGCTCCCACCCAGCCCATGCTCCTATCCATCCCCCGCTCCCACCCAGCCCCCGCTCCCACCCATCCCCCGCTCCCACCCAGCCCATGCTCCTACCCATCCCCCGCTCCCACCCAGCCCCCGCTCCCACCCAGCCACCACTCCCACACAGCCCCCGCTCCCACCCAGCCACACCCAGCCCCCTCTCCCACCCACCCCCCTTTCTCCCACCCAGCCCCCTCTCCCACCCATCCACACCCAGCCCCTGCTCCCACCCATCCCCTGCTCCCATCCAGCCCCCGCTCCCACCCAGCCCCCGGTCTCACCCAGCCTCGCTCCCACCCAACCCCCGCTCCCAGCCAGCCCCCGCACCCACACAGCCCCCGCTCCCACCCAGCCCCATCCAGCCCCAGCTCCCCCCCAGCCCCACCCAGCCCTCATCCCACCCAGCCCCACCCAACCCTGCTCCCCCCCAGCCCCACCCAGCCCCCGCACCCCCCCAGCCCCACCCAGCCCCTGCTCCCACCAAGCCCCACCCAGCCCCCTCTCCCACCCAGCCCCCGCACCCCCCAGCCCCATCCAGCCCCCGCTCCCCCCAGCCCCACCCAGCCCCCACTCCCAACCAGCCCTCGCTCCCCCCCAGCCCCACCCAGCTCCCGCAGCCCCACAGCCCCACCCAGCCCTCGCTCCCCCCCAGCCCCACACTGCCCCCGCTCCCCCCAACCACACCCAGCCCCCGCTCCCTCCCAGCCTTACCCTGCCCCTCCTCCCACCCAGCCCCACCCAGACCCCGCTCCCACACAGCCCCACCCAGCCCCCACTCCCACCCAGCCCCACCCAGTCCCGCTCCCCCCCAGCCCCCGCTCCCACCTAGCCCTACCCAGGCCCGCTCCCCCCCAGCCCCCGCTCACACCCAGCCCCACCCAGCCCCCGCTCCCCCCCAGCCCCCGCTCCCACCCAGTCCCGCTCCCCCCAGCCCCCGCTCCCACCAAGTCCCGCTCCCACCAAGTCCCGCTCCCACCCAGCCCCCGCTCCCACCCAGCCCCCGCTCCCACCCAGCCCCGCTCAGCCCCCGCTCCCACCCAGCCCCCGCTCCCCCCCAGCCCCACCCAGCCCCCACTCCCCCCCAGCCACACCCAGCCCCCGCTCCCTCCCAGCCCCAACCAGCCCGCGCTCCCACACAGCCCCCGCACCCCCCCAGCCCCACCCAGCCCCCGCTCCCCCCCAGCCACACCAAGCCCCCGCTCCCACACAGCCCCCACTCCCACCCAGCCTCAACCAGCCCCCGCTCCCACCCAGACCCCGCTCCCACCCAGCCCCACCCAGCCCCCGCGCCCACCCAGACCCCGCTCCCACCCAGCCCCAACCAGCCCCCGCTCCCACCCAGCCCCACCCAGCCCCCACTCCCACCCAGCCCCACCCAGCCCCGCTCCCCCCCAGCCCCCGCTCCCACCCAGCCCCACCCAGCCACGCTCCCTCCCATCCCCCGCTCACACCCAGTCCCGCTCCCACCCAGTGCCGCTCCCACCCTGTCCCGCTCCCACCCAGCCCCCGCTCCCACCCAGCCCCCGCTCCCACCCAGCCCCGCTCAGTCCACGCTCCCACCAAGCCCCACCCAGCCCCCGCTCCCACCCAGCCCCGCTCCCACCCAGCCCCACCCAGCCCCCGCTCCCACCCAGCCCCCGCTCCCACCCAGCCCCCGCTCCCACCCAGCCCCGCTCCCACCCAGCCCCACCCAGCTCCCGCTCCCACCCAGCCACACCCAGCCCCTTCTCCCACCCATCCCCCGCTCCCACCCAGCCACACCCAGCCCCCTCTCCCACCCAGCCCCCGCTCCCACCCAGCCCCCGCTCCCACCCAGCCCCTGCTCCCACCCATCCCCCGCTCCCACCCAGCCACACCCAGCCCCCGCTCCCACCCAGCCCCCACTCCCACCCAGCCCCCGCTCCCACCCAGCCACACCCAGCTCCCGCTCCCACACAGCCCCTGCTCCCACCCATCCCCCGCTCCCACCCAGCCACACCCAGCCCCCGCTCCCACCCAGCCCCCGCTCCCACCCAGCCCCCACTCCCACCCAGCTCCTGCTCCCACCCAGCCCCCGCTCCCACCCAGCCCCCGGTCTCACCCAGCCCCCGCTCCCACCCAGCCCCCTCTCCCACCCAGCCCCCTCTCCCACCCAGCCCCTACTCCCACCCAGCCCCCGCTCCCACCCAGCCACACCCAGCCCCCGCTCCCACCCAGCCCCTGCTCCCACCCATCCCCCGCTCCCACCCAGCCACACCCAGCCCCCGCTCCCACCCAGCCCCCGCTCCCACCCAGCCCCCACTCCCCCCCAGCTCCTGCTCCCACCCAGCCCCCGCTCCCACCCAGCCCCCGGTCTCACCCAGCCCCCGCTCCCACCCAGCCCCCTCTCCCACCCAGCCCCCTCTCCCACCCAGCCCCTACTCCCACCCAGCCCCCGCTCCCACCCAGCCCCCGCTCCCACACAGCCCATGCTCCTACCCATCCCCCGCTCCCACCCAGCCCCGCTCCCACCCAGCCCCCGCTCCCACCCAGCCCCCGCTCCCACCCAGCCCCCGCTCCCACCCAGCCCCGCTCGCACCCAGCCCCACCCAGCTCCCGCTCCCACCCAGCCACACCCAGCCCCTTCTCCCACCCATCCCCCGCTCCCACCCAGCCACACCCAGCCCCCGTTCCCACCCAGCCCCCACTCCCACCCAGCCCCCGCTCCCACCCAGCCACACCCAGCCCTCGCTCCCACCCAGCCCCTGCTCCCACCCATCCCCCGCTCCCACCCAGCCACACCCAGCCCCCGCTCCCACCCAGCCCCCACTCCCACCCAGCTCCTGCTCCCACCCATCCCCCGCTCCCACCCAGCCCCCGGTCTCACCCAGCCCCCGCTCCCACCCAGCCCCCGCTCCCACCCAGCCCCCGCTCCCACCCAGCCCCCGCTCCCACCCAGCTCCTGCTCCCACCCATCCCCCGCTCCCACCCAGCCCCCGGTCTCACCCAGCCCCCACTCCCACCCAGCCCCCGGTCTCACCCAGCCCCAGCTCCCACCCAGCCCCCGGTCTCACCCAGCTCCTGCTCCCACCCATCCCCCGCTCCCACCCAGCCCCCGGTCTCACCCAGCCCCCACTCCCACCCAGCCCCCTCTCCCACCCAGCCCCTACTCCAACCCAGCCCCCGCTCCCACCCATCCCCCGTTCCCACCCAGCCCATGCTCCTACCCATCCCCCGCTCCCACCCAGCACCCGCTCCCACCCATCCCCCGCTCCCACCCAGCCCATGCTCCTACCCATCCCCCGCTCCCACCCAGCCCCCGCTCCCACCCAGCCACCACTCCCACACAGCCCCCACTCCCACCCAGCCACACCCAGCCCCCTCTCCCACCCAGCCCCCGCTCCCACCCAGCCCCCTCTCCCACCCATCCACACCCAGCCCCTGCTCCCACCCATCCCCCGCTCCCATCCAGCCCCCGCTCCCACCCAGCTCCCGCTCACACCCAGCCCCCGCTCCCACCCAGCCCCGGCTTCCACCCAGCCCCCGGTCTCACCCAGCCTCGCTCCCACCCAACCCCCGCTCCCAGCCAGCCCCCGCACCCACACAGCCCCCGCTCCCACCCAGCCCCATCCAGCCCCAGCTCCCCCCCAGCCCCACCCAGCCCTCATCCCACCCAGCCCCACCCAACCCTGCTCCCCCCCAGCCCCACCCAGCCCCCGCACACCCCCAGCCCCACCCAGCCCCTGCTCCCACCAAGCCCCACCCAGCCCCCTCTCCCACCCAGCCCCCGCACCCCCCAGCCCCATCCAGCCCCCGCTCCCCCCAGCCCCACCCAGCCCCCACTCCCAACCAGCCCTCGCTCCCCCCCAGCCCCACCCAGCTCCCGCAGCCCCACAGCCCCACCCAGCCCCCGCTCCCCCCCAGCCCCACCCAGCCCCCGCTGCCCCCCAGCCCCATCCAGCCCTCGCTCCCCCCCAGCCCCACACTGCCCCCGCTCCCCCCCAACCACACCCAGCCCCCGCTCCCTCCCAGCCTTACCCAGCCCCTGCTCCCACCCAGCCCCACCCAGACCCCGCTCCCACACAGCCCCACCCAGCCCCCACTCCCACCCAGCCCCACCCAGTCCCGCTCCCCCCCAGCCCCCGCTCCCACCTAGCCCCACCCAGGCCCGCTCCCCCCCAGCCCCCGCTCACACCCAGCCCCACCCTGCCCCCGCTCCCCCCCAGCCCCCGCTCCCACCCAGTCCCGCTCCCCCCCAGCCCCCGCTCCCACCAAGTCCCGCTCCCACCCAGCCCCCGCTCCCACCCAGCCCCCGCTCCCACCCAGCCCCGCTCAGCCCCCGCTCCCACCCAGCCCCCGCTCCCCCCCAGCCCCACCCAGCCCCCACTCCCCCCCAGCCACACCCAGCCCCCGCTCCCTCCCAGCCCCAACCAGCCCGCGCTCCCACACAGCCCCCGCACCCCCCCAGCCCCACCCAGCCCCCGCTCCCCCCCAGCCACACCAAGCCCCCGCTCCCACACAGCCCCCACTCCCACCCAGCCTCAACCAGCCCCCGCTCCCACCCAGTCCCCGCTCCCACCCAGCCCCACCCAGCCCCCACGCCCACCCAGACCCCGCTCCCACCCAGCCCCAACCAGCCCCCGCTCCCACCCAGCCCCACCCAGCCCCCGCTCCCACCCAGCCCCACCCAGCCCCGCTCCCCCCCAGCCCCCGCTCCCACCCAGCCCCACCCAGCCACGCTCCCTCCCAGCCCCCGCTCACACCCAGCCCCACCCAGCCCCCGCTCACACCCAGTCCCGCTCCCACCCAGTGCCGCTCCCACCCAGTCCCGCTCCCACCCAGCCCCCGCTCCCACCCAGCCCCCGCTCCCACACAGCCCCGCTCAGTCCACGCTCCCACCCAGCCCCACCCAGCCCCCGCTCCCACCCAGCCCCGCTCCCACCCAGCCCCACCCAGCCCCCGCTCCCACCCAGCCCCCGCTCCCACCCAGCCCCCGCTCCCACCCAGCCCCGCTCCCACCCAGCCCCACCCAGCTCCCGCTCCCACCCAGCCACACCCAGCCCCTTCTCCCACCCATCCCCCGCTCCCACCCAGCCACACCCAGCCCCCTCTCCCACCCAGCCCCCGCTCCCACCCAGCCCCCGCTCCCACCCAGCCCCTGCTCCCACCCATCCCCCGCTCCCACCCAGCCACACCCAGCCCCCGCTCCCACCCAGCCCCCACTCCCACCCAGCCCCCGCTCCCACCCAGCCACACCCATCCCCCGCTCCCACCCAGCCCCTGCTCCCACCCATCCCCCGCTCCCACCCAGCCACACCCAGCCCCCGCTCCCACCCAGCCCCCGCTCCCACCCAGCCCCCACTCCCACCCAGCTCCTGCTCCCACCCAGCCCCCGCTCCCACCCAGCCCCCGGTCTCACCCAGCCCCCGCTCCCACCCAGCCCCCTCTCCCACCCAGCCCCCTCTCCCACCCAGCCCCCGCTTCCACCCATCCCCCGCTCCCACCCATCCCCCGCTCCCACCCAGCGCATGCTCCTACCCATCCCCTGCTCCCACCCAGCCCCCGCTCCCACCCAGCCCCCACTCCCACCCAGCCCCCGCTCCCACCCAGCCACACCCAGCCCCCTCTCCCACCCAGCCCCCGCTCCCACCCAGCCCCCTCTCCCACCCATCCACACCCAGCCCCTGCTCCCACCCATCCCCCGCTCCCATCCAGCCCCCGCTCCCACCCAGCTCCCGCTCCCACCCAGCCCCGGCTTCCACCCAGCCTCGCTCCCACCCAACCCCCGCTCCCAGCCAGCCCCCGCACCCACACAGCCCCCGCTCCCACCCAGCCCCGCTCAGCCCCCGCTCCCACACAGCCCCGCACCCCCCAGCCCCACCCAGCCCCCGCTCCCCCCCAGCCACACCAAGCCCCCGCTCCCACACAGCCCCCACTCCCACCCAGCCTCAACCAGCCCCCGCTCCCACCCAGACCCCGCTCCCACCCAGCCCCACCCAGCCCCCGCGCCCACCCAGACCCCGCTCCCACCCAGCCCCCGCTCCCACCCAGCCCCACCCAGCCCCCACTCCCACCCAGCCCCACCCAGCCCCGCTCCCCCCAGCCCCCGCTCCCCCCCAGCCCCACCCAGCCACGCTCCCTCCCAGCCCCCGCTCACACCCAGCCCCACCCAGCCCCCGCTCACACCCAGTCCCGCTCCCACCCAGTCCCGCTCCCACCCAGCCCCCGCTCCCACCCAGCCCCGCTCAGTCCACGCTCCCACCCAGCCCCACCCAGCCCCCGCTCCCACCCAGCCCCCGCTCCCACCCAGCCCCACCCAGCTCCCGCTCCCACCCAGCCACACCCAGCCCCTTCTCCCACCCATCCCCCGCTCCCACCCAGCCACACCCAGCCCCCTCTCCCACCCAGCCCCCGCTCCCACCCAGCCCCCGCTCCCACCCAGCCCCTGCTCCCACCCAGCCCCTGCTCCCACCCATCCCCCGCTCCCACCCAGCCACACCCAGCCCCCGCTCCCACCCAGCCCCCGCTCCCACCCAGCCACACCCAGCCCCCGCTCCCACCCAGCCCCTGCTCCCACCCATCCCCCGCTCCCACCCAGCCACACCCAGCCCCCGCTCCCACCCAGCTCCTGCTCCCACCCAGCCCCCGCTCCCACCCAGCCCCCGGTCTCACCCAGCCCCCGCTCCCACCCAGCCCCCGCTCCCACCCAGCCCCCGGTCTCACCCAGCCCCCGCTCCCACCCAGCCCCCGCTCCCACCCAGCCCCTACTCCCACCCAGCCCCCGCTCCCACCCATCCCCCGCTCCCACCCAGCCCATGCTCCTACCCATCCCCCGCTCCCACCCAGCCCCCGCTCCCACCCATCCCCCGCTCCCACCCAGCCCCCGCTCCCACCCAGCCCCCGCTCCCACCCAGCCACACCCAGCCCCCTCTCCCACCCAGCCCCCGCTCCCACCCAGCCCCCTCTCCCACCCATCCACACCCAGCCCCTGCTCCCACCCATCCCCCGCTCCCGTCCAGCCCCCGCTCCCACCCAGCTCCCGCTCCCACCCAGCCCCGGCTTCCACCCAGCCCCCGGTCTCACCCAGCCTCGCTCCCACCCATCCCCCGCTCCCACCCAGCCCCCGCTCCCACCCATCCCCCTCTCCCACCCAGCCCCCGCTCCCACCCAGCCCCCTCTCCCACCCATCCACACCCAGCCCCTGCTCCCACCCATCCCCCGCTCCCATCCAGCCCCCGCTCCCACCCATCCCCCGCTCCCACCCAGCCCCCGCTCCCACCCAGCCCCCGCTCCCACCCAGCCACACCCAGCCCCCTCTCCCACCCAGCCCCCGCTCCCACCCAGCCCCCTCTCCCACCCATCCACACCCAGCCCCTGCTCCCACCCATCCCCCACACCCACACAGCCCCCGCTCCCACCCAGCCAAATCCAGCCCCAGCTCCCCCCCAGTCCCACCCAGCCCTCATCCCACCCAGCCCCACCCAACCCTGCTCCCCCCCAGCCCCACCCAGCCCCCGCACCCCCCCCAGCCCCACCCAGCCCCTACTCCCACCAAGCCCCACCCAGCCCCCTCTCCCACCCAGCCCCCGCACCCCCCAGCCCCATCCAGCCCCCGCTGCCCCCCAGCCCCACCCAGCCCCCACTCCCAACCAGCCCTCGCTCCCCCCCTGCCCCACCCAGCTCCCGCAGCCCCCCAGCCCCACCCAGCCCCCGCTCCCCCCCAGCCCCACCCAGCCCCCGCTGCCCCCCAGCCCCACCCAGCCCTCGCTCCCCCCCAGCCCCACACTGCCCCCGCTCCCCCCCAACCACACCCAGCCCCCGCTCCCTCCCAGCCTTACCCAGCCCCTGCTCCCACCCAGCCCCACCCAGACCCCGCTCCCACCCAGCCCCACCCAGCCCCCACTCCCACCCAGCCCCACCCAGTCCCGCTCCCCCCAGCCCCCGCTCCCACCTAGCCCCACCCAGCCCCGCTCCCCCCCAGCCCCCGCTCACACCCAGCCCCACCCAGCCCCCGCTCCCCCCCAGCCCCCGCTCCCCCCCAGCCCCCGCTCCCACCCAGTCCCGCTCCCCCCAGCCCCCGCTCCCACCCAGTCCCGCTCCCACCCAGCCCCCGCTCCCACCCAGCCCCGCTCAGCCCCCGCTCCCACCCAGCCACACCCAGCCCCTGCTCCCACCCAGCCACACCCAGTCCCTGCTCCCACCCAGCCCCCGCTCCCACCCAGCCCCACCCAGCCCCGCTCCCACCCAGCCCCCGCTCCCACCCAGCCCCAGCCAGCCCCGCTCCCACCCAGCCCCCGCTCCCACCCTTCCCCCGCTCCCACCCAGCCACACCCATCCCCCGCTCCCACCCAGCCACACCCAGCCCCTGCTCCCACCCAGCCCCCACTCCCACCCAGCCTCGCTCTCACCCATCCCCCGCTCCCACCCAGCCCCCGCTCCCACCCTTCCCCCGCTCCCACCCAGCCCCCGCTCCCACCCAGCCACACCCAGCCCATGCTCCCACCCATCCCCCGCTCCCACCCAGCCACACCCAGCCCCTGCTCCCACCCAGCCCCCGCTCCCACCCAGCCCCACCCAGCCCCACCCAGCCCCGCTCCCACCCAGCCCCCGCTCCCACCCAGCCCCACCCAGCCCCGCTCCCACCCATCCCCCGCTCCCACCCAGCCCCCGCTCCCACCCAGCCACACCCATCCCCCGCTCCCACCCAGCCCCCGCTCCCACCCTTCCCCCGCTCCCACCCAGCCCCCGCTCCCACCCAGCCACACCCAGCCCATGCTCCCACCCATCCCCCGCTCCCACCCAGCCACACCCAGCCCCTGCTCCCACCCAGCCCCCGCTCCCAACAAGCCCCCGCTCCCACCCAGCCCCACCCAGCCCCCGCTCCCACCCAACCCCCACTCCCAGCCAGCCCCCGCTACCACCCAGCCCCTGACCCCACCCATCCCCCGCTCCCACCCAGCCACACCCAGTCCCCGCTCCCAACCAGCCCCGCTCCCACCCAGCCCCCGCTCCCACCCAGCCCCCACTCCCATCCAGCCCCCGCTCCCAACCAGCCCCCGCTCCCACCCAGCCACACCCAGCCCCTGCTCCCACCCAGCCCCCGCTCCCACCCAGCCCCTGCTCCCACCCATCCCCCGCTCCCATTCAGCCACACCCAGCTCCCGCAGCCCCCCAGTCCCACCCAGCCCCCGCTCCCCCCAGCCCCACCCAGCCCCCGCTGACCCCAGCCCCACCCAGCCCCCGCTCCCTCCCAGCCCCATCCAGCCCCCGCTCCCATGCTGCCCCCGCTCCCACCCAGCCCCCGCTCCTACCCAGCCCCACCCAGCCCCTGCTCCCACCCAGCCCCACCCAGCCCCCACTCCCACCCAGCCCCACCCAGTCCCGCTCCCCCCCAGCCCCCGCTCCCACCTAGCCCCACCCAGCCCCGCTCCCCCCCAGCCCCCGCTCACACCCAGCCCCACCCAGCTAAAGGAAACTTTAATTTATAGGATCTTAACCTGTCGAACTATGCCAAGTTTGGGGGAAGCTTAGTTGATGAATCAAGTCCTGGCGCAATACGACAAGTTATAAGATTTGTAATATTTCTAGACTGTGTTAAGTTGTTCGATTCCTTGTATTATTCGACTGTGTATAGTTGAAGGAATTTATATCATCTCTGCTATTCGGTTATCAGTAGCACTTTGCGAATACTGGAACTCAGCAGAAATTTGCAGTATAAACTCCTCAGGTGCCAAAAAGAATTGTTTTATTTGTAGTCGCTTGATACAATTTGAAAGTCATTTAAAAGGCAATTCGTAGACAATTCGAAGCTTTCAGAGAATTACAGACATTATCTTTCTTTGCTTAGGCAGACAGCTCGAAAGTAACTTTTTAAAGGTCAAAGTCTGGCAATGAAACATGAAGAGAGAGAGAAAGCTAATCTTCAGCTAAACTCAAACTCAAAGTCAAAAGTGGACTAACATCACTGACACAGACTGTTAGACTGACAGAACCCCAAAAGACATAAACCTAAAATCTAAAACTAAACCAAACCTAAAATGGAGACTATAAAGGACAAAACTGACTAAACTAACAGAAAGACAACACAAAGACATCTCCTCAACACACACAGTCAAATTATCTTGCTGTTTTAATGCCAGCTCCCACCCAGCCCCCACACCCACCCAGCCCCCGCTCCCACCCAGCCACACCCAGCCCCCGCTCCCACCCAGCCCCCGCTCCCACCCAGCCACACCCAGCCACCGCTCCCACCCAGCCCCCGCTCCGACCCAGCCACACCCAGCCCCCGCTCCGACCCAGCCACACCCAGCCCCCGCTCCCACCCAGCCCCCGCTCCGACCCAGCCACACCCAGCCCCTGCTCCCACCCATCCCCCGCTCCCACCCAGCCACACCCAGCCCCCGCTCCCACCCAGCCCCCGCTCCCACCCAGCCACACCCAGCCCCCGCTCCCACCCAGCCCCCGCTCCCACCCAGCCACACCCAGCCCCCGCTCCCACCCAGCCCCCGCTCCCACCCAGCCACACCCAGCCCCCGCTCCCACCCAGCCCCCGCTCCCACCCAGCCACACCCAGCTCCCGCTCCCACCCAGCCCCTGCTCGCACCCAGCCCCTACTCCCACCCATCCCCTGCTCCCACACATCCCCCGCTCCCACCCAGCCACACCCAGCTCCCGCTCCCACCCAGCCCCTGCTCGCACCCAGCCCCTACTCCCACCCATCCCCTGCTCCCACACATCCCCCGCTCCCACCCAGCCACACCCAGCCCCCGCTCCCAACCAGCCCCCGCTCCCAACCAGCCCCCGCTCCCAACCAGCTCCCACTCCCACCCAGCCACACCCAGCCCCTGCTCCCACCCAGCCCCCACTCCCACCCAGCCCCTGCTCCCACCCATCCCCCGCTCCCATCCAGCCACACCCAGCCCCCGCTCCCACCCTCCCCGCTCCCACCCAGCCCCCACTCCCACCCAGCCCTGCTCCCACCCATCCCCCGCTCCCACCCAGCCCCACCCAGCCCCCGCTCCCACCCAGCCTGCACTCCCACCCAGCCCCGCTCCCCCAGCCCCACGCAGCCCCGCTCCCCCAGCCCCACCCAGCCCCAGCCTGCCCCCGCTCCCACCCAGCCCCACCCAGCCCCGCTCCCACACAGCCCCACTGAGCCCCCGCTCCCACCCAGCCCCGCTCACACACAGCCACACCCAGCCCCCGCTCCCACCAATCCCCTGCTCCCACCCAGCCC
Source organism: Scyliorhinus torazame (assembly GCF_047496885.1). Classification (NCBI taxonomy): domain Eukaryota; kingdom Metazoa; phylum Chordata; class Chondrichthyes; order Carcharhiniformes; family Scyliorhinidae; genus Scyliorhinus; species Scyliorhinus torazame. The sequence continues at coordinate 19,028,007 of NC_092712.1, read as the reverse complement.
CCGCTCCCACCCATCCACACCCAGCCCCCGCTCCCACCCAGCACCCGCTCCGACCCAGCCACACCCAGCCCCCGCTCCCACCCAGCCCCTGCTCCCCCACAGCCCCCACTCCCACCCAGCCCCTGCTCCCACCCACCCCCCGCTCCCACCCAGCCACACCCAGCCCCCACTCCCACCCAGCCCCCGCTCCCACCCAGCCCCCGCTCCCACCCAGCCCCCGCTCCCACCCAGCCCCCGTTCCCACCCAGCCCCCGCTCACACCCAGCCCCCGCAACCCCCCAGCTCGCGCTACTACACAGCCCCCGTTCCCACCCAGCCCCCACTCCCACCCAGCTCCCGCTCCCACCCAGCACCCGCTCCCACCCAGCCCCCGCTCCCACCCAGCCCCCGCTCCAACCCAGCTCCCGCTCCCACCCAGCACCCGCACCCACCCAGCCCCCGCTCCCACTCAGCCCCCGCTCCCACCCAGCTCCCGCTCCCACCCAGCTCCCACTCCCACCCAGCACCCGCTCCCACCCAGCCCCCGCTCCCACCCAGCTCCCGCTCCCACCCAGCACCCAGTGGGCCTTCACTCCCACTGCTGCCTTTGTACTGCCACTGGGCCTTCGCCCCATTGCTGCCTTTGTACAACCACTGGGCCTTCACTCCCACTGCTGCCTTTGTACTGCCACTGGGCCTTCACTCCCACTGCTGCCTTTGTACTGCCAGTGGGCCTTCACTCCCACTGCTGCCTTTGTACTGCCGCTGGGCCTTCGCCCCACTGCTGCCTTTGTACTGCCCCTGGGCCTTCACTCCCACTGCTGCCTTTGTACTGCCACTGGGCCTTCACTCCCACTGATGCCTTTGTACTGCCGCTGGGCCTTCACTCCCACTGCTGCCTTTGTACTGCCGCTGGGCCTTCGCCCCACTGCTGCCTTTGTACTGCCCCTGGGCCTTCACTCCCACTGCTGCCTTTGTACTGCCACTGGGCCTTCACTCCACTGCTGCCTTTGGACTGCCGCTGGGCCTTCACTCCCATTGCTGCCTTTGTACTGCCACTGGGCCTTCACATCCAATGCTGCCTTTGTACTGCCGCTGGGCCTTCGCCCCACTGCTGCCTTTGTACTGCCACTGGGCCTTCACTCCACTGCTGCCTTTATACTGCCACTGGGCCTTCTCTCCCACTGCTGCCTTTGTACTGCCACTGGGCCTTCACTCCCACTGCTGCCTTTGTACTGCCACTGGGTCTTCGCCCCATTGCTGCCTTTGTACTTGCGCTGGGCTTTCACTCCCACTGCTGCCTTTGTACTGCCACTGGGCCTTCACTCCCACTGCTGCCTTTGTACTGCCACTGGGTCTTCGCCCCACTGCTGCCTTTGTACTGCCACTGGGCCTTAACTCCCACTGCTGCCTTTGTACTGCCACTGGGCCTTTGCCGCACTGCTGCCTTTGTACTGCCACTGGGCCTTCACTCCCACTGCTGCCTTTGTACTGCCACTGGGCCTTCACTCCCACTGCTGCCTTTGTACAGCCACTGGGCATTCACTCCCACTGCTGCCTTTGTACTGCCACTGGGCCCTCACTCCCACTGCAGCCTTTGTACTGCTACTGGTCCTTCACTCCCACTGCAGCCTTTGTACTGCCACTGGGCCTTCGCCTCACTGCTGCCTTTGTACTGCCACGGAGCCTTCACTCCCACTGCTGCCTTTGTACTGCCACTAGGCCTTCACACCCACTGCTGCCTTTGTACTGCCACAGGGCTTTCGCCCCACTGCTGCCTTTGTACTGCCACTAGGCCTTCACTCCCACTGCAGCCATTGTACTGCCACTGGGCCTTCACTCCCACTGCTGCCTTTGTACTGCCACAGGGCTTTCGCCCCACTGCTGCCTTTGTACTGCCACTGGGGCTTCGCCCCACTGCTGCCTTTGTACTGCCACTGGGCCTTCACGCCCACTGCTGCCTTTGTACTGCCACTGGGCCTTCACTCCCACTGCTGCCTTTGTACTGCCGCTGGGCCCTCACTCCCACTGCTGCCTTTGTACTGCCACTGGGGCTTCGCCCCACTGCTGCCTTTGTACTGCCGCTGGGCCCTCACTCCCACTGCTGCCTTTGTACTGCCGCGGGGCCCTCACTCCCACTGCTGCCTTTGTACTGCCGCTGGGCCCTCACTCCCACTGCTGCCTTTGTACTGCCACTGGGGCTTCGCCCCACTGCTGCCTTTGTACTGCTACTGGGCCTTCACGCCCACTGCTGCCTTTGTACTGCCACTGGGCCTTCACTCCCACTGCTGCCTTTGTACTGCCACTGGGCCCTCGCCCCACTGCTGCCTCTGTACTGCCACTGGGCATTCACTCCCACTGCTGCCTTTGTACTGCCACTGGGCCCTCACTCCCACTGCAGCCTTTGTACTGCTACTGGTCCTTCACTCCCACTGCAGCCTTTGTACTGCCACTGGGCCTTCGCCTCACTGCTGCCTTTGTACTGCCACTGAACCTTCACTCCCACTGCTGCCTTTGTACTGCCACTGGGCCTTCAATCCCACTGCAGCCTTTGTACTGCCACTGGGCCTTCGCCTCACTGCTGCCTTTGTACTGCCACTGGGCCTTCGCCCCACTGCTGCCTTTGTACTGCCACTGGGCCTTCACTCCCACTGCTGCCTTTGTACTGCCACTGGGCCTTCAATCCCACTGCTGCCTTTGTACTGCCACTGGGCCTTCACTCCCACTGCTGCCTTTGTACTGCCACTGGGCCTTCACTCCCACTGCTGCCTTTGTACTGCCACTGGGCCTTCACTCCCACTGCTGCCTTTGTACTGCCGCTGGGCCTTCACTCCCACTGCAGCCTTTGTACTGCCGCTGGGCCTTCACTCCCCCTGCTGCCTTTGTACTGCCACTGGGCCTTCACTCCCACTGCAGCCTTTGTACTGCCACTGGGCCTTCACTCCCACTGCAGTCTTTGTACTGCCACTGGGCCTTCGCCTCACTGCTGCCTTTGTACTGCCACTGAGCCTTCACTCCCACTGCTGCCTTTGTACTGCTACTGGGCCTTCAATCCCACTGCTGCCTTTGTACTGCCACTGGGACTTCACTCCCACTGCAGCCTTTGTACTGCCACTGGGCCTTCACTCCCACTGCAGCCTTTGTACTGCCACTGGGCCTTCGCCTCACTGCTGCCTTTGTACTGCCGCTGGGCCTTCACTCCCACTGCAGCCTTTGTACTGCCACTGGGCCTTCAATCCCACTGCTGCCTTTGTACGGCCACTGGGCCTTCACTCGCACTGCTGCCTTTGTACTGCCACTGGGCCTACGCTTCACTGCTGCCTTCGTACTGCCACTGGGCCCTCGCCCAACTGCTGCCTTTGTACTGCCGCTGGGCCTTCACTCCCACTGCAGCCTTTGTACTTCCACTGGGCCTTCACTCCCACTGCTGCCTTTGTACTGCCACTGGGCCTTCACTCCCACAGCTGCCTTTGTACTGCCACAGGGCCTTCACTCCCACTGCTGCCTTTGTACTGCCACTGGGCCTTCACTCCCACTGCTGCCTTTGTACTGCCACTGGGCCTTCACTCCCACTGCTGCCCTTGTACTGCCACTGGGCCTTCACTCCCACTGCTGCCTTTCTACTACCACTGGGCCTTCAATCCCACGGCTGCCTTTGTACTGCCACTGGGCCTTCGCTCCCACTGCTGCCTTTGTACTGCCGCTGGGCCTTCACTCCCACTGCTGCCTTTGTACTGCCGCTGGGCCTTCAATCCCACTGCTGCCTTTGTACTGCCACTGGGCCTTCACACCCACTGCTGCCTTTGTACTGCCACTGGGCCTTCACTCCCACTGCTGCCTTTTTACTGCCACTGGGCCTTCGCGCCCACTGCTGCCTTTGTACTGCCACTGGGCCTTCACTCCCACTGCTGCCTTTGTACTGCCGCTGGGCCTTCAATCCCACTGCTGCCTTTGTACAGCCACTGGGCCTTCGCTCCCACTGCTGTGTTTGTACAGCTGCAGGGCCTTCACTCCCACTGCTGCCTTTGTACTGCCACTGGGCCTTCAATCCCACTGCTGCCTTTGTACTGGCACTGGGCCTTCACACCCACTGCTGCCTTTGTACTGCCACTGGGCCTTCAATCCCACTGCTGCCTTTGTACTGCCACTGGGCCTTCGCTCCCACTGCTGCCTTTGTACTGCCACTGGGTCTTCGCCCCACTGCTGCCTTTGTACTGCCACTGGGCCTTCGCCCCACTGCTGCCTTTGTACTGCCACTGGGGCTTCACTCCCACTGCTGCCTTTGTACTGCCACTGGGCCTTCGCTCCCACTGCTGCCTTTGTACTGCCGCTGGGCCGTAACTCCCACTGCTGCCTTTGTACTGCCACTGGGCCTTCACCGCACTGCTGCCTTTGTACTGCCACTGGGGCTTCACTCCCACTGCTGCCTTTGTACTGCCACTGGGCCTTCACTCCCACTGCTGCATTTGTACTGCCACTGGGCATTCACTCCCACTGCTGCCTTTGTTCTGCCACTGGGCCCTCACTCCCACTGCAGCCTTTGTACTGCTACTGGTCCTTCACTCCCACTGCATCCTTTGTACTGCCACTGGGCCTTCGCCTCACTGCTGCCTTTGTACTGCCACTGGGCCTTCACTCCCACTGCTGTCTTTGTACTGCCACTGGGCCTTCAATCCCACTGCATCCTTTGTACTGCCACTGGGCCTTCACTCCCACAGCTGCCTTTGTACTGCCACTGGGCCTTCAATCCCACTTCTGCCTTTGTACTGCCAATGGGCCTTCACCCCCACTGCTGCCTTTGTTCTGCTGCTGGGCCTTGACCCCACTGCTGCCTTAGTACTGCCACTGGGCCTTCACTCCCACTGCTGCCTTTGTACTGCCGCTGGGCCTTCACTCCCACTGCAGCCTTTCTACTGCCGCTGGGCCTTCACTCCCACTGCAGCCTTTGTACTGCCACTGGGCCTTCAATCCCACTGCTGCCTTTGTACAGCCACTTGGCCTTCACTCGCACTGCTGCCTTTGTACTGCCACTGGGCCTACGCTTCACTGCTGCCTTTGTACTGCCACTGGGCCCTCGCCCCACTGCTGCCTCTGTACTGCCACTGGGCCTTCACTCCAACTGCTGCCTTTGTACTGCCGCTGGGCCTTCACTCCCACTGCAGCCTTTGTACTGCCACTGGGTCTTCACTCGCACTGCTGCCTTTGTACTGCCACTGGGCCTACGCTTCACTGCTGCCTTTGTACTGCCACTGGGGCCTCGCCCCACTGCTGTCTTTGTACTGCCACTGGGCCTTCACTCCCACTGCTGCCTTTGTACTGCCACTGGGCCTTCACTCCCACTGCTGCCTTTGTACTACCACTGGGCCTACGCTTCACTGCTGCCTTTGTACTGCCACTGGTCCTTCAATCCCACTGCTGCCTTTGTACTGCCACTGGGGCTTCGCCCCACTGCTGCCTTTGTACTGCCAATGGGACTTCGCCCCACTGCTGCCTTTGTACTGCCACTGGGCCTTCACTCCCACTGCTGCCTTTGTACTGCCGCTGGGCCTTCACTCCCACTGCAGCCTTTGTACTGCCACTGGGCCTTCACCTCACTGCTGCCTTTGTACTGCCACTGGGCCTACGCTTCACTGCTGCCTTTGTACTGCCATTGGGTCTTCACTCGCACTGCTGCCTTTGTACTGCCACTGGGCCTACGCTTCACTGCTGCCTTTGTACTGCCACTGGGGCCACGCCCCACTGCTGTCTTTGTACTGCCACTGGGCCTTCACTCCCACTGCTGCCTTTGTACTGCCACTGGGCCTTCACTCCCACTGCTGCCTTTGTACTACCACTGGGCCTACGCTTCACTGCTGCCTTTGTACTGCCACTGGTCCTTCAATCCCACTGCTGCCTTTGTACTGCCACTGGGCCCTCACTCCCACTGCTGCCTTTGTACTACCACTGGGCCTACGCTTCACTGCTGCCTTTGTAGTGCCACTGGTCCTTCAATCCCACTTCTGCCTTTGTACTGCCACTGGGCCCTCACTCCCACTGCTGCCTTTGTGCTGCCACTGGGCCTTCGCCTCACTGCTGCCTTTTTACTGCCACTGGGCATTCACTCCCACTGCTGCCTTTGTACTGCCACTGGGCCTTCGCCTCACTGCTGCCTTTGTACTGCCACTGGGCCTTCACTCCCACTGCTGCCTCTGTACTGCCACTGGGCCTTCACTCCCACTGCTGCCTTTGTACTGCCACTGGGCATATGCTTCACTGCTGCCTTTGTACTGCCACTGGGTCTTCACTCCCACTGCTTCCTTTGTACTGCCACTGGGCCTTCACTCCCACTGCGGCCTTTGTACTGCCACTGGGCCTTCCCCGCCACTGCTGCCTTTGTCCTGCCACTGGGCCTTCACTCCCACTGCTGCCTTTGTACTGCCAGTGGGCCTTCAATCCCACTGCTGCCTTTGTACTGCCACTGGGCCCTCACTCCCACTGCAGCCTTTGTACTGCTACTGGTCCTTCACTCCCACTGCAGCCTTTGTACTGCCACTGGGCCTTCGCCTCACTGCTGTCTTTGTACTGCCACTGGGCCTTCACTCCCACTGCTGCCTTTGTACTGCCACTGGGCCTTCAATCCCACTGCAGCCTTTGTACTGCCACTGGGCCTTCACTCCCACTGCTGCCTTTGTACTGTCACTGGGCCTTCAATCCCACTGCTGGCTTTGTACTGCCACTTGGCATTCACTCCCACTGCTGCCTTTGTACTGCTACTGGGCCCTCACTCCCACTGCAGCCTTTGTACAGCTACTGGGCCTTCACTCCCACTGCAGCCTTTGTACTGCCACTGGGCCTTCGCCTCACTGCTGCCTTTGTACTGCCACTGGGCCGTCACTCCCACTGCTGCCTTTGTACTGCCACTGGGCCTTCACTCCCACTGCAGCCTTTGTACCGCCACTGGGCCTTCGCCTCACTGCTGCCTTTGTACTGCCACTGGGCCGTCACTCCCACTGCTGCCTTTGTACTGTCACTGGGCCTTCACTCCCACTGCTGCCTTTGTACTGCCACTGGGCCTTCAATCCCACTGCTGCCTTTGTACTGCCACTGGGCCTTCACCCCCACTGCTGCCTTTGTACTGCCGCTGGGCCTTCGCCCCACTGCTGCCTTTGTACTGCCACTGGGCCTTCACTCCCACTGCAGTCTTTGTACTGCCACTGGGCCTTCGCCTCACTGTTGCCTTTGTACTGCCACTGGGCCGTCACTCCCACTGCTGCCTTTGTACTGCCACTGGGCCTTCACTCCCACTGCAGCCTTTGTACTGTCACTGGGCCTTCACTCCCACTGCTGCCTTTGTACTGCCACTGGGCCTTCAATCCCACTGCTGCCGTTGTACTGCCACTGGGCCTTCACCCCCACTGCTGCCTTTGTACTGCCGCTGGGCCTTCGCCCCACTGCTGCCTTTGAACTGCCACTGGGCCTTCGCCCCACTGCTGCCTTTGTACTGCCACTGGGCCTTCTCCCCACTGCTGCCTTTGTACTGCCACTGGGCCTTCACCCCACTGCTGCCTTTGTACTGCCACTTGGACTTCACTCCCACTGCTGCCTTTGTACTGCCGCTGGGCCTTCACTCCCACTGCAGCCTTTGTACTGCCGCTGGGCCTTCACTCCCCCTGCTGCCTTTGTACTGCCACTGGGCCTTCACTCCCACTGCTGCCTTTGTACTGCAGCTGGGCCTTCACTCCCACTGCAGCCTTTGTACGGCCACTGGGCCTTGACTCGCAATGCTGCCTTTGTACTGCCACTGGGCCTACGCTTCACTGCTGCCTTTGTACTGCCACTGGGCCTTCACTCCCACTGCTGCCTTTGTACTGCCATTGGGCCTTCACTCCCACTGCTGCCTTTGTACTGCCACAGGGCCTTCACTGCCGCTGCTGCCTTTGTACTTCCACTGGGCCTTCACTCCCACTGCTGCCTTTGTACTGCAACTGGGCCTACGCTTCACTGCTGCCTTTGTACTGCCACTGGGGCTTCACTCCCATTGCTGCCTTTGTACTGCCACTGGGCCTACGCTTCACTGCTGCCTTTGTACTGCCACTGGGCCTTCACACCCTCTGCTGCCTTTGTGATTCCACTGGGCCTTCGCCTCACTGCTGCCTTTGTACTGCCACTGGGCCTTCACTCCCACTGCTGCCTTTGTACTTCCACTGGGCCTTCACTCCCACTGCTGCCTCTGTACTGCCACTGGGCCTTCAATCCCACTGCTGCCTTTGTACTGCCACTGGGCCTGCGCTTCACTGCTGCCTTTGTACTGCCACTGGGTCTTCACTCCCACTGCTGCCTTTGTACTGCCACTGGGCCTTCACTCCCACTGCTGCTTTTGTACTGCCACTGGGCCTTCCCCGCCACTGCTGCCTTTGTCCTGCCACTGGGCCTTCACTCCCACTGCTGCCTTTGTATTGCCACTGGGCCTTCCCCGCCACTGCTGCCTTTGTACTGCCACTGGGCCTTCAATCCCACTGCTGCCTTTGTACTGCAACTGGGCCTTCAATCCCACTGCTGCCTTTGTACTGCCGCTGGGCCTTAGTCTCACAGCTGCCTTTGTACTTCCACTGGGCCCTCACTCCCACGGCAGCCTTTTGTACTGCCACTGGGCCTTCACTCCCACTGCTGCCTTTGTACGGCCACTGGGCCTTCAATCCCACTGCTGCCTTTGTACTACCACTGGGCCTTCACCCCCACTGCTGCCCTGGTACTGCCGCTGGGCCTTCGCCCCAGTGCTGCCTTTGTACTGCCACTGGGCATTCGCCCCACTGCTGCCTTTGTACTGCCACTGGGCCTTCACTCCCACTGCTGCCTTTGTACTGCCGCTGGGCCTTCACTCCCCCTGCTGCCATTGTACTGCCGCTGGACCTTCACTCCCACAGCAGCCTTTGTACTTCCAGTGGGCCTTCAATCCCACTGCTGCCTTTGTACGGCCACTGGGCCTTCACTCGCACTTCTGCCTTTGTACTGCCACTGAGCCTACCCTTCACTGCTGCCTTTGTACTGCCACTGGGCCTTCGCCCCACTGCTGCCTTTGTACTGCCACTGGGCCTTCACTGCCACTGCTGCCTTTGTACTGCCACTGGGCCTTCACTCCCACAGCTGCCTTTGTACTGCCACTGGGCCCTCACTCCCACTGCTGCCTTTGTACTGCCACTGGGCCTACGCTTCACGGCTGCCTTTGTACTGCCACTGGGCCTTCACACCCACTCCTGCCTTTGTGCTGCCACTGGGCCTTCGCCCCACTGCTGCCTTTGTACTGCCACTGGGCCTTCACTCCCACTGCTGCCTTTGTACTGCCACTGGGCCTTCACTCCCACTCTGCCTTTGTACTGCCTTTGGGCCTTCACTCCCACTGCTGCCTTTGTACTGCCACTGGGCCTTCACTCACACTGCTGCCTTTGTACTGCCACTTGGCATTCACTCCCACTGCTGCCTTTGTACTGCTACTGGGCCCTCACTCCCACTGCAGCCTTTGTACAGCTACTGGGCCTTCACTCCCACGGCAGCCTTTGTACTGCCACTGGGCCTTCGCCTCACTGCTGCCTTTGTACTGCCACTGGGCCGTCACTCCCACTGCTGCCTTTGTACTGCCACTGGGCCTTCACTCCCACTGCAGCCTTTGTACTGCCACTGGGCCTTCGCCTCACTGCTGCCTTTGTACTGCCACTGGGCCGTCACTCCCACTGCTGCCTTTTTACTGCCACTGGGCCTTCACTCCCACTGCAGCCTTTGTACTGCCACTGGGCCTTCACTCCCACTGCTGCCTTTGTACTGCCACTGGGCCTTCAATCCCACTGCTGCCTTTGTACTGCCACTGGGCCTTCACCCCCACTGCTGCCTTTGTACTGCCGCTGGGCCTTCGCCCCACTGCTGCCTTTGAACTGCCACTGGGCCTTCGCCCCACTGCTGCCTTTGTACTGCCACTGGGCCTTCTCCCCACTGCTGCCTTTGTACTGCCACTGGGCCTTCACCCCACTGCTGCCTTTGTACTGCCACTTGGACTTCACTCCCACTGCTGCCTTTGTACTGCAGCTGGGCCTTCACTCCCACTGCAGCCTTTGTACTGCCGCTGGGCCTTCACTCCCCCTGCTGCCTTTGTACTGCCACTGGGCCTTCACTCCCACTGCTGCCTTTGTACTGCCGCTGGGCCTTCACTCCCACTGCAGCCTTTGTACTGCCACTGGGCCTTCACTCCCACTGCTGCCTTTGTACTACCACTGGGCCTACGCTTCACTGCTGCCTTTGTACTGCCACTGGTCCTTCAATCCCACTGCTGCCTTTGTACTGCCACTGGGGCTTCGCCCCACTGCTGCCTTTGTACTGCCAATGGGACTTCGCCCCACTGCTGCCTTTGTACTGCCACTGGGCCTTCACTCCCACTGCTGCCTTTGTACTGCCGCTGGGCCTTCACTCCCACTGCAGCCTTTGTACTGCCGCTGGGCCTTCACTCCCACTGCTGCCTTTGTACAGCCACTTGGCCTTCACTCGCACTGCTGCCTTTGTACTGCCACTGGGCCTACGCTTCACTGCTGCCTTTGTACTGCCACTGGGCCCTCGCCCCACTGCTGCCTCTGTACTGCCACTGGGCCTTCACTCCCACTGCTGCCTTTGTACTGCCGCTGGGCCTTCACTCCCACTGCAGCCTTTGTACTGCCACTGGGCCTTCACCTCACTGCTGCCTTTGTACTGCCACTGGGCCTACGCTTCACTGCTGCGTTTGTACTGCCATTGGGTCTTCACTCGCACTGCTGCCTTTGTACTGCCACTGGGCCTACGCTTCACTGCTGCCTTTGTACTGCCACTGAGGCCACGCCCCACTGCTGTCTTTGTACTGCCACTGGGCCTTCACTCCCACTGCTGCCTTTGTACTGCCACTGGGCCTTCACTCCCACTGCTGCCTTTGTACTACCACTGGGCCTACGCTTCACTGCTGCCTTTGTACTGCCACTGGTCCTTCAATCCCACTGCTGCCTTTGTACTGCCACTGGGCCCTCACTCCCACTGCTGCCTTTGTACTACCACTGGGCCTACGCTTCACTGCTGCCTTTGTAGTGCCACTGGTCCTTCAATCCCACTTCTGCCTTTGTACTGCCACTGGGCCCTCACTCCCACTGCTGCCTTTGTGCTGCCACTGGGCCTTCGCCTCACTGCTGCCTTTTTACTGCCACTGGGCATTCACTCCCACTGCTGCCTTTGTACTGCCACTGGGCCTTCGCCTCACTGCTGCCTTTGTACTGCCACTGGGCCTTCACTCCCACTGCTGCCTCTGTACTGCCACTGGGCCTTCACTCCCACTGCTGCCTTTGTACTGCCACTGGGCATATGCTTCACTGCTGCCTTTGTACTGCCACTGGGTCTTCACTCCCACTGCTTCCTTTGTACTGCCACTGGGCCTTCACTCCCACTGCGGCCTTTATACTGCCACTGGGCCTTCCCCGCCACTGCTGCCTTTGTCCTGCCACTGGGCCTTCACTCCCACTGCTGCCTTTGTACTGCCAGTGGGCCTTCAATCCCACTGCTGCCTTTGTACTGCCACTGGGCCCTCACTCCCACTGCAGACTTTGTACTGCTACTGGTCCTTCACTCCCACTGCAGCCTTTGTACTGCCACTGGGCCTTCGCCTCACTGCTGTCTTTGTACTGCCACTGGGCCTTCACTCCCACTGCTGCCTTTGTACTGCCACTGGGCCTTCAATCCCACTGCAGCCTTTGTACTGCCACTGGGCCTTCACTCCCACTGCTGCCTTTGTACTGCCACTGGGCCTTCAATCCCACTGCTGGCTTTGTACTGCCACTTGGCATTCACTCCCACTGCTGCCTTTGTACTGCTACTGGGCCCTCACTCCCACTGCAGCCTTTGTACAGCTACTGGGCCTCCACTCCGACTGCAGCCTTTGTACTGCCACTGGGCCTTCGCCTCACTGCTGCCTTTGTACTGCCACTGGGCAGTCACTCCCACTGCTGCCTTTGTACTGCCACTGGGCCTTCACTCCCACTGCAGCCTTTGTACCGCCACTGGGCCTTCGCCTCACTGCTGTCTTTGTACTGCCACTGGGCCGTCACTCCCACTGCTGCCTTTGTACAGTCACTGGGCCTTCACTCCCACTGCTGCCTTTGTACTGCCACTGGGCCTTCAATCCCACTGCTGCCTTTGTACTGCCACTGGGCCTTCACCCCCACTGCTGCCTTTGTACTGCCGCTGGGCTTTCGCCCCACTGCTGCCTTTGTACTGCCACTGGGCCTTCACTCCCACTGCAGCCTTTGTACTGCCACTGGGCCTTCGCCTCACTGTTGCCTTTGTACTGCCACTGGGCCGTCACTCCCACTGCTGCCTTTGTACTGCCACTGGGCCTTCACTCCCACTGCAGCCTTTGTACTGTCACTGGGCCTTCACTCCCACTGCTGCCTTTGTACTGCCACTGGGCCTTCAATCCCACTGCTGCCTTTGTACTGCCACTGGGCCTTCACCCCCACTGCTGTCTTTGTACTGCCGCTGGGCCTTCGCCCCACTGCTGCCTTTGAACTGCCACTGGGCCTTCGCCCCACTGCTGCCTTTGTACTGCCACTGGGCCTTCTCCCCACTGCTGCCTTTGTACTGCCGCTGGGCCTTCACTCCCACTGCAGCCTTTGTACTGCCGCTGGGCCTTCACTCCCCCTGCTGCCTTTGTACTGCCACTGGGCCTTCACTCCCACTGCTGCCTTTGTACTGCCGCTGGGCCTTCACTCCCACTGCTGCCTTTGTACTGCCGCTGGGCCTTCACTCCCACTGCAGCCTTTGTACGGCCACTGGGCCTTGACTCGCAATGCTGCCTTTGTACTGCCACTGGGCCTACGCTTCACTGCTGCCTTTGTACTGCCACTGGGCCTTCACCCCACTGCTGCCTTTGTACTGCCATTGGGCCTTCACTCCCACTGCTGCCTTTGTACTGCCACAGGGCCTTCACTGCCACTGCTGCCTTTGTACTTCCACTGGGCCTTCACTCCCACTGCTGCCTTTGTACTGCAACTGGGCCTACGCTTCACTGCTGCCTTTGTACTGCCACTGGGACTTCACTCCCATTGCTGCCTTTGTACTGCCACTGGGCCTACGCTTCACTGCTGCCTTTGTACTGCCACTGGGCCTTCACACCCTCTGCTGCCTTTGTGATTCCACTGGGCCTTCGCCTCACTGCTGCCTTTGTACTGCCACTGGGCCTTCACTCCCACTGCTGCCTTTGTACTTCCACTGGGTCTTCACTCCCACTGCTGCCTCTGTACTGCCACTGGGCCTTCAATCCCACTGCTGCCTTTGTACTGCCACTGGGCCTGCGCTTCACTGCTGCCTTTGTACTGCCACTGGGTCTTCACTCCCACTGCTGCCTTTGTACTGCCACTGGGCCTTCACTCCCACTGCTGCTTTTGTACTGCCACTGGGCCTTCCCCGCCACTGCTGCCTTTGTCCTGCCACTGGGCCTTCACTCCCACTGCTGCCTTTGTATTGCCACTGGGCCTTCCCCGCCACTGCTGCCTTTGTACTGCCACTGGGCCTTCAATCCCACTGCTGCCTTTGTACTGCAACTGGGCCTTCAATCCCACTGCTGCCTTTGTTCTGCCGCTGGGCCTTAGTCTCACAGCTGCCTTTGTACTTCCACTGGGCCCTCACTCCCACGGCAGCCTTTTGTACTGCCACTGGGCCTTCACTCCCACTGCTGCCTTTGTACGGCCACTGGGCCTTCAATCCCACTGCTGCCTTTGTACTACCACTGGGCCTTCACCCCCACTGCTGCACTGGTACTGCCGCTGGGCCTTCGCCCCAGTGCTGCCTTTGTACTGCCACTGGGCATTCGCCCCACTGCTGCCTTTGTACTGCCACTGGGCCTTCACTCCCACTGCTGCCTTTGTACTGCCGCTGGGCCTTCACTCCCCCTGCTGCCATTGTACTGCCGCTGGGCCTTCACTCCCACAGCAGCCTTTGTACTTCCAGTGGGCCTTCAATCCCACTGCTGCCTTTGTACGGCCACTGGGCCTTCACTCGCACTTCTGCCTTTGTACTGCCACTGGGCCTACCCTTCACTGCTGCCTTTGTACTGCCACTGGGCCTTCACTGCCACTGCTGCCTTTGTACTGCCACTGGGCCTTCACTCCCACAGCTGCCTTTGTACTGCCACTGGGCCCTCACTCCCACTGCTGCCTTTGTACTGCCACTGGGCCTACGCTTCACGGCTGCCTTTGTACTGCCACTGGGCCTTCACACCCACTCCTGCCTTTGTGCTGCCACTGGGCCTTCGCCCCACTGCTGCCTTTGTACTGCCACTGGGCCTTCACTCCCACTGCTGCCTTTGTACTGCCACTGGGCCTTCACTCCCACTCTGCCTTTGTACTGCCTTTGGGCCTTCACTCCCACTGCTGCCTTTGTACTGCCACTGGGCCTTCACTCCCACTGCTGCCTTTGTACTGCCACTGGGCCTTCACTCCCACTCTGCCTTTGTACTGCCTTTGGGCCTTCACTCCCACTGCTGCCTTTGTACTGCCACTGGGCCTTCACTCACACTGCTGCCTTTGTACTGCCACTTGGCATTCACTCCCACTGCTGCCTTTGTACTGCTACTGGGCCCTCACTCCCACTGCAGCCTTTGTACTGCCACTGGGCCTTCGCCTCACTGCTGCCTTTGTACTGCCACTGGGCCGTCACTCCCACTGCTGCCTTTGTACTGCCACTGGGCCTTCACTCCCACTGCAGCCTTTGTACTGCCACTGGGCCTTCGCCTCACTGCTGCCTTTGTACTGCCACTGGGCCGTCACTCCCACTGCTGCCTTTTTACTGCCACTGGGCCTTCACTCCCACTGCAGCCTTTGTACTGCCACTGGGCCTTCACTCCCACTGCTGCCTTTGTACTGCCACTGGGCCTTCAATCCCACTGCTGCCTTTGTACTGCCACTGGGCCTTCACCCCCACTGCTGCCTTTGTACTGCCGCTGGGCCTTCGCCCCACTGCTGCCTTTGAACTGCCACTGGGCCTTCGCCCCACTGCTGCCTTTGTACTGCCACTGGACCTTCACCCCACTGCTGCCTTTGTACTGCCACTTGGACTTCACTCCCACTGCTGCCTTTGTACTGCAGCTGGGCCTTCACTCCCACTGCAGCCTTTGTACTGCCGCTGGGCCTTCACTCCCCCTGCTGCCTTTGTACTGCCACTGGGCCTTCACTCCCACTGCTGCCTTTGTACTGCCGCTGGGCCTTCACTCCCACTGCAGCCTTTGTACTGCCACTGGGCCTTCAATCCCACTTCTGCCCTTGTACGGCCACTGGGCCTTGACTCGCAATGCTGCCTTTGTACTGCCACTGGGCCTACGCTTCACTGCTGCCTTTGTACTGCCACTGGGCCTTCACCCCACTGCTGCCTTTGTACTGCCATTGGGCCTTCACTCCCACTGCTGCCTTTGTACTGCCACAGGGCCTTCACTGCCACTGCTGCCTTTGTACTTCCACTGGGCCTTCACTCCCACTGCTGCCTTTGTACTGCAACTGGGCCTACGCTTCACTGCTGCCTTTGTACTGCCACTGGGCCTTCACCCCACTGCTGCCTTTGTACTGCCATTGGGCCTTCACTCCCACTGCTGCCTTTGTACTGCCACAGGGCCTTCACTGCCACTGCTGCCTTTGTACTTCCACTGGGCCTTCACTCCCACTGCTGCCTTTGTACTGCAACTGAGCCTACGCTTCACTGCTGCCTTTGTACTGCCACTGGGACTTCACTCCCATTGCTGCCTTTGTACTGCCACTGGGCCTACGCTTCACTGCTGCATTTGTACTGCCACTGGGCCTTCACACCCTCTGCTGCCTTTGTGATTCCACTGGGCCTTCGCCTCACTGCTGCCTTTGTACTGCCACTGGGCCTTCACTCCCACTGCTGCCTTTGTACTTCCACTGGGCCTTCACTCCCACTGCTGCCTCTGTACTGCCACTGGGCCTTCACTCTCTCTGCTGCCTTTGTACTGCCACTGGGCCTGCGCTTCACTGCTGCCTTTGTACTGCCACTGGGTCTTCACTCCCACTGCTGCCTTTGTACTGCCACTGGGCCTTCACTCCCACTGCTGCTTTTGTACTGCCACTGGGCCTTCCCCGCCACTGCTGCCTTTGTCCTGCCACTGGGCCTTCACTCCCACTGCTGCCTTTGTATTGCCACTGGGCCTTCCCCGCCACTGCTGCCTTTGTACTGCCACTGGGCCTTCAATCCCACTGCTGCCTTTGTACTGCAACTGGGCCTTCAATCCCACTGCTGCCTTTGTACTGCCGCTGGGCCTTAGTCTCACAGCTGCCTTTCTACTTCCACTGGGCCCTCATTCCCACGGCAGCCTTTTGTACTGCCACTGGGCCTTCACTCCCACTGCTGCCTTTGTACGGCCACTGGGCCTTCAATCCCACTGCTGCCTTTGTACTACCACTGGGCCTTCACCCCCACTGCTGCCTTGGTACTGCCGCTGGGCCTTCGCCCCAGTGCTGCCTTTGTACTGCCACTGGGCATTCGCCCCACTGCTGCCTTTGTACTGCCACTGGGCCTTCACTCCCACTGCTGCCTTTGTACTGCCGCTGGGCCTTCACTTCCCCTGCTGCCATTGTACTGCCGCTGGGCCCTCACTCCCACTGCTGCCTTTGTGCTGCCACTGGGCCTTCGCCTCACTGCTGCCTTTTTACTGCCACTGGGCATTCACTCCCAATGCTGCCTTTGTACTGCCACTGGGCCTTCGCCTCACTGCTGCCTTTGTACTGCCACTGGGCCTTCACTCCCACTGCTGCCTCTGTACTGCCACTGGGCCTTCACTCCCACTGCTGCCTTTGTACTGCCACTGGGCATATGCTTCACTGCTGCCTTTGTACTGCCACTGGGTCTTCACTCCCACTGCTTCCTTTGTACTGCCACTGGGCCTTCACTCCCACTGCGGCCTTTGTACTGCCACTGGGCCTTCCCCGCCACTGCTGCCTTTGTCCTGCCACTGGGCCTTCACTCCCACTGCTGCCTTTGTACTGCCAGTGGGCCTTCAATCCCACTGCTGCCTTTGTACTGCCACTGGGCCCTCACTCCCACTGCAGCCTTTGTACTGCTACTGGTCCTTCACTCCCACTGCAGCCTTTGTACTGCCACTGGGCCTTCGCCTCACTGCTGCCTTTGTACTGCCACTGGGCCGTCACTCCCACTGCTGCCTTTGTACTGCCACTGGGCCTTCACTCCCACTGCAGCCTTTGTACCGCCGCTGGGCCTTCGCCCCACTGCTGCCTTTGTACTGCCACTGGGCCTTCACTCCCACTGCAGCCTTTGTACTGCCACTGGGCCTTCGCCTCACTGTTGCCTTTGAACTGCCACTGGGCCGTCACTCCCACTGCTGCCTTTGTACTGCCACTGGGCCTTCACTCCCACTGCAGCCTTTGTACTGTCACTGGGCCTTCACTCCCACTGCTGCCTTTGTACTGCCACTGGGCCTTCAATCCCACTGCTGCCTTTGTACTGCCACTGGGCCTTCACCCCCACTGCTGCCTTTGTACTGCCGCTGGGCCTTCGCCCGACTGCTGCCTTTGAACTGCCACTGGGCCTTCGCCCCACTGCTGCCTTTGTACTGCCACTGGGCCTTCTCCCCACTGCTGCCTTTGTACTGCCACTGGGCCTTCACCCCACTGCTGCCTTTGTACTGCCACTTGGACTTCACTCCCACTGCTGCCTTTGTACTGCCGCTGGGCCTTCACTCCCACTGCAGCCTTTGTACTGCCGCTGGGCCTTCACTCCCCCTGCTGCCTTTGTCCTGCCACTGGGCCTTCACTCCCACTGCTGCCTTTGTACTGCCGCTGGGCCTTCACTCCCACTGCAGCCTTTGTACGGCCACTGGGCCTTGACTCGCAATGCTGCCTTTGTACTGCCACTGGGCCTACGCTTCACTGCTGCCTTTGTACTGCCACTGGGCCTTCACCCCACTGCTGCCTTTGTACTGCCATTGGGCCTTCACTCCCACTGCTGCCTTTGTACTGCCACAGGGCCTTCACTGCCACTGCTGCCTTTGTACTTCCACTGGGCCTTCACTCCCACTGCTGCCTTTGTACTGCAACTGGGCCGACGCTTCACTGCTGCCTTTGTACTGCCACTGGGACTTCACTCCCATTGCTGCCTTTGTACTGCCACTGGGCCTACGCTTCACTGCTGCCTTTGTACTGCCACTGGGCCTTCACACCCTCTGCTGCCTTTGTGATTCCACTGGGCCTTCGCCTCACTGCTGCCTTTGTACTGCCACTGGGCCTTCACTCCCACTGCTGACTTTGTACTTCCACTGGGCCTTCACTCCCACTGCTGCCTCTGTACTGCCACTGGGCCTTCAATCCCACTGCTGCCTTTGTACTGCCACTGGGCCTGCGCTTCACTGCTGCCTTTGTACTGCCACTGGGCATTCGCCCCACTGCTGCCTTTGTACTGCCACTGGGCCTTCACTCCCACTGCTGCCTTTGTACTGCCGCTGGGCCTTCACTCCCCCTGCTGCCATTGTACTGCCGCTGGGCCTTCACTCCCACAGCAGCCTTTGTACTTCCAGTGGGCCTTCAATCCCACTGCTGCCTTTGTACGGCCACTGGGCCTTCACTCGCACTTCTGCCTTTGTACTGCCACTGGGCCTACCCTTCACTGCTGCCTTTGTACTGCCACTGGGCCTTCGCCCCACTGCTGCCTTTGTACTGCCACTGGGCCTTCACTGCCACTGCTGCCTTTGTACTGCCACTGGGCCTTCACTCCCACAGCTGCCTTTGTACTGCCACTGGGCCCTCACTCCCACTGCTGCCTTTGTACTGCCACTGGGCCTACGCTTCACGGCTGCCTTTGTACTGTCACTGGGCCTTCACACCCACTCCTGCCTTTGTGCTGCCACTGGGCCTTCGCCCCACTGCTGCCTTTGTACTGCCACTGGGCCTTCACTCCCACTGCTGCCTTTGTACTGCCACTGGGCCTTCACTCCCACTCTGCCTTTGTACTGCCTTTGGGCCTTCACTCCCACTGCTGCCTTTGTACTGCCACTGGGCCTTCACTCACACTGCTGCCTTTGGACTGCCACTTGGCATTCACTCCCACTGCTGCCTTTGTACTGCTACTGGGCCCTCACTCCCACTGCAGCCTTTGTACAGCTACTGGGCCTTCACTCCCACGGCAGCCTTTGTACTGCCACTGGGCCTTCGCCTCACTGCTGCCTTTGTACTGCCACTGGGCCGTCACTCCCACTGCTGCCTTTGTACTGCCACTGGGCCTTCACTCCCACTGCAGCCTTGGTACTGCCACTGGGCCTTCGCCTCACTGCTGCCTTTGTACTGCCACTGGGCCGTCACTCCCACTGCTGCCTTTTTACTGCCACTGGGCCTTCACTCCCACTGCAGCCTTTGTACTGCCACTGGGCCTTCACTCCCACTGCTGCCTTTGTACTGCCACTGGGCCTTCAATCCCACTGCTGCCTTTGTACTGCCACTGGGCCTTCACCCCCACTGCTGCCTTTGTACTGCCGCTGGGCCTTCGCCCCACTGCTGCCTTTGAACTGCCACTGGGCCTTCGCCCCACTGCTGCCTTTGTACTGCCACTGGGCCTTCTCCCCACTGCTGCCTTTGTACTGCCACTGGGCCTTCACCCCACTGCTGCCTTTGTACTGCCACTTGGACTTCACTCCCACTGCTGCCTTTGTACTGCAGCTGGGCCTTCACTCCCACTGCAGCCTTTGTACTGCCGCTGGGCCTTCACTCCCCCTGCTGCCTTTGTACTGCCACTGGGCCTTCACCCCCACTGCTGCCTTTGTACTGCCGCTGGGCCTTCACTCCCACTGCAGCCTTTGTACTGCCACTGGGCCTTCAATCCCACTTCTGCCCTTGTACGGCCACTGGGCCTTGACTCGCAATGCTGCCTTTGTACTGCCACTGGGCCTACGCTTCACTGCTGCCTTTGTACTGCCACTGGGCCTTCACCCCACTGCTGCCTTTGTACTGCCATTGGGCCTTCACTCCCACTGCTGCCTTTGTACTGCCACAGGGCCTTCACTGCCACTGCTGCCTTTGTACTTCCACTGGGCCTTCACTCCCACTGCTGCCTTTGTACTGCAACTGGGCCTACGCTTCACTGCTGCCTTTGTACTGCCACTGGGCCTTCACCCCACTGCTGCCTTTGTACTGCCATTGGGCCTTCACTCCCACTGCTGCCTTTGTACTGCCACAGGGTCTTCACTGCCACTGCTGCCTTTGTACTTCCACTGGGCCTTCACTCCCACTGCTGCCTTTGTACTGCAACTGCGCCTACGCTTCACTGCTGCCTTTGTACTGCCACTGGGACTTCACTCCCATTGCTGCCTTTGTACTGCCACTGGGCCTACGCTTCACTGCTGCATTTGTACTGCCACTGGGCCTTCACACCCTCTGCTGCCTTTGTGATTCCACTGGGCCTTCGCCTCACTGCTGCCTTTGTACTGCCACTGGGCCTTCACTCCCACTGCTGCCTTTGTACTTCCACTGGGCCTTCACTCCCACTGCTGCCTCTGTACTGCCACTGGGCCTTCACTCTCTCTGCTGCCGTTGTACTGCCACTGGGCCTGCGCTTCACTGCTGCCTTTGTACTGCCACTGGGTCTTCACTCCCACTGCTGCCTTTGTACTGCCACTGGGCCTTCACTCCCACTGCTGCTTTTGTACTGCCACTGGGCCTTCCCCGCCACTGCTGCCTTTGTCCTGCCACTGGGCCTTCACTCCCACTGCTGCCTTTGTATTGCCACTGGGCCTTCCCCGCCACTGCTGCCTTTGTACTGCCACTGGGCCTTCAATCCCACTGCTGCCTTTGTACTGCAACTGGGCCTTCAATCCCACTGCTGCCTTTGTACTGCCGTTGGGCCTTAGTCTCACAGCTGCCTTTCTACTTCCACTGGGCCCTCATTCCCACGGCAGCCTTTTGTACTGCCACTGGGCCTTCACTCCCACTGCTGCCTTTGTACGGCCACTGGGCCTTCAATCCCACTGCTGCCTTTGTACTACCACTGGGCCTTCACCCCCACTGCTGCCTTGGTACTGCCGCTGGGCCTTCGCCCCAGTGCTGCCTTTGTACTGCCACTGGGCATTCGCCCCACTGCTGCCTTTGTACTGCCACTGGGCCTTCACTCCCACTGCTGCCTTTGTACTGCCGCTGGGCCTTCACTTCCCCTGCTGCCTTTGTACTGCCACTGGGCCTTCACTCCCACTGCTGCCTTTGTACTGCCACTGGGCCTACCCTTCACTGCTGCCTTTGTACTGCCACTGGGCCTTCGCCCCACTGCTGCCTTTGTACTGCCACTGGGCCTTCACTGCCACTGCTGCCTTTGTACTGCCACTGGGCCTTCACTCCCACAGCTGCCTTTGTACTGCCACTGGGCCCTCACTCCCACTGCTGCCTTTGTACTGCCACTGGGCCTACGCTTCACGGCTGCCTTTGTACTGCCACTGGGCCTTCACACCCACTCCTGCCTTTGTGCTGCCACTGCGCCTTCGCCCCACTGCTGCCTTTGTACTGCCACTGGGCCTTCACTCCCACTGCTGCCTTTGTACTGCCACTGGGCCTTCACTCCCACTCTGCCTTTGTACTGCCTTTGGGCCTTCACTCCCACTGCTGCCTTTGTACTGCCACTGGGCCTTCACTCACACTGCTGCCTTTGTACTGCCACTTGGCATTCACTCCCACTGCTGCCTTTGTACTGCTACTGGGCCCTCACTCCCACTGCAGCCTTTGTACAGCTACTGGGCCTTCACTCCCACGGCAGCCTTTGTACTGCCACTGGGCCTTCGCCTCACTGCTGCCTTTGTACTGCCACTGGGCCGTCACTCCCACTGCTGCCTTTGTACTGCCACTGGGCCTTCACACCCACTGCAGCCTTTGTACTGCCACTGGGCCTTCGCCTCACTGCTGCCTTTGTACTGCCACTGGGCCGTCACTCCCACTGCTGCCTTTTTACTGCCACTGGGCCTTCACTCCCACTGCAGCCTTTGTACTGCCACTGGGTCTTCACTCCCACTGCTGCCTTTGTACTGCCACTGGGCCTTCAATCCCACTGCTGCCTTTGTACTGCCACTGGGCCTTCACCCCCACTGCTGCCTTTGTACTGCCGCTGGGCCTTCGCCCCACTGCTGCCTTTGAACTGCCACTGGGCCTTCGCCCCACTGCTGCCTTTGTACTGCCACTGGGCCTTCTCCCCACTGCTGCCTTTGTACTGCCACTGGGCCTTCACCCCACTGCTGCCTTTGTACTGCCACTTGGACTTCACTCCCACTGCTGCCTTTGTACTGCAGCTGGGCCTTCACTCCCACTGCAGCCTTTGTACTGCCGCTGGGCCTTCACTCCCCCTGCTGCCTTTGTACTGCCACTGGGCCTTCACTCCCACTGCTGCCTTTGTACTGCCGCTGGGCCTTTACTCCCACTGCAGCCTTTGTACTGCCACTGGGCCTTCAATCCCACTTCTGCCCTTGTACGGCCACTGGGCCTTGACTCGCAATGCTGCCTTTGTACTGCCACTGGGCCTACGCTTCACTGCTGCCTTTGTACTGCCACTGGGCCTTCACCCCACTGCTGCCTTTGTACTGCCATTGGGCCTTCACTCCCACTGCTGCCTTTGTACTGCCACAGGGCCTTCACTGCCACTGCTGCCTTTGTACTTCCACTGGGCCTTCACTCCCACTGCTGCCTTTGTACTGCAACTGGGCCTACGCTTCACTGCTGCCTTTGTACTGCCACTGGGCCTTCACCCCACTGCTGCCTTTGTACTGCCATTGGGCCTTCACTCCCACTGCTGCCTTTGTACTGCCACAGGGCCTTCACTGCCACTGCTGCCTTTGTACTTCCACTGGGCCTTCACTCCCACTGCTGCCTTTGTACTGCAACTGAGCCTACGCTTCACTGCTGCCTTTGTACTGCCACTGGGACTTCACTCCCATTGCTGCCTTTGTACTGCCACTGGGCCTACGCTTCACTGCTGCATTTGTACTGCCACTGGGCCTTCACACCCTCTGCTGCCTTTGTGATTCCACTGGGCCTTCGCCTCACTGCTGCCTTTGTACTGCCACTGGGCCTTCACTCCCACTGCTGCCTTTGTACTTCCACTGGGCCTTCACTCCCACTGCTGCCTCTGTACTGCCACTGGGCCTTCACTCTCTCTGCTGCCTTTGTACTGCCACTGGGCCTGCGCTTCACTGCTGCCTTTGTACTGCCACTGGGTCTTCACTCCCACTGCTGCCTTTGTACTGCCACTGGGCCTTCACTCCCACTGCTGCTTTTGTACTGCCACTGGGCCTTCCCCGCCACTGCTGCCTTTGTCCTGCCACTGGGCCTTCACTCCCACTGCTGCCTCTGTATTGCCACTGGGCCTTCCCCGCCACTGCTGCCTTTGTACTGCCACTGGGGCTTCAATCCCACTGCTGCCTTTGTACTGCAACTGGGCCTTCAATCCCACTGCTGCCTTTGTACTGCCGCTGGGCCTTAGTCTCACAGCTGCCTTTCTACTTCCACTGGGCCCTCATTCCCACGGCAGCCTTTTGTACTGCCACTGGGCCTTCACTCCCACTGCTGCCTTTGTACGGTCACTGGGCCTTCAATCCCACTGCTGCCTTTGTACTACCACTGGGCCTTCACCCCCACTGCTGCCTTGGTACTGCCGCTGGGCCTTCGCCCCAGTGCTGCCTTTGTACTGCCACTGGGCATTCGCCCCACTGCTGCCTTTGTACTGCCACTGGGCCTTCACTCCCACTGCTGCCTTTGTACTGCCGCTGGGCCTTCACTCCCCCTGCTGCCATTGTACTGCCGCTGGGCCCTCACTCCCACTGCTGCCTTTGTGCTGCCACTGGGCCTTCGCCTCACTGCTGCCTTTTTACTGCCACTGGGCATTCACTCCCACTGCTGCCTTTGTACTGCCACTGGGCCTTCGCCTCACTGCTGCCTTTGTACTGCCACTGGGCCTTCACTCCCACTGCTGCCTCTGTACTGCCACTGGGCCTTCACTCCCACTGCTGCCTTTGTACTGCCACTGGGCATATGCTTCACTGCTGCCTTTGTACTGCCACTGGGTCTTCACTCCCACTGCTTCCTTTGTACTGCCACTGGGCCTTCACTCCCACTGCGGCCTTTGTACTGCCACTGGGCCTTCCCCGCCACTGCTGCCTTTGTCCTGCCACTGGGCCTTCACTCCCACTGCTGCCTTTGTACTGCCAGTGGGCCTTCAATCCCACTGCTGCCTTTGTACTGCCACTGGGCCCTCACTCCCACTGCAGCCTTTGTACTGCTACTGGTCCTTCACTCCCACTGCAGCCTTTGTACTGCCACTGGGCCTTCGCCTCACTGCTGTCTTTGTACTGCCACTGGGCCTTCACTCTCACTGCTGCCTTTGTACTGCCACTGGGCCTTCAATCCCACTGCAGCCTTTGTACTGCCACTGGGCCTTCACTCCCACTGCTGCCTTTGTACTGCCACTGGGCCTTCAATCCCACTGCTGGCTTTGTACTGCCACTTGGCATTCACTCCCACTGCTGCCTTTGTACTGCTACTGGGCCCTCACTCCCACTGCAGCCTTTGTACAGCTACTGGGCCTTCACTCCCACTGCAGCCTTTGTACTGCCACTGGGCCTTCGCCTCACTGCTGCCTTTGTACTGCCACTGGGCCGTCACTCCCACTGCTGCCTTTGTACTGCCACTGGGCCTTCACTCCCACTGCAGCCTTTGTACCGCCACTGGGCCTTCGCCTCACTGCTGCCTTTGTACTGCCACTGGGCCGTCACTCCCACTGCTGCCTTTGTACTGTCACTGGGCCTTCACTCCCACTGCTGCCTTTGTACTGCCACTGGGCCTTCAATCCCACTGCTGCCTTTGTACTGCCACTGGGCCTTCACCCCCACTGCTGCCTTTGTACTGCCGCTGGGCCTTCGCCCCACTGCTGCCTTTGTACTGCCACTGGGCCTTCACTCCCACTGCAGCCTTTGTACTGCCACTGGGCCTTCGCCTCACTGTTGCCTTTGTACTGCCACTGGGCTGTCACTCCCACTGCTGCCTTTGTACTGCCACTGGGCCTTCACTCCCACTGCAGCCTTTGTACTGTCACTGGGCCTTCACTCCCACTGCTGCCTTTGTACTGCCACTGGGCCTTCAATCCCACTGCTGCCTTTGTACTGCCACTGGGCCTTCACCCCCACTGCTGCCTTTGTACTGCCGCTGGGCCTTCGCCCCACTGCTGCCTTTGAACTGCCACTGGGCCTTCGCCCCACTGCTGCCTTTGTACTGCCACTGGGCCTTCTCCCCACTGCTGCCTTTGTACTGCCACTGGGCCTTCACCCCACTGCTGCCTTTGTACTGCCACTTGGACTTCACTCCCACTGCTGCCTTTGTACTGCCGCTGGGCCTTCACTCCCACTGCTGCCTTTGTACTGCCGCTGGGCCTTCACTCCCCCTGCTGCCTTTGTACTGCCACGGGGCCTTCACTCCCACTGCTGCCTTTGTACTGCCGCTGGGCCTTCACTCCCACTGCAGCCTTTGTACGGCCACTGGGCCTTGACTCGCAATGCTGCCTTTGTACTGCCACTGGGCCTACGCTTCACTGCTGCCTTTGTACTGCCACTGGGCCTTCACCCCACTGCTGCCTTTGTACTGCCATTGGGCCTTCACTCCCACTGCTGCCTTTGTACTGCCACAGGGCCTTCACTACCACTGCTGCCTTTGTACTTCCACTGGGCCTTCACTCCCACTGCTGCCTTTGTACTGCAACTGGGCCTACGCTTCACTGCTGCCTTTGTACTGCCACTGGGACTTCACTCCCATTGCTGCCTTTGTACTGCCACTGGGCCTACGCTTCACTGCTGCCTTTGTACTGCCACTGGGCCTTCACACCCTCTGCTGCCTTTGTGATTCCACTGGGCCTTCTCCTCACTGCTGCCTTTGTACTGCCACTGGGCCTTCACTCCCACTGCTGCCTTTGTACTTCCACTGGGCCTTCACTCCCACTGCTGCCTCTGTACTGCCACTGGGCCTTCAATCCCACTGCTGCCTTTGTACTGCCACTGGGCCTGCGCTTCACTGCTGCCTTTGTACTGCCACTGGGTCTTCACTCCCACTGCTGCCTTTGTACTGCCACTGGGCCTTCACTCCCACTGCTGCTTTTGTACTGCCACTGGGCCTTCCCCGCCACTGCTGCCTTTGTCCTGCCACTGGGCCTTCACTCCCACTGCTGCCTTTGTATTGCCACTGGGCCATCCCCGCCACTGCTGCCTTTGTACTGCCACTGGGCCTTCAATCCCACTGCTGCCTTTGTACTGCAACTGGGCCTTCAATCCCACTGCTGCCTTTGTACTGCCGCTGGGCCTTAGTCTCACAGCTGCCTTTGTACTTCCACTGGGCCCTCACTCCCACGGCAGCCTTTTGTACTGCCACTGGGCCTTCACTCCCACTGCTGCCTTTGTACGGCCACTGGGCCTTCAATCCCACTGCTGCCTTTGTACTACCACTGGGCCTTCACCCCCACTGCTGCCCTGGTACTGCCGCTGGGCCTTCGCCCCAGTGCTGCCTTTGTACTGCCACTGGGCTTTCGCCCCACTGCTGCCTTTGTACTGCCACTGGGCCTTCACTCCCACTGCTGCCTTTGTACTGCCGCTGGGCCTTCACTCCCCCTGCTGCCATTGTACTGCCGCTGGGCGTTCACTCCCACAGCAGCCTTTGTACTTCCAGTGGGCATTCACTCCCACAGCTGCCTTTGTACTGCCACTGGGCCCTCACTCCCACTGCTGCCTTTGTACTGCCACTGGGCCTACGCTTCACGGCTGCCTTTGTACTGTCACTGGGCCTTCACACCCACTCCTGCCTTTGTGCTGCCACTGGGCCTTCGCCCCACTGCTGCCTTTGTACTGCCACTGGGCCTTCACTCCCACTGCTGCCTTTGTACTGCCACTGGGCCTTCACTCCCACTCTGCCTTTGTACTGCCTTTGGGCCTTCACTCCCACTGCTGCCTTTGTACTGCCACTGGGCCTTCACTTCCACTGCTGCCTTTGCACTGCCACTGGGCCTTCACTCCCACTGCTGCCTTTGTACTGCTACTGGGCCCTCACTCCCACTGCAGCCTTTGTACAGCTACTGGGCCTTCACTCCCACGGCAGCCTTTGTACTGCCACTGGGCCTTCGCCTCACTGCTGCCTTTGTACTGCCACTGGGCCGTCACTCCCACTGCTGCCTTTGTACTGCCACTGGGCCTTCACTCCCACTGCAGCCTTTGTACTGCCACTGGGCCTTCGCCTCACTGCTGCCTTTGTACTGCCACTGGGCCGTCACTCCCACTGCTGCCTTTTTACTGCCACTGGGCCTTCACTCCCACTGCAGCCTTTGTACTGCCACTGGGCCTTCACTCCCACTGCTGCCTTTGTACTGCCACTGGGCCTTCAATCCCACTGCTGCCTTTGTACTGCCACTGGGCCTTCACCCCCGCTGCTGCCTTTGTACTGCCGCTGGGCCTTCGCCCCACTGCTGCCTTTGAACTGCCACTGGGCCTTCGCCCCACTGCTGCTTTGTACTGCCACTGGGCCTTCTCCCCACTGCTGCCTTTGTACTGCCACTGGGCCTTCACCCCACTGCTGCCTTTGTACTGCCACTTGGACTTCACTCCCACTGCTGCCTTCGTACTGCAGCTGGGCCTTCACTCCCACTGCAGCCTTTGTACTGCCGCTGGGCCTTCACTCCCCCTGCTGCCTTTGTACTGCCACTGGGCCTTCACTCCCACTGCTGCCTTTGTACTGCCGCTGGGCCTTCACTCCCACTGCAGCCTTTGTACTGCCACTGGGCCTTCAATCCCACTTCTGCCCTTGTACGGCCACTGGGCCTTGACTCGCAATGCTGCCTTTGTACTGCCACTGGGCCTACGCTTCACTGCTGCCTTTGTACTGCCACTGGGCCTTCACCCCACTGCTGCCTTTGTACTTCCACTGGGCCTTCACTCCCACTGCTGCCTTTGTACTGCAACTGGGCCTACGCTTCACTGCTGCCTTTGTACTGCCACTGGGCCTTCACCCCACTGCTGCCTTTGTACTGCCATTGGGCCTTCACTCCCACTGCTGCCTTTGTACTGCCACAGGGCCTTCACTGCCACTGCTGCCATTGTACTGCCGCTGGACCTTCACTCCCACTGCAGCCTTTGTACTTCCAGTGGGCCTTCAATCCCACTGCTGCCTTTGTACGGCCACTGGGCCTTCACTCGCACTTCTGCCTTTGTACTGCCACTGGGCCTACCCTTCACTGCTGCCTTTGTACTGCCACTGGGCCTTCGCCCCACTGCTGCCTTTGTACTGCCACTGGGCCTTCACTGCCACTGCTGCCTTTGTACTGCCACTGGGCCTTCACTCCCACAGCTGCCTTTGTACTGCCACTGGGCCCTCACTCCCACTGCTGCCTTTGTACTGCCACAGGGCCTTCACTGCCACTGCTGCCTTTGTACTTCCACTGGGCCTTCACTCCCACTGCTGCCTTTGTACTGCAACTGAGCCTACGCTTCACTGCTGCCTTTGTACTGCCACTGGGACTTCACTCCCATTGCTGCCTTTGTACTGCCACTGGGCCTACGCTTCACTGCTGCATTTGTACTGCCACTGGGCCTTCACACCCTCTGCTGCCTTTGTGATTCCACTGGGCCTTCGCCTCACTGCTGCCTTTGTACTGCCACTGGGCCTTCACTCCCACTGCTGCCTTTGTACTTCCACTGGGCCTTCACTCCCACTGCTGCCTCTGTACTGCGACTGGGCCTTCACTCTCTCTGCTGCCTTTGTACTGCCACTGGGCCTGCGCTTCACTGCTGCCTTTGTACTGCCACTGGGTCTTCACTCCCACTGCTGCCTTTGTACTGCCACTGGGCCTTCACTCCCACTGCTGCTTTTGTACTGCCACTGGGCCTTCCCCGCCACTGCTGCCTTTGTCCTGCCACTGGGCCTTCACTCCCACTGCTGCCTTTGTATTGCCACTGGGCCTTCCCCGCCACTGCTGCCTTTGTACTGCCACTGGGCCTTCAATCCCACTGCTGCCTTTGTACTGCCGCTGGGCCTTAGTCTCACAGCTGCCTTTCTACTTCCACTGGGCCCTCATTCCCACGGCAGCCTTTTGTACTGCCACTGGGCCTTCACTCCCACTGCTGCCTTTGTACGGCCACTGGGCCTTCAATCCCACTGCTGTCTTTGTACTACCACTGGGCCTTCACCCCCACTGCTGCCTTGGTACTGCCGCTGGGCCTTCGCCCCAGTGCTGCCTTTGTACTGCCACTGGGCATTCGCCCCACTGCTGCCTTTGTACTGCCACTGGGCCTTCACTCCCACTGCTGCCTTTGTACTGCCGCTGGGCCTTCACTCCCCCTGCTGCCATTGTACTGCCGCTGGACCTTCACTCCCACTGCAGCCTTTGTACTTCCAGTGGGCCTTCAATCCCACTGCTGCCTTTGTACGGCCACTGGGCCTTCACTCGCACTTCTGCCGTTGTACTGCCACTGGGCCTACCCTTCACTGCTGCCTTTGTACTGCCACTGGGCCTTCGCCCCACTGCTGCCTTTGTACTGCCACTGGGCCTTCACTGCCACTGCTGCCTTTGTACTGCCACTGGGCCTTCACTCCCACAGCTGCCTTTGTACTGCCACTGGGCCCTCACTCCCACTGCTGCCTTTGTACTGCCACTGGGCCTACGCTTCACGGCTGCCTTTGTACTGCCAATGGGCCTTCACACCCACTGCTGCCTTTGTGCTGCCACTGGGCCTTCGCCTCACTGCTGCCTTTGTACTGCCATTGGGCCTTTACTCCCACTGCTGCCTTTGTACTGCCACTGGGCCTTCACTCCCACTGCTGCCTTTGTACTGCCACTGGGCCTTCACACCCACTGCTGGCTTTGTACTGCCACTGGGCCTTCACTCCCATTGCAGCCTTTTTTCTGCCACTGGGCCTTCACTCCCACTGCTGCCTTTGTACTGCCACTGGGCCTTCACTCCCACTGCTGCCTTTTTTCTGCCACAGGGCCTTCGACTCACTGCTGCCTTTGTACTGCCACTGGGCCTTCACTCCAACTGCTGCGTCTGTACTGCCACTGGGCCTTCACTCCCACTGCTGCCTTTGTACTGCGACTGGGCCTTCACTCCCACTGCTGCCTTTGTACTGCCACTGGGCCTTCCCCGCCACTGCTGCCTTTGTCCTGCCACTGGGCGTTCACTCCCACTGCTGCCTTTGTATTGCCACTGGGCCTTCCCCGCCACTGCTGCCTTTGTACTGCCACTGGGCCTTCAATCCCACTGCTGCCATTGTACTGCCACTGGGCCTTCAATCCCACTGCTGCCTTTGGACTGCCGCTGGGCCTTAGTCTCACTGCTGCCTTTGTACTGCAACTGGGCCTTAACTCCCACTGCTGCCTTTGTACTGCCACTGGGCCTTCAATCCCACTGCTGCCTTTGCACTGCCATTGGGCCTTCGCCCCATTGCTGCCTTTGTACTGCCACTGGGCCTTCACTTCCACTGCTGCCTTTGCACTGCCACTGGGCCTTCACTCCCACTGCTGCCTTTCTACTGCCACTGGGCCTTCAATCCCACTGCAGCCTTTGTACTTCCAGTGGGCCTTCAATCCCACTGCTGCCTTTGTACGGCCACTGGGCCTTCACTCGCACTTCTGCCTTTGTACTGCCACTGGGCCTACCCTTCACTGCTGCCTTTCTCCTGCCACTGGGCCTTCGCCCCACTGCTGCCTTTGTACTGCCACTGGGCCTTCACTGCCACTGCTGCCATTGTACTGCCACTGGGCCTTCACTCCCACAGCTGCCTTTGTACTGCCACTGGGCCCTCACTCCCACTGCTGCCTTTGTACTGCCACTGGGCCTACGGTTCACGGCTGCCTTTGTACTGCCACTGGGCCTTCACACCCACTGCTGCCATTGTGCTGCCACTGGGCCTTCGCCTCACTGCTGCCTTTGTACTGCCATTGGGCCTTTACTCCCACTGCTGCCTTTGTACTGCCACTGGGCCTTCACTCCCACTGCTGCCTTTGTACTGCCACTGGGCCTTCACACCCACTGCTGGCTTTGTACTGCCACTGGGCCTTCACTCCCATTGCAGCCTTTTTTCTGCCACTGGGCCTTCACTCCCACTGCTGCCTTTGTACTGCCACTGGGCCTTCACTCCCACTGCTGCCTTTTTTCTGCCACAGGGCCTTCGACTCACTGCTGCCTTTGTACTGCCACTGGGCCTTCAATCCCACTGCTGCCTTTGTACGGCCACTGCGCCTTCATTCGCACTGCTGCCATTGTACTGCCACTGGGCCTTCCCTCCCATTGCTGCCTTTGTACTGCCGCTGTGCCTTTACTCCCACTGCAACCTTTGTACTGCCACTGGGCCATCGCCCCACTGCTGCCTTTGTACTGCCGCTGGGCCTTCACTCCCCCTGCTGCCTTTGTACTGCCACTGGGCCTTCCCTCCCACTGCTGCCTTTGTACTGCCGCTGTGCCTTTACTCCCACTGCAGCCTTTGTACTGCCACTGGGCCTTCAATCCCACTGCTGCCTTTGTACGGCCACTGCGCCTTCACTCGCACTGCTGCCTTTGTACTTCCACTCGGCCTTCACTCCCACTGCTGCCTTTGTACAACCACTGGGCCTTCACTCCCACTGCTGCCTTTGTACTTCCACTCGGCCTTCACTCCCACTGCCGCCTTTGTACTGCCACTGGGCCTACGCTTCACTGCTGCCTTTGTACTGCCATTGGGTCTTCACTCCCACTGCTGCCTTTGTACTTCCACTGGGCCTACGCTTCACTGCTGCCTTTGTACTGCCACTGGGCCTTCACACCCACTGCTGGGTTTGTACTGCCACTGGCCTTCACTCCCTCTGCTGCCTTTTTTCTGCCACTGGGCCTTCACTCCCACTGCTGCCTCTATACTGCCAGTGGGCCTTCAATCCCACTGCTGCCATTGTACTGCCACTGGGCCTATGCTTCACTGCTGCCTTTGTACTGCCACTGGGTCTTCACTCCCACTGCTGCCTTTGTACTGCCACTGGGCCTTCACTCCCACTGCTGCCTTTGTACTGCCACTGGGCATTCCCCACCACTGCGGCCTTTGTACTGCCACTGGGCCTTCGCCCCACTGCTGCCTTTGTACTGCCACTGGGCCTTCACTCCCACTGCTGCCTTTGTACTGCCACTGGGCCTTCACTTCCGCTGCAGCCTTTGTACTGCCGCTGGACCTTCGCCTCACTGCTGCCTTTGTACTGCCACTGGGCCTTCACTCCCACTGCTGCCTTTGTACTGCCACTAGGCCTTCACCCCACTACTCCCTTTGTACTGCCACTGGGCCTTCGCTCCCACTGCTGCCTTTGTACTGCTACTGGGCCTTCGCTCCCACTGCTGCCTTTGTACTGCCACTAGGCCTTCACCCCACTACTCCCTTTGTACTGCCACTGGGCCTTCGCTCCCACTGCTGCCTTTGTACTGCTACTGGGCTTTCGCTCCCACTGCTGCGTTTGTACTGCCACTGGGCCTTCACTCCCACTGCTGCCTTTGTACTGCCACTGGGCCTTCACTCCCACTGCTGCCTTTGTACTGCCACTGGGCCTTCGCTCCCACTGCTGCCTTTGTACTCCCATGGGGCCTACGACTCACTGCTGCCTTTGTACTGCCGCTGGGCCTTCATTCCCACTGCTGCCTTTGTACTGCCACTGGTCCTTCGCTCCCACTGCTGCCTTTGTTCAGCCACTGCGACTTCGCCCCACTGCTGCCTTTGTACTGCCACTGGGCCTTCGCTCCCACTGCTGCCTTTGTACTGCCACTGGGCCTTCGCTCCCATTGCTGCCTTTGTACTGCCACTGGGCCTTCACTCCCACTGCTGCCTTTGTACTGCCACTGGGCCTTCACTCCCACTGCTGCCTTTGTACTGCCACTGGGCCTTCGCTCCCACTGCTGCCTTTGTACTGCCATGGGGCCTACGACTCACTGCTGTCTTTGTACTGCCACTGGGCCTTCACACCCACTGCTGGGTTTGTACTGCCACTGGCATTCACTCACACTGTTGCCTTTTTTCTGCCACTGGGCCTTCACTCCCACTGCTGCCTTTGTACTGCCACTGGGCCTTCACTCCCACTGCTGCCTTTTTTCTGCCACTGGGCCTTCGCCTCACTGCTGCCTTTGTACTGCCACTGGGCCTTCACTCCCACTGCTGCCTGTACTGCCACTGGGCCTTCAATCCCACTGCTGCCATTGTACTGCCACTGGGCCTATGCTTCACTGCTGCCTTTGTACTGCCACTGGGTCTTCACTCCCACTGCTGCCTCTGTACTGCCACTGGGCCTTCACTCCCACTGCTGCCTTTCTACTACCACTGGGCCTTCACTCCCACTGCTGCCTTTGTACTGCCACTGGGCCTTCACACCCACTGCTGCCTTTGTACTGCCACTGGGCCTTCACTCCCACTGCAGCCTTTGTCCTGCCACTGGGCCTTCGCCTCACTGCTGCCTTTGTACTGCCACTGGGCCTTCGCCCCACTGCTGCCTTTGTAATGCCACTGGGCCTTCGCCCCACTGCTGCCTTTGTACTGCCACTGGGCCTTCACTCCCACTACTGCCTTTGTACTGCCGCTGGGCCTTCACTCCCACTGCAGCCTTTGTACTGCCACTGGGCCTTCAATCCCACTGCTGCCTTTGTACGGCCACTGCGCCTTCACTCGCACTGCTGCCTTTGTACTGCCACTGGGCCTTCACTCCCACTGCAGCCTTTGTACTGCCGCTGGGCCTTCACTCCCACTGCAGCCTTTGTACTGCCACTGGGCCTTCCCTCCCACTGCTGCCTTTGTACTGCCGCTGTGCCTTTACTCCCACTGCAGCCTTTGTACTGCCACTGGGCCTTCAATCCCACTGCTGACTTTGTACGCCCACTGGGCCTACGCTTCACTGCTGCCTTTATACTGCCACTGGGCCTTCGCCCCTCTGCTGCCTTTGTACTGCCGCTGGGCCTTCACTGCCACTGCTGCCTTTGTACAGCCACTGGGCCTTCACTCCCACTGCTGCCTTTGTACGGCCACTGGGCCTACACTTCACTGCTGCCTTTGTACTGCCACTGGGCCTTCGCCCCTCTGCTGCCTTTGTACTGCCGCTGCGCCTTCACTCCCACTGCTGCCTTTGTACTGCCACTGGGCCTACGCTTCACTGCTGCCTTTGTACTGCCATTGGGTCTTCACTCCCACTGCTGCCTTTGTACTTCCACTGGGCCTACGCTTCACTGCTGCCTTTGTACTGCCACTGGGCCTTCACACCCACTGCTGGGTTTGTACTGCCACTGGCCTTCACTCCCTCTGCTGCCTTTTTTCTGCCACTGGGCCTTCACTCCCACTGCTGCCTCTATACTGCCAGTGGGCCTTCAATCCCACTGCTGCCATTGTACTGCCACTGGGCCTATGCTTCACTGCTGCCTTTGTACTGCCACTGGGTCTTCACTCCCACTGCTGCCTTTGTACTGCCACTGGGCCTTCACTCCCACTGCTGCCTTTGTACTGCCACTGGGCATTCCCCACCACTGCGGCCTTTGTACTGCCACTGGGCCTTCGCCCCACTGCTGCCTTTGTACTGCCACTGGGCCTTCACTCCCACTGCTGCCTTTGTACTGCCACTGGGCCTTCACTTCCGCTGCAGCCTTTGTACTGCCGCTGGACCTTCGCCTCACTGCTGCCTTTGTACTGCCACTGGGCCTTCACTCCCACTGCTGCCTTTGTACTGCCACTAGGCCTTCACCCCACTACTCCCTTTGTACTGCCACTGGGCCTTCGCTCCCACTGCTGCCTTTGTACTGCTACTGGGCCTTCGCTCCCACTGCTGCCTTTGTACTGCCACTAGGCCTTCACCCCACTACTCCCTTTGTACTGCCACTGGGCCTTCGCTCCCACTGCTGCCTTTGTACTGCTACTGGGCCTTCGCTCCCACTGCTGCGTTTGTACTGCCACTGGGCCTTCACTCCCACTGCTGCCTTTGTACTGCCACTGGGCCTTCACTCCCACTGCTGCCTTTGTACTGCCACTGGGCCTTCGCTCCCACTGCTGCCTTTGTACTCCCATGGGGCCTACGACTCACTGCTGCCTTTGTACTGCCGCTGGGCCTTCATTCCCACTGCTGCCTTTGTACTGCCACTGGTCCTTCGCTCCCACTGCTGCCTTTGTTCAGCCACTGCGACTTCGCCCCACTGCTGCCTTTGTACTGCCACTGGGCCTTCGCTCCCACTGCTGCCTTTGTACTGCCACTGGGCCTTCGCTCCCATTGCTGCCTTTGTACTGCCACTGGGCCTTCACTCCCACTGCTGCCTTTGTACTGCCACTGGGCCTTCACTCCCACTGCTGCCTTTGTACTGCCACTGGGCCTTCGCTCCCACTGCTGCCTTTGTACTGCCATGGGGCCTACGACTCACTGCTGTCTTTGTACTGCCACTGGGCCTTCACACCCACTGCTGGGTTTGTACTGCCACTGGCATTCACTCACACTGTTGCCTTTTTTCTGCCACTGGGCCTTCACTCCCACTGCTGCCTTTGTACTGCCACTGGGCCTTCACTCCCACTGCTGCCTTTTTTCTGCCACTGGGCCTTCGCCTCACTGCTGCCTTTGTACTGCCACTGGGCCTTCACTCCCACTGCTGCCTGTACTGCCACTGGGCCTTCAATCCCACTGCTGCCATTGTACTGCCACTGGGCCTATGCTTCACTGCTGCCTTTGTACTGCCACTGGGTCTTCACTCCCACTGCTGCCTCTGTACTGCCACTGGGCCTTCACTCCCACTGCTGCCTTTCTACTACCACTGGGCCTTCACTCCCACTGCTGCCTTTGTACTGCCACTGGGCCTTCACACCCACTGCTGCCTTTGTACTGCCACTGGGCCTTCACTCCCACTGCAGCCTTTGTCCTGCCACTGGGCCTTCGCCTCACTGCTGCCTTTGTACTGCCACTGGGCCTTCGCCCCACTGCTGCCTTTGTAATGCCACTGGGCCTTCGCCCCACTGCTGCCTTTGTACTGCCACTGGGCCTTCACTCCCACTACTGCCTTTGTACTGCCGCTGGGCCTTCACTCCCACTGCAGCCTTTGTACTGCCACTGGGCCTTCAATCCCACTGCTGCCTTTGTACGGCCACTGCGCCTTCACTCGCACTGCTGCCTTTGTACTGCCACTGGGCCTTCACTCCCACTGCAGCCTTTGTACTGCCGCTGGGCCTTCACTCCCACTGCAGCCTTTGTACTGCCACTGGGCCTTCCCTCCCACTGCTGCCTTTGTACTGCCGCTGTGCCTTTACTCCCACTGCAGCCTTTGTACTGCCACTGGGCCTTCAATCCCACTGCTGACTTTGTACGCCCACTGGGCCTACGCTTCACTGCTGCCTTTATACTGCCACTGGGCCTTCGCCCCTCTGCTGCCTTTGTACTGCCGCTGGGCCTTCACTGCCACTGCTGCCTTTGTACAGCCACTGGGCCTTCACTCCCACTGCTGCCTTTGTACGGCCACTGGGCCTACACTTCACTGCTGCCTTTGTACTGCCACTGGGCCTTCGCCCCTCTGCTGCCTTTGTACTGCCGCTGCGCCTTCACTCCCACTGCTGCCTTTGTACAGCCACTGGGCCTTCACTCCCACTGCTGCCTTTGTACTTCCACTCGGCCTTCACTCCCACTGCCGCCTTTGTACTGCCACTGGGCCTACGCTTCACTGCTGCCTTTGTACTGCCATTGGGTCTTCACTCCCACTGCTGCCTTTGTACTTCCACTGGGCCTACGCTTCACTGCTGCCTTTGTGCTGCCACTGGGCCTTCACACCCACTGCTGCCTTTGTGCTGCCACTGGGCCTTCACTCCACCTGCTGCCTTTGTCCTGCCACTGGGCATTCGCCTCACTGCTGCCTTTGTACTGCCACTGGGCCTTCACACCCACTGCTGGGTTTGTACTGCCACTGGCCTTCACTCCCACTGCTGCCTTTTTTCTGCCACTGGGCCTTCACTCCCACTGCTGCCTCTATACTGCCACTGGGCCTTCACACCCACTGCTGGGTTTGTACTGCCACTGGGCCTTCACTCCCACTGCTGCCTTTTTTCTGTCACTGGGCCTTCACTCCCACTGCTGCCTCTATACTGCCACTGGGCCTTCAATCCCACTGCTGCCATTGTACTGCCACTGGGCCTATGCTTCACTGCTGCCTTTGTACTGCCACTGGGTCTTCACTCCCACTGCTGCCTTTGTACTGCCACTGGGCCTTCACTCCCACTGCTGCCTTTGTACTGCCACTGGGCATTCCCCACCACTGCGGCCTTTGTACTGCCACTGGGCCTTCGCCCCACTGCTGCCTTTGTACTGCCACTGGGCCTTCACTCCCACTGCTGCCTTTGTACTGCCACTGGGCCTTCACTCCCGCTGCAGCCTTTGTACTGCCGCTGGGCCTTCGCCTCATTGCTGCCTTTGTACTGCCACTGGGCCTTCACTCCCACTGCTGCCTTTGTACTGCCACTAGGCCTTCACCCCACTACTCCCTTTGTACTGCCACTGGGCCT
The DNA here is from genome assembly GCF_047496885.1 of Scyliorhinus torazame. Lineage (NCBI taxonomy): Eukaryota > Metazoa > Chordata > Chondrichthyes > Carcharhiniformes > Scyliorhinidae > Scyliorhinus > Scyliorhinus torazame. The sequence continues at coordinate 18,990,469 of NC_092712.1, read as the reverse complement.
TCGCTCCCACTGCTGCCTTTGTACTGCTACTGGGCCTTCGCTCCCACTGCTGCCTTTGTACTGCCACTGGGCCTTCACTCCCACTGCTGCCTTTGTACTGCCACTGGGCCTTCACTCCCACTGCTGCCTTTGTACTGCCACTGGGCCTTCGCTCCCACTGCTGCCTTTGTACTCCCATGGGGCCTACGACTCACTGCTGCCTTTGTACTGCCGCTGGGCCTTCATTCCCACTGCTGCCTTTGTACTGCCACTGGTCCTTCGCTCCCACTGCTGCCTTTGTTCAGCCACTGCGACTTCGCCCCACTGCTGCCTTTGTACTGCCACAGGGCCTTCGCTCCCACTGCTGCCTTTGTACTGCCACTGGGCCTTCGCTCCCATTGCTGCCTTTGTACTGCCACTGGGCCTTCGCCCCCACTGCTGCCTTTGTACTGCCACTGGGCCTTCACTCCCACTGCTGCCTTTGTACTGCCACTGGGCCTTCGCTCCCAATGCTGCCTTTGTACTGCCATGGGGCCTACGACTCACTGCTGTCTTTGTACTGCCACTGGGCCTTCACACCCACTGCTGGGTTTGTACTGCCACTGGCATTCACTCACACTGTTGCCTTTTTTCTGCCACTGGGCCTTCACTCCCACTGCTGCCTTTGTACTGCCACTGGGCCTTCCCTCCCACTGCTGCCTTTTTTCTGCCACTGGGCCTTCGCCTCACTGCTGCCTTTGTACTGCCACTGGGCCTTCACTCCCACTGCTGCCTGTACTGCCACTGGGCCTTCAATCCCACTGCTGCCATTGTGCTGCCACTGGGCCTATGCTTCACTGCTGCCTTTGTACTGCCACTGAGTCTTCACTCCCACTGCTGCCTCTGTACTGCCACTGGGCCTTCACTCCCACTGCTGCCTTTCTACTACCACTGGGCCTTCACTCCCACTGCTGCCTTTGTACTGCCACTGGGCCTTCACACCCACTGCTGCCTTTGTACTGCCACTGGGCCTTCACTCCCACTGCAGCCTTTGTCCTGCCATGGGCCTTCGCCTCACTGCTGCCTTTGTACTGCCACTGGGCCTTCGCCCCACTGCTGCCTTTGTAATGCCACTGGGCCTTCGTCCCACTGCTGCCTTTGTACTGCCACTGGGCCTTCACTCCCACTACTGCCTTTGTACTGCCGCTGGGCCTTCACTCCCACTGCAGCCTTTGTACTGCCACTGGGCCTTCAATCCCACTGCTGCCTTTGTACGGCCACTGCGCCTTCAGTCGCACTGCTGCCTTTGTACTGCCACTGGGCCTTCACTCCCACTGCAGCCTTTGTACTGCCGCTGGGCCTTCACTCCCCCTGCTGCCTTTGTACTGCCACTGGGCCTTCCCTCCCACTGCTGCCTTTGTACTGCCGCTGGGCCTTCAATCCCACTGCAGCCTTTGTACTGCCACTGGGCCTTCAATCCCACTGCTGCCTTTGTACGGCCACTGGGCCTACGCTTCACTGCTGCCTTTGTACTGCCACTGGGCCTTCGCCCCTCTGCTGCCTTTGTACTGCCGCTGGGCCTTCACTGCCACTGCTGCCTTTGTACAGCCACTGGGCCTTCACTCCCACTGCTGCCTTTGTACGGCCACTGGGCCTACGCTTCACTGTTGCCTTTGTACTGCCACTGGGCCTTCGCCCCTCTGCTGCCTTTGTACTGCCGCTGCGCCTTCACTCCCACTGCTGCCTTTGTACTTCCACTCGGCCTTGACTCCCACTGCCGCCTTTGTACTTCCAGTGGGCCTACGCTTCACTGCTGCCTTTGTACTGCCATTGGGTCTTCACTCCCACTGCTGCCTTTGTACTTCCACTGGGCCTATGCTTCACTGCTGCCTTTGTACTGCCACTGGGCCTTCACACCCACTGCTGCCTTTGTGCTGCCACTGGGCCTTCACTCCCACTGCTGCCTTTGTACTGCCACTGGGCATTCGCCTCACTGCTGCCTTTGTACTGCCACTGGGCCTTCACACCCACTGCTGGGTTTGTACTGCCACTGGCCTTCACTCCCACTGCTGCCTTTTTTCTGCCACTGGGCCTTCACTCCCACTGCTGCCTCTATACTGCCACTGGGCCTTCAATCCCACTGCTGCCATTGTACTGCCACTGGGCCTATGCTTCACTGCTGCCTTTGTACTGCCACTGGGTCTTCACTCCCACTGCTGCCTTTGTACTGCCACTGGGCCTTCACTCCCACTGCTGCCTTTGTACTGCCACTGGGCATTCCCCACCACTGCGGCCTTTGTACTGCCACTGGGCCTTCACTCCCACTGCTGCCTTTGTATTGCCACTGGGCCTTCAATCCCACTGCTGCCTTTGTACTGCCGCTGGACATTCAATCCCACTGCTGCCTTTGTACTGCCGCTGGGCCTTCAATCCCACTGCTGCCTTTGTACTGCCACTGTGCCTTCCCTGCCACTGCTGCCTTTGTACTACCACTGGGCCTTCAATCCCACTGCTGCCTTTGTACTGCCACTGGACCTTCAATCCCACTGCTGCCTTTGTACTGCCGCTGGGCCTTCAATCCCACTGCTGCCTTTGTACTGCCACTGGGCCTTCAGTCCCACTGCTGCCTTTGTACTGCCACTGGACCTTCGCTCCCACTGCTGCCTTTGTACTGCCACTGGGCCTTCAATCCCACTGCTGCCTTTGTACTGCCACTGGGCCTTCAATCCCACTGCTGCCTTTGTACTGCCACTGGGCCTTTAATCCCACGGTTGCCTTTGTACTGCCACTGGGCCTTCGCCTCACTGCTGCCTTTGTACTGCCACTGGGCCTTCACTCCCACTGTTGCCTTTGTACTGCCACTGGGCCTTCACTCCCACTGCTGCCTTCGTACTGCCACTGGGCCTTCGCCCCACTGCTGCCTTTGTACTGCCGCTGAGCCTTCACTCCCACTGCTGCCTTTGTACTGCCACTGGGCCTTCACTCCCACTGCTGCCTTTGTACTGCCACTGGGCCTTCACTCCCACTGCTGCCTTTGTATTGCCACTGGGCCTTCAATCCCACTGCTGCCTATGTACTGCCACTGGGCCTTAGTCTCACTGCTGCCTTTGTACTGCAAGTGGGCCTTCGTCTCACTGCTGCCTTTGTACTGCCACTGGGCCTTCACTCCCACTGCTGCCTTTGCACTGCCGCTGGGCCTTCACTCCCACTGCTGCCTTTGTCCTGCAACTGGGCCTTCAATCCCACTGCTGCCTTTGTAATGCCACTGGGCCTTAGTCTCACTGCTGACTTTGTACTGCAACTGGGCCTTCACTCCCACTGCTGCCTTTGTATTGCCACAGGGCCTTCAATCCCACTGCTGCCTATGTACTGCCACTGGGCCTTCGCCCCACTGCTGCCTTTGTACTGCCACTGGGCCTTCACTCCCACTGCTGCCTTTGTACTGCCACTGGGCCTTCGCCCCTCTGCTGCCTTTGTACTGCCACTGGGCCTTCACTCCCACTGCTGCCTTTGTACTGCCACAGGGCCTTCACTCCCACTGCTGCCTTTGTACTGCCACTGGGCCTTCGCCTCACTGCTGCCTTTGTACTGCCACGGGGCCTTCACTCCCACTGCTGCCTTTGTACTGCCACTGGGCCTTCGCCTCACTGCTGCCTTTGTACTGCCACTGGGCCTTCACTCCCACTGCTGCCTTTGTACTGCCACTGGGCCTTCGCCTCACTGCTGCCTTTGTACTGCCACTGGGCCTTCACCCCACTGCTGCCTTTGTACTGCCACTGGGCCTTCGCCCCACTGCTGCCTTTGTACTGCCACTAGGCCTTTACTCCCACTGCTTCCTTTGTACTGCCACTGGGCCTTCGCCCCACTGCTGCCTTTGTACTGCCACTGGGCCTTCACTCGAACAGCTGCCTTTGTACTGCCACTGGGCCTTCACTCCCACTGCTGCCTTTGTACTGCCACTGGGCCTTCACTCCCACTGCTGCCTTTGAACTGCCATTGGGCCTTCACCCCACTGCTGCCTTTGTACTGCCACTGGGCCTTCGCCCCACTGCTGCCTTTGTACTGCCACTAGGCCTTCACCCCACTACTCCCTTTGTACTGCCACTGGGCCTTCGCTCCCACTGCTGCCTTTGTACTGCCACTGGGCCTTCCCCGCCACTGCTGCCTTTGTACTGCCACTGGGCCTTCACCCCCACTGCTGCCTTTGTACTGCCAGTGGTCCTTCGCTCCCACTGCTGCCTTTGTACTGCCACTGCGACTTCGCCCCACTGCTGCCTTTGTACTGCCACTGCGACTTCGCCCCACTGCTGCCTTTGTACTGCCACTGGGCCTTCGCTCCCACTGCTGCCTTTGTACTGCCACTGGGCCTTCGCTCCCATTGCTGCCTTTCTACTGCCACTGGGCCTTCACTCCCACTGCTGCCTTTGTTCTGCCACTGGGCCTTCACTCCCACTGCTGCCTTTGTACTGCCATGGGGCCTACGACTCACTGCTGCCTTTGTACTGCCACTGGGCCTTCACTCCCACTGCTGCCTTTGTACTGCCACTGGTCCTTCGCTCCCACTGCTGCCTTTGTACTGCCACTGGGCCTTCGCCCCACTGCTGCCTTTGTACTGCCACTGGGCCTTCGCTCCCATTGCTGCCTTTGTACTGCCACTGGGGCTTCGCTCCCACTGATGTCTTTGTACTGCCGCTGGGCCTTCGCCCCACTGCTGCCTTTGTACTGCCACTGGGCCTTCACTCCCACTGCTGCCTTTGTACTGCCACTGGGCCTTCACTCCCACTGCGGCCTTTTTACTGCCACTGGGCCTTCACTCCCACTGCTGCCTTTGTACTGCCACTGGGCCTTCGCCCCACTGCTGCCTTTGTACTGCCGCTGGGCCTTCGCCTCACTGCTGCCTTTGTACTGCCACTGGGCCTTCACTCCCACTGCTGCCTTTGTACTGCCACTGGGCCTTCGCGCCACTGCTGCCTTTGTACTGCCACTGGGCCTTCACTTCCACTGCTGCCTTTGTACTGCCGCTGGGCCTTCGCCCCACTGCTGCCTTTGTACTGCCACTGGGCCTTCGCGCCACTGCTGCCTTTGTACTGCCACTGGGCCTTCACTCCCACTGCTGCCTTTGTACTGCCATTGGGCCTTCACGCCACTGCTGCCTTTGTACTGCCACTGGGCCTTCGCCCCACTGCTGCCTTTGTACTGCCACTGGGGCTTCGCGCCACTGCTGCCTTTGTACTGCCACTGGGCCTTCACTTCCACTGCTGCCTTTGTACTGCCACTGGGCCTTCACTCCCACTGCTGCCTTTGTACTGCCACTGGGCCTTCACTCCCACTGCTGCATTTGTACTGCCACTAGGCCTTCACCCCACTACTCCCTTTGTACTGCCACTGGGCCTTCGCTCCCACTGCTGCCTTTGTACTGCCACTGCGACTTCGCCCCACTGCTGCCTTTGTACTGCCACTGGGCCTTCGCTCCCACTGCTGCCTTTGTACTGCCACTGGGCCTTCGCTCCCATTGCTGCCTTTCTACTGCCACTGGGCCTTCACTCCCACTGCTGCCTTTGTTCTGCCACTGGGCCTTCACTCCCACTGCTGCCTTTGTACTGCCATGGGGCCTACGACTCACTGCTGCCTTTGTACTGCCACTGGGCCTTCACTCCCACTGCTGCCTTTGTACTGCCACTGGTCCTTCGCTCCCACTGCTGCCTTTGTACTGCCACTGGGCCTTCGCCCCACTGCTGCCTTTGTACTGCCACTGGGCCTTCGCTCCCATTGCTGCCTTTGTACTGCCACTGGGGCTTCGCTCCCACTGATGTCTTTGTACTGCCGCTGGGCCTTCGCCCCACTGCTGCCTTTGTACTGCCACTGGGCCTTCACTCCCACTGCTGCCTTTGTACTGCCACTGGGCCTTCACTCCCACTGCTGCCTTTTTACTGCCACTGGGCCTTCACTCCCACTGCTGCCTTTGTACTGCCACTGGGCCTTCGCCCCACTGCTGCCTTTGTACTGCCGCTGGGCCTTCGCCTCACTGCTGCCTTTGTACTGCCACTGGGCCTTCACTCCCACTGCTGCCTTTGTACTGCCACTGGGCCTTCGCGCCACTGCTGCCTTTGTACTGCCACTGGGCCTTCACTTCCACTGCTGCCTTTGTACTGCCGCTGGGCCTTCGCCCCACTGCTGCCTTTGTACTGCCACTGGGCCTTCGCGCCACTGCTGCCTTTGTACTGCCACTGGGCCTTCACTTCCACTGCTGCCTTTGTACTGCCACTGGGCCTTCGCCTCACTGCTGCCTTTGTACTGCCACGGGGCCTTCACTCCCACTGCTGCCTTTGTACTGCCACTGGGCCTTCGCCTCACTGCTGCCTTTGTACTGCCACTGGGCCTTCACTCCCACTGCTGCCTTTGTACTGCCACTGGGCCTTCGCCTCACTGCTGCCTTTGTACTGCCACTGGGCCTTCACCCCACTGCTGCCTTTGTACTGCCACTGGGCCTTCGCCCCACTGCTGCCTTTGTACTGCCACTAGGCCTTTACTCCCACTGCTTCCTTTGTACTGCCACTGGGCCTTCGCCCCACTGCTGCCTTTGTACTGCCACTGGGCCTTCACTCGAACAGCTGCCTTTGTACTGCCACTGGGCCTTCACTCCCACTGCTGCCTTTGTACTGCCACTGGGCCTTCACTCCCACTGCTGCCTTTGTACTGCCATTGGGCCTTCACCCCACTGCTGCCTTTGTACTGCCACTGGGCCTTCGCCCCACTGCTGCCTTTGTACTGCCACTAGGCCTTCACCCCACTACTCCCTTTGTACTGCCACTGGGCCTTCGCTCCCACTGCTGCCTTTGTACTGCCACTGGGCCTTCCCCGCCACTGCTGCCTTTGTACTGCCACTGGGCCTTCACTCCCACTGCTGCCTTTGTACTGCCAGTGGTCCTTCGCTCCCACTGCTGCCTTTGTACTGCCACTGCGACTTCGCCCCACTGCTGCCTTTGTACTGCCACTGCGACTTCGCCCCACTGCTGCCTTTGTACTGCCACTGGGCCTTCGCTCCCACTGCTGCCTTTGTACTGCCACTGGGCCTTCGCTCCCATTGCTGCCTTTCTACTGCCACTGGGCCTTCACTCCCACTGCTGCCTTTGTTCTGCCACTGGGCCTTCACTCCCACTGCTGCCTTTGTACTGCCATGGGGCCTACGACTCACTGCTGCCTTTGTACTGCCACTGGGCCTTCACTCCCACTGCTGCCTTTGTACTGCCACTGGTCCTTCGCTCCCACTGCTGCCTTTGTACTGCCACTGGGCCTTCGCCCCACTGCTGCCTTTGTACTGCCACTGGGCCTTCGCTCCCATTGCTGCCTTTGTACTGCCACTGGGGCTTCGCTCCCACTGATGTCTTTGTACTGCCGCTGGGCCTTCGCCCCACTGCTGCCTTTGTACTGCCACTGGGCCTTCACTCCCACTGCTGCCTTTGTACTGCCACTGGGCCTTCACTCCCACTGCGGCCTTTTTACTGCCACTGGGCCTTCACTCCCACTGCTGCCTTTGTACTGCCACTGGGCCTTCGCCCCACTGCTGCCTTTGTACTGCCGCTGGGCCTTCGCCTCACTGCTGCCTTTGTACTGCCACTGGGCCTTCACTCCCACTGCTGCCTTTGTACTGCCACTGGGCCTTCGCGCCACTGCTGCCTTTGTACTGCCACTGGGCCTTCACTTCCACTGCTGCCTTTGTACTGCCGCTGGGCCTTCGCCCCACTGCTGCCTTTGTACTGCCACTGGGCCTTCGCGCCACTGCTGCCTTTGTACTGCCACTGGGCCTTCACTCCCACTGCTGCCTTTGTACTGCCATTGGGCCTTCACGCCACTGCTGCCTTTGTACTGCCACTGGGCCTTCGCCCCACTGCTGCCTTTGTACTGCCACTGGGGCTTCGCGCCACTGCTGCCTTTGTACTGCCACTGGGCCTTCACTTCCACTGCTGCCTTTGTACTGCCACTGGGCCTTCACTCCCACTGCTGCCTTTGTACTGCCACTGGGCCTTCACTCCCACTGCTGCATTTGTACTGCCACTAGGCCTTCACCCTACTACTCCCTTTGTACTGACACTGGGCCTTCGCTCCCACTGCTGCCTTTGTACTGCCACTGCGACTTCGCCCCACTGCTGCCTTTGTACTGCCACTGGGCCTTCGCTCCCACTGCTGCCTTTGTACTGCCACTGGGCCTTCGCTCCCATTGCTGCCTTTCTACTGCCACTTGGCCTTCACTCCCACTGCTGCCTTTGTTCTGCCACTGGGCCTTCACTCCCACTGCTGCCTTTGTACTGCCATGGGGCCTACGACTCACTGCTGCCTTTGTACTGCCACTGGGCCTTCACTCCCACTGCTGCCTTTGTACTGCCACTGGTCCTTCGCTCCCACTGCTGCCTTTGTACTGCCACTGGGCCTTCGCCCCACTGCTGCCTTTGTACTGCCACTGGGCCTTCGCTCCCATTGCTGCCTTTGTACTGCCACTGGGGCTTCGCTCCCACTGATGTCTTTGTACTGCCGCTGGGCCTTCGCCCCACTGCTGCCTTTGTACTGCCACTGGGCCTTCACTCCCACTGCTGCCTTTGTACTGCCACTGGGCCTTCACTCCCACTGCTGCCTTTTTACTGCCACTGGGCCTTCACTCCCACTGCTGCCTTTGTACTGCCACTGGGCCTTCGCCCCACTGCTGCCTTTGTACTGCCGCTGGGCCTTCGCCTCACTGCTGCCTTTGTACTGCCACTGGGCCTTCACTCCCACTGCTGCCTTTGTACTGCCACTGGGCCTTCGCGCCACTGCTGCCTTTGTACTGCCACTGGGCCTTCACTTCCACTGCTGCCTTTGTACTGCCGCTGGGCCTTCGCCCCACTGCTGCCTTTGTACTGCCACTGGGCCTTCGCGCCACTGCTGCCTTTGTACTGCCACTGGGCCTTCACTTCCACTGCTGCCTTTGTACTGCCACTGGGGCTTCGCGCCACTGCTGCCTTTGTACTGCCACTGGGCCTTCGCCCCACTGCTGCCTTTGTACTGCCACTGGGCCTTCGCGCCACTGCTGCCTTTGTACTGCCACTGGGCCTTCACTTCCACTGCTGCCTTTGTACTGCCACTGGGGCTTCGCGCCACTGCTGCCTTTGTACTGCCACTGGGCCTTCACCCCACTGCTGCCTTTGTACTGCCACTGGGCCTTCGCGCCACTGCTGCCTTTGTACTGCTACTGGGCCTTCGCTCCCACTGCTGCCTTTGTACTGCCACTGGGCCTTCACTCCCACTGCTGCCTTTGTACTGCCACTAGGCCTTCGCTCCCACTGCTGCCTTTGTACTCCTATGGGGCCTACGACTCACTGCTGCCTTTGTACTGCCGCTGGGCCTTCATTCCCACTGCTGCCTTTGTACTGCCACTGGTCCTTCGCTCCCACTGCTGCCTTTGTACTGCCACTGCGACTTCGCCCCACTGCTGCCTTTGTACTGCCACTGGGCCTTCGCTCCCACTGCTGCCTTTGTACTGCCACTGGGCCTTCGCTCCCATTGCTGCCTTTGTACTGCCACTGGGCCTTCACTCCCACTGCTGCCTTTGTACTGCCACTGGGCCTTCACTCCCACTGCTGCCTTTGTACTGCCACTGGGCCTTCGCTCCCACTGCTGCCTTTGTACTGCCATGGGGCCTACGACTCACTGCTGCCTTTGTACTGCCGCTGGGCCTTCACTCCCACTGCTGCCTTTGTACTGCCACTGGGCCTTCACTCCCACTGCTGCCTTTGTACTGCCACTGGGCCTTCCCCGCCACTGCTGCCTTTGTACTGCCACTGGGCCTTCACTCCCACTGCTGCCTTTGTACTGCCACTGGGCCTTCGCTCCCATTGCTGCCTTTCTACTGCCACTGGGCCTTCACTCCCACTGCTGCCTTTGTTCTGCCACTGGGCCTTCACTCCCACTGCTGCCTTTGTACTGCCATGGGGCCTACGACTCACTGCTGCCTTTGTACTGCCACTGGGCCTTCACTCCCACTGCTGCCTTTGTACTGCCACTGGTCCTTCGCTCCCACTGCTGCCTTTGTACTGCCACTGGGCCTTCGCCCCACTGCTGCCTTTGTACTGCCACTGGGCCTTCGCTCCCATTGCTGCCTTTGTACTGCCACTGGGGCTTCGCTCCCACTGATGTCTTTGTACTGCCGCTGGGCCTTCGCCCCACTGCTGCCTTTGTACTGCCACTGGGCCTTCACTCCCACTGCTGCCTTTGTACTGCCACTGGGCCTTCACTCCCACTGCTGCCTTTTTACTGCCACTGGGCCTTCACTCCCACTGCTGCCTTTGTACTGCCACTGGGCCTTCGCCCCACTGCTGCCTTTGTACTGCCGCTGGGCCTTCGCCTCACTGCTGCCTTTGTACTGCCACTGGGCCTTCACTCCCACTGCTGCCTTTGTACTGCCACTGGGCCTTCGCGCCACTGCTGCCTTTGTACTGCCACTGGGCCTTCACTTCCACTGCTGCCTTTGTACTGCCGCTGGGCCTTCGCCCCACTGCTGCCTTTGTACTGCCACTGGGCCTTCGCGCCACTGCTGCCTTTGTACTGCCACTGGGCCTTCACTTCCACTGCTGCCTTTGTACTGCCACTGGGCCTTCACGCCACTGCTGCCTTTGTACTGCCACTGGGCCTTCACCCCACTGCTGCCTTTGTACTGCCACTGGGCCTTCGCGCCACTGCTGCCTTTGTACTGCCACTGGGCCTTCACTTCCACTGCTGCCTTTGTACTGCCACTGGGCCTTCACTCCCACTGCTGCCTTTGTACTGCCACTGGGCCTTCACTCCCACTGCTGCATTTGTACTGCCACTAGGCCTTCACCCCACTCCTCCCTTTGTACTGCCACTGGGCCTTCGCTCCCACTGCTGCCTTTGTACTGCCACTGCGACTTCGCCCCACTGCTGCCTTTGTACTGCCACTGGGCCTTCGCTCCCACTGCTGCCTTTGTACTGCCACTGGGCCTTCGCTCCCATTGCTGCCTTTCTACTGCCACTGGGCCTTCACTCCCACTGCTGCCTTTGTACTGCCATGGGGCCTACGACTCACTGCTCCCTTTGTACTGCCACTGGGCCTTCACTCCCACTGCTGCATTTGTACTGCCACTAGGCCTTCACCCCACTCCTCCCTTTGTACTGCCACTGGGCCTTCGCTCCCACTGCTGCCTTTGTACTGCCACTGCGACTTCGCCCCACTGCTGCCTTTGTACTGCCACTGGGCCTTCGCTCCCACTGCTGCCTTTGTACTGCCACTGGGCCTTCGCTCCCATTGCTGCCTTTCTACTGCCACTGGGCCTTCACTCCCACTGCTGCCTTTGTACTGCCATGGGGCCTACGACTCACTGCTGCCTTTGTACTGCCACTGGGCCTTCACTCCCACTGCTGCCTTTGTACTGCCACTGGTCCTTCGCTCCCACTGCTGCCTTTGTACTGCCACTGGGCCTTCGCCCCACTGCTGCCTTTGTACTGCCACTGGGCCTTCGCTCCCATTGCTGCCTTTGTACTGCCACTGGGGCTTCGCTCCCACTGATGTCTTTGTACTGCCGCTGGGCCTTCGCACCACTGCTGCCTTTGTACTGCCACTGGGCCTTCACTCCCACTGCTGCCTTTGTACTGCCACTGGGCCTTCACTCCCACTGCTGCCTTTTTACTGCCACTGGGCCTTCACTCCCACTGCTGCCTTTGTACTGCCACTGGGCCTTCGCCCCACTGCTGCCTTTGTACTGCCGCTGGGCCTTCGCCTCACTGCTGCCTTTGTACTGCCACTGGGCCTTCACTCCCACTGCTGCCTTTGTACTGCCACTGGGCCTTCGCGCCACTGCTGCCTTTGTACTGCCACTGGGCCTTCACTTCCACTGCTGCCTTTGTACTGCCGCTGGGCCTTCGCCCCACTGCTGCCTTTGTACTGCCACTGGGCCTTCGCGCCACTGCTGCCTTTGTACTGCCACTGGGCCTTCACTTCCACTGCTGCCTTTGTACTGCCACTGGGGCTTCGCGCCACTGCTGCCTTTGTACTGCCACTGGGCCTTCACCCCACTGCTGCCTTTGTACTGCCACTGGGCCTTCGCGCCACTGCTGCCTTTGTACTGCCACTGGGCCTTCACTTCCACTGCTGCCTTTGTACTGCCACTGGGCCTTCACTCCCACTGCTGCCTTTGTACTGCCACTGGGCCTTCACTCCCACTGCTGCATTTGTACTGCCACTAGGCCTTCACCCCACTACTCCCTTTGTACTGCCACTGGGCCTTCGCTCCCACTGCTGCCTTTGTACTGCTACTGGGCCTTCGCTCCCACTGCTGCCTTTGTACTGCCACTGGGCCTTCACTCCCACTGCTGCCTTTGTACTGCCACTAGGCCTTCGCTCCCACTGCTGCCTTTGTACTCCCATGGGGCCTACGACTCACTGCTGCCTTTGTACTGCCGCTGGGCCTTCATTCCCACTGCTGCCTTTGTACTGCCACTGGTCCTTCGCTCCCACTGCTGCCTTTGTACTGCCACTGCGACTTCGCCCCACTGCTGCCTTTGTACTGCCACTGGGCCTTCGCTCCCACTGCTGCCTTTGTACTGCCACTGGGCCTTCGCTCCCATTGCTGCCTTTGTACTGCCACTGGGCCTTCACTCCCACTGCTGCCTTTGTACTGCCACTGGGCCTTCACTCCCACTGCTGCCTTTGTACTGCCACTGGGCCTTCGCTCCCACTGCTGCCTTTGTACTGCCATGGGGCCTACGACTCACTGCTGCCTTTGTACTGCCGCTGGGCCTTCACTCCCACTGCTGCCTTTGTACTGCCACTGGGCCTTCACTCCCACTGCTGCCTTTGTACTGCCACTGGGCCTTCCCCGCCACTGCTGCCTTTGTACTGCCACTGGGCCTTCACTCCCACTGCTGCCTTTGTACTGCCACTGGGCCTTCGCTCCCACTGCTGCCTTTGTACTGCCACTGGGCCTTCGCCCCACTGCTGCCTTTGTACTGCCACTGGGCCTTCACTCCCACTGCTGCCTTTGTACTGCCACTGGGCCTTCGCTCCCATTGCTGCCTTTGTACTGCCACTGGGGCTTCGCTCCCACTGATGTCTTTGTACTGCCGCTGGGCCTTCGCCCCACTGCTGCCTTTGTACTGCCACTGGGCCTTCACTCCCACTGCTGCCTTTGTACTGCCACTGGGCCTTCACTCCCACTGCTGCCTTTTTACTGCCACTGGGCCTTCACTCCCACTGCTGCCTTTGTACTGCCACTGGGCCTTCGCCCCACTGCTGCCTTTGTACTGCCGCTGGGCCTTCGCCTCACTGCTGCCTTTGTACTGCCACTGGGCCTTCACTCCCACTGCTGCCTTTGTACTGCCACTGGGCCTTCGCGCCACTGCTGCCTTTGTACTGCCACTGGGCCTTCACTTCCACTGCTGCCTTTGTACTGCCGCTGGGCCTTCGCCCCACTGCTGCCTTTGTACTGCCACTGGGCCTTCGCGCCACTGCTGCCTTTGTACTGCCACTGGGCCTTCACTTCCACTGCTGCCTTTGTACTGCCACTGGGCCTTCGCGCCACTGCTGCCTTTGTACTGCCACTGGGCCTTCACCCCACTGCTGCCTTTGTACTGCCACTGGGCCTTCGCGCCACTGCTGCCTTTGTACTGCCACTGGGCCTTCACTTCCACTGCTGCCTTTGTACTGCCACTGGGCCTTCACTCCCACTGCTGCCTTTGTACTGCCACTGGGCCTTCACTCCCACTGCTGCATTTGTACTGCCACTAGGCCTTCACCCCACTACTCCCTTTGTACTGCCACTGGGCCTTCGCTCCCACTGCTGCCTTTGTACTGCTACTGGGCCTTCGCTCCCACTGCTGCCTTTGTACTGCCACTGGGCCTTCACTCCCACTGCTGCCTTTGTACTGCCACTAGGCCTTCGCTCCCACTGCTGCCTTTGTACTCCCATGGGGCCTACGACTCACTGCTGCCTTTGTACTGCCGCTGGGCCTTCATTCCCACTGCTGCCTTTGTACTGCCACTGGTCCTTCGCTCCCACTGCTGCCTTTGTACTGCCACTGCGACTTCGCCCCACTGCTGCCTTTGTACTGCCACTGGGCCTTCGCTCCCACTGCTGCCTTTGTACTGCCACTGGGCCTTCGCTCCCATTGCTGCCTTTGTACTGCCACTGGGCCTTCACTCCCACTGCTGCCTTTGTACTGCCACTGGGCCTTCACTCCCACTGCTGCCTTTGTACTGCCACTGGGCCTTCGCTCCCACTACTGCCTTTGTACTGCCATGGGGCCTACGACTCACTGCTGCCTTTGTACTGCCGCTGGGCCTTCACTCCCACTGCTGCCTTTGTACTGCCACTGGGCCTTCACTCCCACTGCTGCCTTTGTACTGCCACTGGGCCTTCCCCGCCACTGCTGCCTTTGTTCTGCCACTGGGCCTTCACTCCCACTGCTGCCTTTGTACTGCCACTGGGCCTTCGCTCCCACTGCTGCCTTTGTACTGCCACTGGGCCTTCGCCCCACTGCTGCCTTTGTACTGCCACTGGGCCTTCGCTCCCACTGCTGCCTTTGTACTGCCACTGGGCCTTCGCTCCCACTGCTGTCTTCGTACTGGCGCTGGGCCTTCGCCCCACTGCTGCCTTTGGACTTCCACTGGGCCTTCGCCCCACTGCTGCCTTCATACTGCCACTGGGCCTTCGCTCCCACTGCTGCCTTTGTACTGGCGCTGGGCATTCGCCCCACTGCTGCCTTTGGACTGCCACTGTGCCTTCACTCCCACTGCTGCCTTTGTACTGCCACTGGGCCTTCGCTCCCACTGCTGCCTTTGTACTGCCACTGGGCCTTCACTCCCACTGCTGCCTTTGTACTGCCACTGGGCCTTCGCCCCACTGCTGCCTTTATACTGCCACTGGGCCTTCACTCCCACTGCTGCCTTTGTACTGTCGCTGGGCCTTCGCCCCGCTGCTGCCTTTGTACTGCCACTGGGCCTTCAATCCCACTGCTGCCTTTTTTAATGCCACTGGGCCTTAGTCTCACTGCTGCCTTTGTACTGCCACTGGTCCTTCGCTCCCACTGCTGCTTTTGTACTGCCACTGGGACTTCGCCCTACTGCTGCCTTTGTACTGCCACTGGGCCTTCGCTCCCCCTGCTGCCTTTGTACTGCCACTGGGCCTTCACTCCCACTGCTGCCTTTGTACTGCCACTGGGCCTTCACTCCCACTGCTGCCTTTTTACTGCCACTGGGCCTTCACTCCCACTGCTGCCTTTGTACTGCCACTGGGCCTTCGCCCCACTGCTGCCTTTGTACTGCCGCTGGGCCTTCGCCTCACTGCTGCCTTTGTACTGCCACTGGGCCTTCACTCCCACTGCTGCCTTTGTACTGCCACTGGGCCTTCGCGCCACTGCTGCCTTTGTACTGCCACTGGGCCTTCACTTCCACTGCTGCCTTTGTACTGCCGCTGGGCCTTCGCCCCACTGCTGCCTTTGTACTGCCACTGGGCCTTCGCGCCACTGCTGCCTTTGTACTGCCACTGGGCCTTCACTTCCACTGCTGCCTTTGTACTGCCACTGGGCCTTCGCGCCACTGCTGCCTTTGTACTGCCACTGGGCCTTCACCCCACTGCTGCCTTTGTACTGCCACTGGGCCTTCGCGCCACTGCTGCCTTTGTACTGCCACTGGGCCTTCACTTCCACTGCTGCCTTTGTACTGCCACTGGGCCTTCACTCCCACTGCTGCCTTTGTACTGCCACTGGGCCTTCACTCCCACTGCTGCATTTGTACTGCCACTAGGCCTTCACCCCACTACTCCCTTTGTACTGCCACTGGGCCTTCGCTCCCACTGCTGCCTTTGTACTGCTACTGGGCCTTCGCTCCCACTGCTGCCTTTGTACTGCCACTGGGCCTTCACTCCCACTGCTGCCTTTGTACTGCCACTAGGCCTTCGCTCCCACTGCTGCCTTTGTACTCCCATGGGGCCTACGACTCACTGCTGCCTTTGTACTGCCGCTGGGCCTTCATTCCCACTGCTGCCTTTGTACTGCCACTGGTCCTTCGCTCCCACTGCTGCCTTTGTACTGCCACTGCGACTTCGCCCCACTGCTGCCTTTGTACTGCCACTGGGCCTTCGCTCCCACTGCTGCCTTTGTACTGCCACTGGGCCTTCGCTCCCATTGCTGCCTTTGTACTGCCACTCGGCCTTCACTCCCACTGCTGCCTTTGTACTGCCACTGGGCCTTCACTCCCACTGCTGCCTTTGTACTGCCACTGGGCCTTCGCTCCCACTGCTGCCTTTGTACTGCCATGGGGCCTACGACTCACTGCTGCCTTTGTACTGCCGCTGGGCCTTCACTCCCACTGCTGCCTTTGTACTGCCACTGGGCCTTCACTCCCACTGCTGCCTTTGTACTGCCACTGGGCCTTCACTCCCACTGCTGCCTTTGTACTGCCACTGGGCCTTCCCCGCCACTGCTGCCTTTGTACTGCCACTGGGCCTTCACTCCCACTGCTGCCTTTGTACTGCCACTGGGCCTTCGCTCCCACTGCTGCCTTTGTACTGCCACTGGGCCTTCGCCCCACTGCTGCCTTTGTACTGCCACTGGGCCTTCGCTCCCACTGCTGCCTTTGTACTGCCACTGGGCCTTCGCTCCCACTGCTGTCTTCGTACTGGCGCTGGGCCTTCGCCCCACTGCTGCCTTTGTACTGGCGCTGGGCATTCGCCCCACTGCTGCCTTTGGACTGCCACTGTGCCTTCACTCCCACTGCTGCCTTTGTACTGCCACTGGGCCTTCGCTCCCACTGCTGCCTTTGTACTGCCACTGGGCCTTCACTCCCACTGCTGCCTTTGTACTGCCACTGGGCCTTCGCCCCACTGCTTCCTTTATACTGCCACTGGGCCTTCACTCCCACTGCTGCCTTTGTACTGCCGCTGGGCCTTCGCCCCGCTGCTGCCTTTGTACTGCCACTGGGCCTTCAATCCCACTGCTGCCTTTTTTAATGCCACTGGGCCTTAGTCTCACTGCTGCCTTTGTACTGCCACTGGTCCTTCGCTCCCACTGCTGCCTTTGTACTGCCACTGGGACTTCGCCCTACTGCTGCCTTTGTACTGCCACTGGGCCTTCGCTCCCCCTGCTGCCTTTGTACTGCCACTGGGCCTTCGCTCCCATTGCTGCCTTTGTACTGCCACTGGGCCTTCACTCCCACTGCTGCCTTTGTACTCCCACTGGGCCTTCACTCCCACTGCTGCCTTTGTACTGCCACTGGGCCTTCGCTCCCACTGCTGCCTTTGTACTGCCATGGGGCCTACGACTCACTGCTGCCTTTGTACTGCCGCTGGGCCTTCACTCCCACTGCTGCCTTTGTACTGCCACTGGGCCTTCGCTCCCACTGCTGCCTTTGTACTGCCACTGGGCCTTCGCCCCACTGCTGCCTTTGTACTGCCACTGGGCCTTCGCTCCCACTGCTGCCTTTTTACTGCCACTGGGCCTTCGCTCCCACTGCTGCCTTTGTACTGGCGCTGGGCCTTCGCCCCACTGCTGCCTTTGGACTGCCACTGGGCCTTCACTCCCACTGCTGCCTTTGTACTGCCACTGGGCCTTCGCTCCCACTGCTGCCTTTGTACTGCCACTGGGCCTTCACTCCCACTGCTGCCTTTGGACTGCCACTGGGCCTTCACTCCCACTGCTGCCTTTGTACTGCCACTGGGCCTTCGCCCCACTGCTGCCTTTATACTGCCACTGGGCCTTCACTCCCACTGCTGCCTTTGTACTGCCACTGGGCCTTCACTCCCACTGCTGCCTTTGCTCCATTGCTGGGCCTTCTCCCCACTGCTCTCTTTGCTCCATTGCTGGGCCTTCGCCCCACTGCTGCCTTTGTACTGCCGCTGCCTTTACTTTCAACCACGTAAGCTCCTGCCTCACACTTTTACTATTCCGTTTGGTGCTCTTTCCAGCCCATCAGCTGTCTATCAGTAGCCAGCGCATGTTGAATACCCCAGCATTCCACAAAACCCTTTTCAGTCCCCTGATTTCGATGTTTGCTTTTCTATTGCTCCCTCAAGGAATAACGTAGCTCTTCCTTCCCCCTTTAATTTAAAATCTTATTCACACCAGGGGCGGGATTCTCCAACCTCCTGCCGGGTCGGAGAATCGCCGGGGGCGGCGGCGTGAATCGACGGGGTCGGGAATCGTGCCGCGCCGGTCGGCGGGCCCCCCGCCCTGTGATTCTCCGGCCCGCGATGGGCCGAAGTCCCGCTGCTGTAATGCCGGTCCCGCCGGTGTGAATTAAACCACCTCCCTTACCGGAGGGTCCAGGCGGTGCGAGCGGGCTCCGGTGTCCTTGCGGGGGGGGGGGGGCGCGGGGCGGTCTGGCCCCCGGGGGGTGCCCCCCCGGTGGCCTGGCCCGCGATCGGGGCCCACCGATCCATGAGCGAGCCTGCGCCGCGGGGGTACTCTTTTACCAGGCGTCGGCCGTGTAGGTCTCCGTGACGGCCGACGCGTAGGTGACCGCCCCCCTGCCCCTGCGCGGGGATGACGTCAGCAGCCGCTGACACTCCCGCGCATGCGCGGACTCCCGGCCGGCCAGCGGAGTGCCTCCAGCCACGGCTGGTGTGGTGCGAAAGGCCTTTCCCGCCAGCCGGCGGCGCACTGACCACTCCGGCACGGGCCTAGCCCCTAAAGGTGCGGGCCTCGCCCCTAAAGGTGCGGGCTTGGCCCCTAAAGGTGCGGAGGAATCCCCACCTTTGGGGCGGCCCGACGCCGGAGTGGTTCACGCCACTCCATCCCGCCGGGACCCCCCCGCCCCGCCGGGTAGGGGGGAACCCCGCCCCAGATTCCCTTTGTTACTCTGCTCAGCTTCCATTCCAATTGAGGGCTCACCGAGCTTGCTGCTAAGAGCTCATGGAGGAAGTCAGCATTCCAGTCGCATCGCCAAGCTGGTTTAGCTCAGTGGGCTAGACAGCTGGTTTGTGATGCAGAACAAGGCCAGCAGCGCGGGTTCAATTCCCGTACCAGCTGAGAATTCTGAATTCTCCCTCCGTGTACCCGAACAGGCGCCGGAATGTGGCGACGAGGGGCTTTTCACAGTCACTTCATACTTGTGACAAGAACAGGTTATTATTATTATTAATTTTGCCTAATCACTGACCTCATAGTTTCTCAGAATGTTTTCAGTGCGTGCTTGGCTGATACTGTGAATTCTTTTGTAGATTTGACGGCGGATCCAAATTTCTGCCGGAACAAGGACAATGGATTTTTTCCTGATCCACTGGACAAGCAGAGCTTCTACCAATGTGCATTTGGCCGAACGTTCCATCTGTCATGTCCTGATGAACTGTTTTTCAGTCCGATAATAAGCAGATGTGACTGGCCAGGTAAGCAGAGATACTGAATTATTTTGCATGGGATATAGGGGTGACTTGAATTATTACCCATCCTCAATTTCTCTTCTGAAGGTGGTGGTGGTGAGATGCCTTCTCGAACTGCATCAGTCCAGATGGGAATACCCGCAGTGCTGTTAGAGAGGGAGTTCCAGGATTTTGACTCAGCGACAGTGAAGGAATGGCGATGGGCGGCACGGTGGCACAGTAGTTAGCACTGCTGCCTCACAGCGCCACGGACCCGGGATCAATTCCAGCCTCGGGTCACTGTGTGTGCGGAGTCTGCACGTTCTCCCCGTGTCTGCGTGGGATTCCTCTGGGTGCTCCGGTTTTCGCCCAAAGATGTGCAGGTTAGGTGGATTAATCATGCTAAATTAGCCCTTAGTGTCCAAAAGCTTATGTAGGGTTATGAGGTTAGGGTGGGGGCATGTGTCGAGGCTGGGTGCTCTTTCAGTGGGTTGGTGCAGACTTGATGGGCTGAATGGTCTCCTTCTGCATTGTAGGGATTCTATGATATAGTTCCAAGTCAGGATGGCGTGTGGCTGGGAGGGGGCCTGGCAGATGCTGGTCTTGCCATGCACCTACTATCCTTGTTCTAGATTGTTGATGGCTTGGAAGGTATTGTCAAAGAAGAGCTGCTACAGTGCATCTTGTAGATAGGACACACTGCAACCAATGTGTGTTGGTGCTGGAGGGTTAACCATTTAAGGTGTTGAATGGAGTGTCAGTCAAGCATTCTGCTTTGCCAAACTTCTTGAGATGTCTCCCTTATCTAAATTTATGTAGTTATCTAGCCTTCGCTAAAAGCAGTGGTATTCACCAGTAGCACGTTTCCCCCTGTATTCCCAGTGCCTTCAACATTCCCAGGGTTCCGTGAGGTCACACTTGAGAGTAACTGAAATGACAAATATATTCCGTCATTCAGACAAAAAGGAAATGGATATACGCCTAAAAATGACAAAGTTGCAGGGCTATTGTTATGGGCGAGGCGTTTTCAGAACCCCAAAATGTACCATGGAGTTCAACCAACCTCCCCTTTAATGGGTTGTTGCTTTTCCTAGCACACGGCTTGTTCCCCAGGTGTGGGATTACAATTATGGACACGTGGGTTTTAACACAAAACAATGTTTATTCTATGAACTCAACTTAACCTTTTAAATAAACATTGGATCCCTTAACACCCCTTACTTCAAAGATAACCCCGAACATAATACAACACTAAATAATCCCTCAAAATGTTCCTTCAATCATCCAAAAGGTTTCAAACCTTCAAAACAGTAACACACCAGGTCACAGAATATAGATATTTTCTGTTAGATGGCAGAGTTATATCAGCTTGGTTGAATTCGGCTCCAGCAACTTGCTTTTCTTCCTGCAGCTCTCTGGAAACACACAGACACACACAAGCTGCTTTTTCAAACTGGCTTCCTCCCTTCAAGCAGCTCACAGCAAACCAGAACTTCTCAAGCTGCTGTCTCCAAACTGGCTTTCTCCTTTTCAGCTGCTCTCAGAAAAACTGAAACCAAAAGCAGAAGTGAGCTCAGCTCCGCCCCCCCCCGTGACATCACTTCAGTAATATGATCAGCTCCATTTCTTAAAGGCACATTGCTTAAACATCCATTTCTTAAAGGTACTCTCACATGACACTATGTGGAGTGGAATTAATTGATTAACTCTTTTGCAGATCCCATTGAATAGCCCCTTTCTGTGCTGTATAATAATATATTACATATTTTTACCCACTGTTAATAATATAACTAAAATTCTAAAATTAAAATGTAATCATATTACATAACCGTGTAGTGATATGCTGTGATATCCTGGATTGTGACACCATATAGAGTAACAAAATACACTAAAATATATTTTTATAACGCTGTTCTCATAACATCGGAATGTGCTAAAATAAAACAATAAAGTATTTTTTGAGGTATAATCACTGCTGCATTTGGGCAAAGAATGCGAAAAGTGTAAGGCAGAGGGAGAAAGACAGGTTTGAGCGAAAGCTCACTATAATATTAAAACAGACAGTAAGTTTCTACAACTATTTAAATAGAAAAAGAGAAAGCAGAGTAAGAGTTGGTCCTCCAGAGATTGAGACTGGGGAGTTGATCTTGGAAAGCAAGGAAATGGCAGTGGCATTGAAAAGGTATTTTGTGTCCATCTTGCCTGTCGAAGGTTTAGAAAACCTCCAATAGATTGTTGCAAATCAAGAGGTGAATAGGAGGATGAAATTTAAAACAGTCAGCATCTGTAAGGAAAAGGTGCTGGGAAAACGATTGAACCTAAAGGCTGACAAGTCACCGGGACCAGATGGCCTTCAACGTAGGGTCTTAAAATAAATGACTGCAGAGATAGTGAATGCATTCATTAGAATCTTCCATGGGCAGCACGGTAGCATAGTGGTTAGCACAGTTGCTTCACAGCTCCAGGATCCCAGGTTCGATTCCGGCTTGGGTCACAGTCTGTGCGGAGTCTGCACGTTCTCCCTGTGTGTGCGTGGGTTTCCTCCGGGTGCTCCGGCTTCCTCCCACAGTCCAAAGATGTGCGGGTTAGGTGGATTGGCCATGATAAATTGCCCTGAGTGTCCAAAAAATGTTAAGTGGGGGTTACTGGGTTACGGGGATGGGGTAGACATGGACATAGAATTTACAGTGCAGAAGGAGGCCATTCGGCCCATCGAGTCTGCACCGGCTCTTGGAAAGAGCACCCTACCCAAGGTCAACACCTCCCCCCGATCCCCATAACCCAGTAACCCCACCCAACACTAAGGGCAATTTTGGATACTAAGGGCAATTTAGCATGGCCACTCCACCTAACCTGCACATCTTTGGTAGATACGTGGGCTTCAGCGAGGTGCTCTTTGTAAGGACTAATGCAGACTTGATGGGCCGAATGGCCTCCTTCTGCACTGTAAATTCTATAAATCTATGAATCTGGAAGGGTTCCAGTGAATCAGAAAATAGCTAATGTACCACCTTTATTCAAGGTGGGAGGTAGACAGAAAGCAGGAAACTACAGGCCAGTTAGGCTAACATCTGTCATAAGAAAGTTCCTAGAATCGATTATCAAGGAGGTCCAAATGTGATGAAGCAGAGTTAACATGACTTTGTGAAATGGAATTTGTGTTGAACTAAATTCTTAGAGTTTTTTTGAGGAATTAACAGGCTAGGTGTATAAAGGGAAACTGTAGCTATCATGTCCCTGGGTTTTCAAAGGGCATTTGATGAGGTGGCACAGATAGGAGAACATGGGTTTATGTGGTAAAGTGGGCCAGTGGCACAATGGATAACGCGTCCGACTACGAATCAGGAGATTCCAGGTTCGGCACCTGGCTGGCACGGAGTTCAAAATTTTCCTTGGGGCTGGTTTAGCATACTGGGCTAGAGTAGGGATAAATAGGTCTTTTCGGATTAGCAAACTATAACTAGTGGAGTGCCACTAGGATCAGTGCTGGGGCCACAACTATTTACAATCTACATTGTAGATTAGCACGATGGCACATTGGTTAGCACTGCTGCCTCACAGCGCCTCGGTGGAGTTTGCACGTTCTCCCCCTGTCTGCGTGAGTTTCCTCTGGGTGCTCCGGTTTCCTCCCACAGTCCAAAGATTTACGGGTCAGGCGGGTTAGCCGTGATAAATTGCCCCTTTGTGCCCAAAAGATTAGGTGGGGTTACGGGGATAGGGTTGAGCAGTGGGCCTATGTAGGCCGCTCATTTGGAGGGTCGGTGCAGACTCAATGGGCCAAATGGCCTCCTCCTGCACTGTAGGAAGCCTATGATTCAATGATTCGGCTAAAGGGACCAAATGTATCGGAGATAAATTTGCCAGTGGCACCAATATAGGTAGGAAAATAAGTTGACAAGAGGAGTTAGAGAGTTTGAAACGGTGCATCGACAGGTTAAATGAATGGGCAAATATTTTGCATCTTGAGTATAATGTGGGAAACTGTGAACCTTTCCACTTTGGCATCATAAATGAAAGAAAGAATGTTATTTAAATGGAGCTAGTTTGCAGAATTCGGGGGTACAGAGGGATCTGGGCTGCCTGGAACATGAATCACAAAAAGTTAGTGTGCAGACACAGCTTGCGATTAGGAACGGAATGATGGTGTTTATTGTAAGGAAAATGGCATATAAAAGTAGGGATGTTTTACTGCAGCTGTACAAGACATTGAACATAGAACATAGAACTGTACAGCGCAGTACAGGCCCTTCGGCCCACGAAGTTGTGCTGAACTAGTCTGAAACTAAGATCAAATCAACCTACTTCCAATCATTCTAGTGCACTCCAGATGCCTATCCAATAACCGCTTGAAAGTTCCTAAAGTGTCTGACTCCACTACCATAGCGTTCCACACCCCAACCACTCTCTGAGTTAAGAACCACCCTCTGACATCTCTCCTATATCTTCCACCATGAACCTTATAGTTATGCCCCCTTGTAACAGCTACATCCACCCGAGGAAAAAGTCGCTGAACGTCCACTCTATCTATCCCTCTCATCATCTTATACACCTCAATTAAGTCACCTCTCATCCTCCTTCGCTCCAATGAGGAAAGCCCTAGCTCCCTCAACCTTTCCTCATAAGACCCACCCACCAATCCAGGCAGCATCCTGGTAAATCTCCTTTGCACCCTTTCCAATGCTTCCACATCCTTCCTACAATGAGGTGATCAGAACTGCACACAATACTCCAAATGTGGTCTTGTACAGTTGCAGCATAACCTCACGGCTCTTAAACTCAATCCCCCTGTTAATAAATGCTAACAGACTATAGGCTTTCTATTAGTGTAATAGAAATGATGACACCAGATTTGGAATACTGAGTGCAGTTGACCTCTCCTTATTTAAATAAATAGATAATTGCATTAGAAGCAGTTCAGAGAATGTTCACTTGATTTCTTCCAGGGTGAAGGTTTTATCTTATGGTTAAATGTTGAGCAGGTATATCCCTTCCAAGATAGACAGAAAATATTTGTTAACTTCTCTGCCGTTTCCTCATTCCCCATGTTTAATTATCCTGTCTCTGCCATTGATGAGCCCATATTTATCTTTAATAATCACAAGAAGCTTTAAAAAAATTCATTTATGGGATGTGGGTGTCGCTGGTTAGGCCAGCATTTATTGCCCATCCCGAGTTGCCCTTCAGAAGATGGTGGTGAGTTGCCCTCCGGTGTAGGTACACCCACTGTGCTGTTAGGGAGGGAGTTCCAGGATTTTGCCCCAGCGACAGTGAAGGAACGGCGATAGATTTCCAAGTCAGGGTGGTGAGTGACTTGGAGGGGAATCTCCAGGTGGTGGGGTCCCCAGGTATCTGCTGCCCTCGTCCTTCTCGGTGGTAGTGGCCGTGGGTTTGGAAGGTGCTGCCCAAGGAACCTTGGTGAATTACTGCAGTGCATCTTGTAGGTGGTGCACACGGCTGCCACTATTCCTCGGTGGTGGAGGGTTTGAGTGTTTGCGGAAGGGGGAGCAATCAAGCGGGGCTGCTTTGTCCTGGATGGTGTCGGACTTCTTGAGTGTTGTTGGAGCTGCGCACATCCAGGCAAGTGGAGAGTATTCCATCACACTCCTGACTTGTGCCTTCTAGATCGTGGGCAGGCTTTGGGGGGTCAGGAGTGAGTTACTTGCCGTAGGATTCCTAGCCTTTGACCTGCCCTGGTAGCCACAGTATTAATGTGGCTCGTCCAGTTCCGTTTCTGATCAATGGTAACCCCCAGGATGTTGATTGTGGGGGATTCAGTGATGGTGATGCCATTGAATGTCAAGGGGCGATGGTTCGATCCCCTCTTGTAGGAGATGGTCATTGCCTGGCACTTGTGTGGCACGAGGTGAGTATTTGCTTTAAAAACACTTACCTTGCAGGAGCAGTCCTTTGAATTTCGGCGGGAGCAGAGTGCAGGGGCCTGTCGGGAGGTGAGTATTTGATTTAAAAACACTTGCCTGGTCCCATTTCTGTTCTTTTCTGTTTTATTATTTATTTATTTTTAATATAAGGCGGGAACCGGAAGTTCGACGCCCCCCCCCCCAACCAATAAATTCTGGTGGAGAGGAAACCCGAGACACTACACGTGTAGTGTCTCCCACCCGCCCTCCTCTTCTAACCTAATAATAAAACCCATTGGTCTGAGGTAAGTGCCATGTTATATTATTATTTTTAAAATTTATTTATTAACCAGAACTTGGTTAGAAGTTAGAGGGATGGCAGGGAAGGGAGTGCAATGTTCCTCCTGCAGGATGTTTGAGGTGAGGGATGCCGTTAGTGTCCCTGCTGATTTTACCTGCAGGAAGTGCTGCCATCTCCAGCTCCTCCAAGACCGAGTTAGGGAACTGGAGCTGGAGTTGGAAGAACTTCGGATCATTCGGGAGGCAGAAGGGGTCATAGATAGAAGCTTCAGGGAATTAGTTACACCAAAGATTGGAGATAGGTGGGTAACTGTAAGAGGGACTGGGAAGAAGCAGTCAGTGCAGGGATCCCCTGCGGTCGTTCCCCTGAGCAACAAGTATACCGCTTTGGATATTTGTGGGGGGGGGGGGGACTTACCAGGGGTAGGCCATGGGGTACGGGCCTCTGGCACGGAGTCTGTCCCTGTTGCTCAGAAGGGAAGGGGGGAGAGGAGCAGAGCATTAGTAATTGGGGACTCGATAGTCAGGGGCACAGATAGGAGATTTTGTGGGAGCGAGAGAGACTCACGTTTGGTATGTTGCCTCCCAGGTGCAAGGGTACGTGATGTCTCGGATCGTGTTTTCCGGGTCCTTAAGGGGGAGGGGGAGCAGCCCCAAGTCGTGGTCCACATTGGCACTGACGACATAGGTAGGAAAGGGGACAAGGATGTCAGGCAGGCTTTCAGGGAGCTAGGATGGAAGCTCAGAACGAGAACAAACAGAGTTGTTATCTCTGGGTTGTTGCCCGTGCCACGTGATAATGAGATGAGGAATAGGGAGAGAGAGCAATTAAACACGTGGCTACAGGGATGGTGCAGGCGGGAGGGATTCAGATTTCTGGATAACTGGGGCTCTTTCTGGGGAAGGTAGGACCTCTACAGACAGGATGGTCGACATCTGAACCTGAGGGGCACAAATATCCTGGGGGGGAGATTTGTTAGTGCTCTTTGGGGGGGTTTAAACTAATGCAGCAGGGGCATGGGAACCTGGATTGTAGTTTTAGGGTACGGGAGATTGAGAGTATAGAGGTCAGGAGCACAGATTTGACTTCGCAGGAGGGGGCCAGTGTTCAGGTAGGTGGTTTGAAGTGTGTCTACTTCAATGCCAGGAGTATACAAAATAAGGCAGGGGAACTGGCAGCATGGGTTGGTACCTGGGACTTCGATGTTGTGGCCATTTCGGAGACATGGATAGAGCAGGGACAGGAATGGTTGTTGCAGGTTCCGGGGTTTAGGTGTTTTAGTAAGCTCAGAGAAGGAGGCAAAAGAGGGGGAGGTGTGACGCTGCTAGTCAAGAACAGTATTACGGTGGCGGAGAGGATGCTAGATGGGGACTCTTCTTCCGAGGTAGTATGGGTTGAGGTTAGAAACAGGCAAGGAGAGGTCACCCTGTTGGGAGTTTTCTATAGGCCTCCAAATAGTTCTAGGGATGTGGAGGAACGGATGGCGAAGATGATTCTGGATAAGAGCGAAAGTAACAGGGTAGTTATTATGGGAGACTTTAACCTTCCAAATATTGACTGGAAAAGATATAGTTCGAGTACATTAGATGGGTCGTTTTTTGTACAATGTGTGCAGGAGGGTTTCCTGACACAATATGTTGACAGGCCAACAAGAGGCGAGGCCACATTGGATTTGGTTTTGGGTAATGAACCAGGCCAGGTGTTAGATTTGGAGGTAGATGAGCACTTTGGGGACAGTGACCACAATTCGGTGACATTTATGTTAGTGATGGAAAGGGATAAGTATACCCCGCAGGGCAAGAGTTATAGCTGGGGGAAGGGCAATTATGATGCCATTAGACATGACTTGGGAGGGGTAGGTTGGAGAAGTAGGCTGCAAGTGTTGGGCACACTGGATATGTGGAGCTTGTTCAAGGAAATGCTACTGCGTGTTCTTAATAAGTACGTACCGGTCAGGCAGGGAGGAAGGCGTCGAGCGAGGGAACCGTGGTTTACCAAAGAAGTGGAATCTCTTGTTAAGAGGAAGAAGGAGGCCTATGTGAAGATGAGGAGTGAAGTTTCAGTTGGGGCGCTTGATAGTTACAAGGTAGCGAGGAAGGATCTAAAGAGAGAGCTAAGACGAGCAAGGAGGGGACATGAGAAGTATTTGGCAGGTAGGATCAAGGAAAACCCAAAAGCTTTCTATAGGTATGTCAGGAATAAAAGAATGACTAGGGTAAGAGTAGGGCCAGTCAAGGACAGGGATGGGAAGTTGTGTGTGGAGTCTAAAGAGATAGGCGAGATACTAAATGAATATTTTTCGTCAGTATTCACTCAGGAAAAAGATAATGTTGTGGAGGAGAATGCTGAGACCCAGGCTATTAGAATAGATGGCATTGAGGTACGTAGGGAAGAGGTGTTGGCAATTCTGGACAGGCTGGAAATAGATAAGTCCCCGGGGCCCGATGGGATTTATCCTAGGATTCTCTGGGAGGCCAGGGAAGAGATTGCTGAGCCTTTGGCTTTGATTTTTATGTCATCATTGGCTACAGGAATAGTGCCAGAGGACTGGAGGACAGCAAATGTGGTCCCTTTGTTCAAGAAGGGGAGTAGAGACAACCCCGGCAACTATAGACCGGTGAGCCTCACGTCTGTTGTGGGTAAATTCTTGGAGGGGATTATAAGAGACAAGATTTATGATCATCTAGATAGGAATAATATGATTAGGGATAGTCAGCATGGCTTTGTGAAGGGTAGGTCATGCCTCACAAACCTTATCGAGTTCTTTGAGAAGGTGACTGAACAGGTAGACGAGGGTAGAGCACTTGATGTGGTGTATATGGATTTCAGTAAAGCATTTGAGAAGGTTCCCCACGGGAGGCTATTGCAGAAAATACGGAAGCTGGGGATTGAGGGTGATTTAGAGATGTGGATCAGAAATTGGCTAGCTGAAAGAAGACAGAGGGTGGTGGTTGATGGGAAATGTTCAGAATGGAGTTCAGTTACAAGTGGCATACCACAAGGATCTGTTCTGGGGCCGTTGCTGTTTGTCATTTTTATCAATGACCTAGAGGAGGGCGCAGAAGGGTGGGTGAGTAAATTTTCAGACGACACTAAAGTCGGTGGTGTTGTCGACAGTGCGGAAGGATGTTGCAGGTTACAGTGGGACATAGATAAGCTGCAGAGCTGGGCTGAGAGGTGGCAAATGGAGTTTAATGTAGAGAAGTGTGAGGTGATTCACTTTGGAAGGAATAACAGGAATGCGGAATATGTGGCTAATGGTAAAATTCTTGGAAGTGTGGATGAGCAGAGGGATCTCGGTGTCCATGTACATAGATCCCTGAAAGTTGCCACCCAGGTTGATAGGGTTGTGAAGAAGGCCTATGGAGTGTTGGCCTTTATTGGTAGAGGGATTGAGTTCCGGAGTCATGAGGTCATGTTGCAGCTGTACAAAACTCTGGTACGGCCGCATTTAAGGTTAAGAGGAGACTTAATAGAGGCATACAAAATGATCAGGGGGTTAGATAGGGTGGACAGCGAGAACCTTCTCCCGCGGATGGAAATGGCTAGCACGAGGGGACATAGCCTTAAACTGAGGGGTAATAGATATAGGACAGAGGTCAGAGGTAGGTTCTTTACGCAAAGAGTGGTGAGGCCGTGGAATGCGCTACCTGCAACAGTAGTGAACTCGCCAACATTGAGGGCATTTAAAAGTTTATTGGTTAAGCATATGGATGATAATGGCATAGTGTAGGTTAGATGGCTTATGGTTTTTTTTTTACTTCCCATGTCGGTGCAACATCGTGGGCCGAAGGGCCTGTACTGCGCTGTATCGTTCTATGTTCTATGTTCTATGATGTATAATCATCTGGAAAGGAATAATTTGATTAGAGATAGTCAACACGGTTTTGTGAAGGATAGGTCGTGCCTCACAAACCTTATTGAGTTCTTTGAGAAGGTGACCAAACAGGTGGTTGAAGGTAAAGCAGTTGATGTGGTGTATATGGATTTTAGTACAGCGTTTGATAAGGTTCCCCACGGTAGGCTCCTGCAGAAAATATGGAGGCATGGGATTCAGGGTGATTTAGCAGTTTGGATCAGAAATTGGCTAGCTGGAAGAAGACAAAGGGTGGTGGTTGATCGGAAATGTTCAGACTGGAGTCCAGTTACTAGTGGTGTACTACAAGGACTGTTTTGGGGCCACTGCTGTTTGTCATTTTTATAAATGACCTGGAGGAGTGCGTAGAAGGATGGGTGAGTAAATTTGCAGATGACACTAAAGTCGGTGGAGTTGTGGACAGTGCGGAAGGATGTTACAAGTTACAGAGGGACATAGATAAGCTGCAGCGCTGGGCTGAGAGGTGGCAAATGGAGTTTAATGCAGAAAAGTGTGAGGTGATTCATTTTGAAAGGAATAACAGGAAGACAGAGTACTGGGCTAATGGTAAGATTCTTGGTAGTGTGGATGAGCAGAGAGATCTCGGTGTCCATGTACATAGATCCCTGAAAGTTGCCACCCAGGTTGAGAGGGTTGTTAAGAAGGCGTACGGTGTGTTAGCTTTATTGGTAGAGGGATTGAGTTTCGGAGCCATGAGGTCATGTTGCAGATGTACAAAACTCTGGTGCGGCCGCATTTGGAGTATTGCGTGCAATTCTGGTCGCCGCATTATAGGAAGGGTGTGGAAGCATTGAAAAGGGTGCAGAGGAGATTTACCAGAATGTTGCCTGGTATGGAGGGAAGATCTTATGAGGGAAGGCTGAGGGACTTGAGGTTGTTTTCGTTAGAGAGAAGAAGGTTAAGAGGTGACTTAATTGAGGCATACAAGATGATCAGGGGGTTGGATAGGGTGGACAGTGAGAGCCTTCTCCCGCGGATGGAAATGGCTGGCACGAGGGGACATAGCTTTAAACTGAGGGGTAATAGATATAGGACAGAGGTCAGAGGTAGGTTCTTTACGCAAAGAGTAGTGAGGCCGTGGAATGCCCTACCTGCTACAGTAGTGAACTCGCCAACATTGAGGGCATTTAAAAGTTTATTGGATCAACATATGGATGATAATGGCATAGTGTAGGTTAGATGGCTTTTGTTTCGGTGCATCATCATGGGCCGAAGGGCCTGTACTGCGCTGTATCGTTCTATGTTCTATGTTCTATGATCAGAGGATCAGATCGGGTGGACAGTGAGAGCCTTTTTCCTCGGATGGTGATGTCTAGCACGAGGGGACATAGCTTTAAATTGAGGGGTGATAGATATAGGACAGATGTCAGAGGTAGGTTCTTTACTCAGAGAGTAGTAAGGGTGTGGAATGCCCTGCCTGCAACAGTAGTGGACTCGCCAACACTAAGGGCATTCAAATGGTCATTGGATAGACATATGGCCGATAAGGGAATAGTGTAGATGGGCTTTAGAGTGGTTTCACAGGTTGGCGCAATATCGAGGGCCGAAGGGCCTGTACTGCGCTGTAATGTTCTATGTTCTATGTTCTATGAATGTAAGTTGCCACTTATCAACCCATGCTGGGGTATTTCCAGATCTTGCTGCATTTGGACACGGACTGCTTCAGTATCTGAGCAGTCATGAATGATGCTGAACATTGTGCAGTCGTCAGCGAACATCCTCACTTCTGATCTTATGATGGAAGCGAGATCATTGATGAAGCAGCTGAAGATATTTGGGCCTCGGACACCACCCTGAGGAACTCCTGCAGTGATGTCCTGGAGCTGAGATGATTGACCTCCAACCACCACAACCATCTTCCTCTGTGCCAGATATGACTCCCAACCAGCGGAGAGTTTCCCCCCTGATTTCCATTGACTCCAGTTTAGCTCGGGCTGCTTGATGCCACACTCGGTCAAATGCTGCCTCGATGTCAAGGGCGGTCACTCTCACCTCACCTCTGGCATTCAGCTCTTTTGTCCATGTTTGAACCAAGGCTGTAATGAGGTCAGGCGCTGAGTGACTCTGGCGGAACCCAAACTGAGCGTCCGTGAGCAGGTTATTGCTGAGTAAGTGCTGCTTGATGGCACTGTTGATGACTCCTTCCATTACTTTGCTGATGATGGAGAGTAGACTGATAGGACGGTAATTGGCTGGGTTATATTTGTCCTGTTTCTTGTGTACAGGACGCACCTCGGCAACTTTCCACATTGCCGGGTAGATGCCAATGTTGTAGCTGTACTGGAACAGCTTGGCTAGGGGTGTGACAAGTTCTGGAGCACAAGTCTTCAGTACTATTGTCGAAATATTGTCAGGGCCCAGACCCTTTGCAGTGTGCAGTGCCTTCAGCTGTTTCCTGATACCACGTGGAGTGAATCGAATTGGCTGAAGACTGACATCTGTGACATCCGGAGGAGACCGAGCTGGATCATCCACTCGGCACTTCTGGCTGAAGATTGTTGCGAATGCCTCAGCCTTGTCTTTTGCACCTAGGTGCTGGCCTCCTCCATCATTGAGGATGGGGATATTTGTGGAGCCTCCTCCTCCAGTGAGTTGTTTAATTGTCCACCACCATTCACAGCTGGATGTGGCAGGACTGCAGAGCTTAGATCTGGTTTGTTTGTTGTGGAATCGCTTCGTTCTGTCTATTACTTGCTGCTTATGCTGTTTGACACACAAGTAGTCCTGTGTTGTAGCTTCACCAGGTAGACACCTCATTTTTGGGTATGCCTGATGTTGCCCCTGGCATGTTCTCCTGCACTCTTCATTGAACCAGGGTTGATCACCTGGCTTGGTGGTAATGGTACGCGAGAGTTTCCAGACAGGCGAGGTAGATGGATAGCTACATGATCAGGAGACCTCAGAGCTTTTCAAGGATACTGTTTGGACAGTCAACAGCTTAAACAGTCAGGAACCTGTAAGTAACACCTAAGGGGTGAGATGCTAGTCTTTAACTGGAGCAATGGGAGGTTCAGCCAAGGAACGCTGATCCCGAGAGGGACACCCCAAGTCCACACCTTGTCACCGAGTTGGTCCATACTAGGCCCAGAGCTCCAGGCATACACACCCCAGCAAGCCTGAAGACAATGGAAAAGGTACTTACCTCCCTGCACCCCCTCAAAGGGTTTGGCAGCAGGGCCGCATTTGTAAATACTTGCACCAAATCACACACGCATGCCTCCTGGATGGGAGGGGTGGAGGGTGACAGGGGAGGGGGGTGGAGATTCGGTCTCCCAGACCATTAATCACATTCCGACAAATGCATATCAGCTGTGTGCATGTTCCCGCCAGCAGGGGGCGGGAAGCCTGCTGTGGCTAGCGGGGCAGGACTGGAGACTGGGGGCGGACTGCTACCCAGCATCGATCCTGGTTTGGGGCTGACGTGGGATTCTCTCCGCCCAATCGGGATACCGGAATTTAGTGATGGAAAGCGGAGAATTCCGCCCAACATAGCATCCTGAAGTCACGGCTCGGCCCACAGAAATGCCTGCCTGTTCTCATAACAATTCAATCTCTCTACCACTACTGCTCCTTCACTCTTTCTCTTACCCTCCTGCGGTGCTACTCTTCAGTTGCATTCTTCTGAGGAACCATAATTCTCACCGTTATCCAAAACAGAAAACTAGTTAGTGAGCAAAATAAACTCAAAGGACTCCTGCATTACCTACCTGGTCCTTCCCGACTGCATGGTGGTCAACCACTCCCTCTCTGCCTGCGCTCTTAACCTGCGGTGCGGGCACCTTCTTAAACGCGCCAACCACGTCGTCCTCAGCGTCACGGATGTGCCCGTTATTCAGACCATCACTCAAGTTCTGAAACCGGGGGGCTCAGGTTTCTGCACCTGGTGACACTTCCTGCGCATGTGGTGGTCTCGATCATGTGAAGTTACAACACTGGCAACTGCCCAGTTATGTCCTGTCCAGAAAAAGTAAGACAAACCCAACGCAGCCAATTTATGCCCCGGCACTCTACTCTTAATCATTTGTAAAGTGATGGAAAGGGTCAGCAACAGGTCTACCAAGCAGCACTTACTCAACAATAACCTGCCCAATGAAGCTCAGTGTGGGTTCCGCCGGGGCTACTCAGCAACGGGAATGAAGGGAGAAATTCTCCACTCGTTGGAGTCACACCTGGCACAGAGAAAGATGGTTATGGTTGTTGAAGGTCAGTCATCTCAACTCCGGGACAACATTTCAGGAGCTATGCATAGTAATGACCTGGGCCCAACCAGCTTCAACTGCTTCATCAATGACCTTCCCTTCATCAGAAGGGCAGAGTGGGGATGTTCGCAGATTGCACAATGTTTAGCACCATTTGTGACACCTCAAGTACTGAAGCAGTCCGTGTCTGTCCACCAAAACCTGGATAGTATTCAGGCTTGGGCTGATAAGTGGCAAGTAACATTCGTGCCACACCAGTGCCAGGCAATGTCCATCTTTAACAAAAGAGAACCCAGCCATCTCCCCATGACATTCAATGGCATTATTATCATTGACTCCATCCCTAGTAACATCCTAGCAGTTACTATTGACCAGAAACTGAACTGAACCAACCATATAAATGTTGTGCCTACAAGAAGGGGTCAGAGACTGGGAATCCTGCGGTGAGTAACTCACCTCCTGACTCTCCCAAAGCCTGCCCGCCATCTGCAAGGCACAAGTCAGGCGTGTAATGGAATGCTCTCCACTTGCCTGGATTAGTGCAGCTCCAACAACACTCACGAAACTCAACGCCACCCAGGAATAAACTGCCTGCTTGACGGGCACCCCATCCAACACCTTCAACATTCACTGTCTTCACCACCAATGCTCAATGGCAGCAGTGTACACTATCTGCAGGAACTTAGCAAGGCTCCTTTGACAGTGCCTTCCAAACACACAGCCTCTCCTACATAGGAGCACAAAGGCAGCAAATACTTGGGAACAGCAGCACCTGCAAGTTCCCCTCCAAGCAACATACCATCAGTTCCTTCGCCGTCGCTGGGTCAAAATGCTGGATCGCCCTTCCTATGTGCTACACCATATAGACTAATGCAGCAGAATAAGGAATCTCACCATTACCTTCTCAGGGGTAATTAGGCATGAAACGAAATTCAGACCGAGTCAACAACACAGTAAAGAAAAGCATCCATGACTTCCCACACACCACAGGATGCACACTTCCCACAGGTCTGAGTGGAGTCGAGGTCCTAAAGACAAATTTTTGCATGAAGAGCTTAGGTCATCCATTAATGCTCTGAATACTTCCAGTTGCCCAGAGGGATGCCTGCTGTCCCTGCTCCTGGTAACCCTGGCAACTGAGCCACTGGCAATCACCCCGTGAGACGCGAGAGGTTGGAAGGGATTGCGAAGGGGAGGCAGAGAGCACAGAGTCTCACTCTCTGCGGATGACCTGCTCCTCCACATCTCGGACCCACAGAACTGCTTGAAGGAAATCATGAGGCTCCTGGAAGAGTTTGGGGCCTTCTCAGGCTACAAACGCAACCTGGGCAAGAGCGAGGTATTCCCAGTGAGCTCGCACAGGGGAGGGATGGAGTAGGAAGGTCTACCATTCAAACCAGCCCAAAACAAATTACGCTACCTGGGGATTCAGATAGCCCACGACTGGACACAGATCCACAACTGGAATCTGATTAGTCTGGTGGAGGAAGTTAAAAAGGACCGACAGAGGTGGGACGCACTCCCACTCTCCCTGGCGGGGAGGGTACAGACTATCAAGGTGAATGTACTGCCGAGGTTCCTCTTCCTGTTTAGATCCATCCTAATCTTCAACCCCAAGACCTTTTTTCAAGGATTAGACAAAATGATTTTGGCTTTGACAAAGGGTCTTCTGGACTCAAAACGTTAGATCTTTTCTCTCCCTACCGATGCTGCCAGACTTGCTAAGATTTACCAGCATTTTCTCTTTGGATTATGGCGTTTGTGTGCATGGGGGGGAGGAATCTAATAATCCCAACAAATACACTGCAGAGCAGAAGAAACAAGGGCAGCCTGGCCCTTCCGAACCTGCAATACTACCATTGGGCAACCCCAGTCGAAAGTGTGAGGGCATGGAGTGAAGACTGAGCAGGCCTCCTCCATCTCCTTCAGCACAAGGCTCAGCCTAATGCAGCTCAAAGTGGTGCACAGAGTACACCTGACCAGAACCCGAATGAGCAGGTTCTCCCCGGAGGTGGAGGACAACTGTGAACGGTGCCAGGGAGGCCCGGCCAACCACACCCACATGTTTTGGGCCTGCCCCAGACTTGCCGGGTTCTGGACAGTCTTCTTCGAGGCGATGGCCAAGGTTGTGGGGGTGAGGGTGGAGCCGTGCCCGAGAGTGGCAGTTTTCAGGGTATCGGAGCAGCCAGAACTTCATATGGGGAAAACGGCCGATGCTCTTGCCTTTTGCTTCCTTAATCGCCCGCCGGAGAATCCTGCCCGGCTGGCGATCGACAGCACCACCCACAGCAGCAGACTGGCTGGCAGACCTAGCGGGATTTCTCAACCTGGAGAAGATCAAGTACAACATCCGAGGGTCAGACGAGGGCTTCCACAAAACGTGGGGGCCAAGACCTGTTCGAGACCAATAGCGGATAGGAAGGGAGGGGTGCGGTTGAGGACAGTGAGGGCAGATAGGACCACACAGAGCAGATAGGGACCACACAGAGTGGATAGGAACAAGGAAGGGACGGGGTAAGTGTAGTGATCTGTACCTCTGTACGTACATGTGCACATACACCAAGCACTACAGCACAGATATAACAGCCACAGCATCCCTAGAGGGCAGCATCAGAAACGGGTATAAAGGGTCCAACCCAAGGTAGGATCCGCCTCTTTCAGAAGCACAGGGCTAGTGAGCAGCAGCAGACAGAGATAGCTCAACATAGGCAGTTTACCTTAGTTTCACTGGTCATACCTCTTGACTGTATTATATTTAGTTAAGCTCTGGAAACAGAATAAACCCATTGAATAAAGTATTTGTGTTAACTGGAAGTCTACAATCTTTATTCAGACTTAGAGAATAACATATGGTACCAGAAGTGATTTCAGAAAGCTAGCTAGACACCAGCAAGGGAAGGAAAACTTAAACCAGATATTCGACTGTGAAAGACTTTGCAGCAAATGGCTCCTCGCCGACTAACTGTTTCGATGGAACTTGTTGGAACTCCATGGCAGCTGGAAACAACCGGTAATTTAAGTTATAACTGGAAAATGTTTGAACAGCTGTTCCAAATATTTATCACAGCTAATGATTTAAGCACTGCCTCTGACACAACAAAAATAGCCCTACTACTCTCTGCAGGAGGGCAAGAAGCTAGAGAATCTATAATTACTTTAATCACTTAGAAGGTGAGGACAACACCACAGTAGATGTTATACTCAAACATTTGATGAATGCTGTAACAGTCAGTCTGGTGAGATGCTGGAAAGATTTAACTCGTGTCAGAGAAACGGAGGGCTCATCTCTGATTTTATTACAAATCTCAAGTTAATACCACAAGGCTGTGATTATGCTGATTTCGGAGACATTGCGATAATGCATCAATTAATTTCTGGACTATCTGATGAAAATTTGAGGGAAGAACTTTCACAAAACAAGTATCTAACTCTAGAAATCGCTGTACAAAAATGCCTTGCTTATGAACAAAAACAAAATCAGTACTTTGAGTCTCTACAAACACAGAATCATCATTTAGAAAACAAAATCGGTAAAAAGGCGTGAACACTCATCACGAGGCGGAGGCAGGGTTGAATCGGAGGAAGACGGAGGTTCTGAGCGGGTGCCATCTTGAGAAAGGAGCCGCACATGCTCAGTTGCGCAAAGAGCGCACAGTATAGGAAACTCGGAGTGCGCACGGGCAATCGAATCCTACACATGACGTCACGAGCGTCATGACATCAGAGGACCAGGCCCACGACCACTTAAAAGGGAAATGCACGAAAATGAACAAAAAGAAATTTAAAGCTGCAAAACCCAATTTTCTTGCCTCAAAAGACAGAACAATGCCCGAACTTACACCAGCAGTTGAAAATAACTTTCACAACACCCTGGAACAAGCAGTTAGCACCGCCCTAGAAGATGATATGGTCCTTGTAGACTATGACTCAGACAAAGATGGCTACCTCAGTACCAAATCCGAACCGCAACTAGAGGTGTTGTACCGTGAAGACCCCGACGGTGAGTTCTTCGGATTGGGGAATCTTCAGTCCAGCATATATGACATCCCGACTCGTGAGTGCAGGATTATGCTGCGGCCTGACGCCAAGAAACAGAGAGTGGTCCACGCACCACGAAGGGTCCCAGCCTCCACACAAGAAGATGATTTGTTCATTGAACATGAAGAGAACAATCACAACTCCGAAACAAAAAGCGATGATTTGTCTGTCGAACAATATACACAATACTGCTCAGACATGGCTGAGTTATTTGGAGATCCTGATCACTGCATCAGCAACATGGTTGAAAAGCTCAATACGACTCTTCTCATGGTAGATGAATCCAATACCATGGTGCCATGGCAGATTGTCGGTACATTGGATGACAGCAATACCCAAGATGAAGACGGCGCCACACAGAGAGCACAGAATGACTCAGTTGAGAGAGCACAGATCGATTCTACAGCGAGAACACTGCACGACTCCACAAAGAGAGCGATGACAGATTCCACAGAGAGAGCGATGAAGGACTCCACAAAGAGAGCGACGCAAGCCTCCACAAAGGGAGCGACGCAAGCCTCCGCAGACAGCTTGGTGACAGACTCAAAAATGGAAGCAAGCAAACACTCCATAGCGAACGCCATGCAAGGACAAGACCATGAAGATCGATCAAGCTTATTTGAGCCAACAGAAGAAGACTATGAAAGTCTACCCAGCTTATTTAACCAACAAGAAGACACTGAATGTCTACCCACTGTATGTGAGACAAGTGATGAAAAAATCACAATTCCCATACAGGATGTGCAGGATCACAGCGAGACTGACAGATCTCAGCTCGTCTGCACAGAAGCACTCAATAATCAGAGGACGGCTACTCATGAGTCCAGAGAGACCATGTCAAATGAAATTGTGAAGATTTTGACTCCAAAAGAAGAGCACCAAGAGTCCAGAGAGACCACGTCAGTAGAAATCCTGAAGATTTTGACTCCAGAAAAGGAGCACAAAGAGATCAATGATGATTCAAGTGAACCTGAAATGACTCTAGAAGAGGAGTACCAAGGAAGCAAAGAAGAGGAATCGAATGCACCACAAATGACTGATGTCACCAACATCAATGCAACATCAGATCATTCTCACAATTCTCAAGAAGACAAGCTCAATGTAGCAGATACCCCAAAGGACACTGACACCAATAACTGTGACAATGACTCAACTCATCCACATGGCGCACTCATTGAATGGAACAAGAGCAACAAAAACCGCAAAAAGCACAGCAGAAACAAGAACAACAACAGCAACAACAAACACAACATGCAGTGCAAAAAGAACGACAAAAGCAACAAGAAGCATCCCAGAAACAACAAGCACAACAAGAAAAACGAACAAGGATAAAAACAACGAAAACAGAATCAACAAGCGCGACAAAAAGAACAACAAGAACGACAACAACAAGAATGACAACGAAAACAACAAAGACAGAAACGACAGAAACAACAACAATGAAACAACGACCTGTACAACAGGTTACAACTCTGCACGTGAAGGACACTGCCACAGCACACTGCGAAACAATGACAAGATTACAAACATGCCATGGCATGATAAAGAATCTCACGAATTCACATCGGTTCCAGAACAAACAAGTAAAACAGCTTTCACGAACGATGACATACAGAATCAATACCACAAACACAGGAAAAAGTCGAGGTCAGACAACGGTGCGACACAGAATCGCTACCCCAATTCAAATGGAACAGGGGAAAAGGTGTCCACATCATTAAACGACTCATCAGCAAGGCAGCCGAGTCACGTTCCGACATCAACCTCGCTCTGTTATCGTACCGAGCAACCCCATTGAGCTCAGGACTGTCGCCAGCGCAAATGCTCTTCGGCAGAGACATCCGGACAACCCTACCGGCAAAGCAATCCCGAGACCCCGGCAAGACACTGGTTCTCGACGACATGCGGGCGCCCGACTCCAAACAAAAACTGTACTACGATCAACATGCGATCCCACTCAAGCCACTGACAATAGGTGACACCATCAGATTCAGTGACCCAGAAGGCGGATGGTCTGAGTCAGTCACGGCGATCAGGCAGGAGGCACCGCGGTCCTACATTGTCAAATCATCAGCGGGAGTACTTTTTTGCCGTAACCGCCGGGATCTATTAGAGATTCGACCTACAACGCCAGTATTTCCCACACTGGACTTGACCGAGTCTATTTGTCCACAGGACGCTCCTCACCACACAACGCCAGACAGCACTCTTGATGACATCAAACCATCATCCCTACTACCACCGTTAAAACGCTCCAGCAGAAGCCATAAAGCACCCGATCGGCTAGATTTGTGACGACACTTCGACACACGTGCAAGACGAATATGGACATTTCTCACGATGGACCCATGTCACAGTTAATTGTTTCTGTATTACTTTTATCATTTTCACAGTGTGCAGATTTGCATATTCTCACCACTTGTTACGTACAGTTTTCTTGAGGCCAGTCTAAAAAACATGTCCAAAAAAAGGGGGGGATGTAGTGATCTGTACATCTGTACATACATCTGCACATACACCAGGCACTACAGCACAGATGTAACAGCCACAGCATCACTAGAGGGCAGCATCAGAGACGGGTATAAAGGGTCCAGCCCAAGGGAGGATCCGCCTCTTTCAGAAGCACAGGGCTAGTGAGCAGCAGCAGACAGAGACAGCTCAGCATAGGCAGCTTACCTTAGCTTCACTGGTCATACCTCTTGACTGTATTATATCTGGTTAAGTTCTGGAAACAGAACGAACCCATTGAATAAAGTATGTGTGTTAACTGGAAGTCTACAATCTTTATTCAGACTTAGAGAATAACATAGTAAACAGGGGACAAACTGGGAAACATCAGAAGGGGACAAGGGAAGTGACTGAAGAGGGGGCCAGAGGAACCCCCCACAAACCAATAGGGGCAACAGGAACAAAATTATACTTACGAACCACCTCGCTCGCCTATTGTACAGTGTACATAAGACCATAAGACCATAAGACATAGGAGTGGAAGTAAGGCCATTCGGCCCATCGAGTCCACTCCACCGTTCAATCATGGCTGATTTCAACTCCATTTACCCGCTCTCTCTCCATAGCCCTTAATTCCTCGAGAAATCAAGAATTTATCAACTTCTGTCTTAAAGACACTCAACGTCCCGGCCTCCACCGCCCTCTGTGGCAATGAATTCCACAGACCCACCACTCTCTGGCTGAAGAAATTTCTCCTCATCTCTGTTCTAAAGTGACTCCCTTTTATTCTAAGGCTGTGCCCCCGGGTCCTAGTGTCCCCTGTTAATGGAAACAACTTCCCTACATCCACCCTATCTAAGCCATTCATTGTCTTGTAAGTTTCTATTAGATCTCCCCTCAACCTCCTAAACTCCAATGAATATAATCCCAGGATCCTCAGACGTTCATCATATGTTAGGCCTACCATTCCTGGGATCATCCGTGTGAATCTCCGCTGGACCCGCTCCAGTGCCAGTATGTCCTTCCTGAGGTGTCGGCCCAGAATTGCTCACAGTATTCTAAATGGGGCCTAACTAATGCTTTATAAAGCTTCAGAAGTACATCCCTGCTTTTATATTCCAAGCCTCTTGAGATGAATGACAACATTGCATTTGCTTTCTTAATTACGGACACAACCTGCAAGTTTACCTTTCGAGAATCCTGGACTAGGACTCCCAAGTCCCTTTGCACTTCAGCATTATGAATTTTGTCACCGTTTAGAAAATAGTCCATGCCTCTATTCTTTTTTCCAAAGTGCAAGACCTCGCACTTGCCCACGTTGAATTTCATCAGCCATTTCTTGGACCACTCTCCAAAACTGTCTAAATCTTTCTGAAGCCTCCCCACCTCCTCCATACTACCTGCCCCTCCACCTATCTTTGTATCATCGGCAAACTTAGCCAGAATGCCCTCAGTCCCGTCATCTAGATCGTTAATATATAAAGAGAACAGCTGTGGCCCCAACACTGAACCCTGCGGGACACCACTCGTCACCGGTTGCCATTCCGAAAAATAACCTTTTATCCCAACTCTCTGCCTTCTGCCCGACAGCCAATTGTCAATCCATGTTAGTACCTTGCCTCGAATACCATGGGCCCTTATTTTACTCAGCAGTCTCCCGTGAGGCACCTTATCAAAGGCCTTTTGGAAGTCAAGATAGATAACATCCATTGGCTCTCCTTGGTCTAACCTATTTGTTATCCCTTCAAAGAACTCTAACAGGTTTGTCAGTCCCCTTACTAAATCCATGCTGACTTGTCCTAATCCGACCCTGCACTTCCAAGAATTTAGAAATCTCACCCTTAACAATGGATTCTAGAATCTTGCCAACAACCGAGGTTAGGCTAATTGGCCTATAATTTTCCATCATTTTCCTTGTTCCCTTCTTGAACAGGGGGGTTACAACAGCGATTTTCCAATCCTCTGGTACTTTCCCTGACTCCAGTGACTTTTGAAACATCATCACCAACGCCGCCACTATTTCTTCAGCTATCTCCTTTAGAAATCTAGGATGTAGCCCATCTGGGCCCGGAGATTTATCAATTTTTAGACCTCTTAGTTTCTCTAGCACTTTCTCCTTTGTGATGGCTACCATATTCAACTCTGTCCCCTGACTCTCCGGAATTGTTGGGATATTACTCATGTCTTCTACTGTGAAGACTGACGCAAAGTACTTATTCAGTTCCTCGGCTATTTCCTTGTTTCCCATCACAAAATTACCAGCGTCATTTTGGAGCGGCCCAATGTCAACTTTTGCCTCCCGTTTGTTTTTAATGTATTTAAATAAACTTTTACTATCATTCCTAATGTTACTGGCTAGCCTACCTTCATATTTGATCCTCTCTTTCCTTATTTCTCTCTTTGTTATCCTCTGTTTGTTTTTGTAGCCTTCCCAATCTTCTGACTTCCCACTACTCTTTGCCACATTATAGGCTTTCTCTTTTGCTTTGATGCATTCCCTAACTTCCTTTGTCAGCCATGGCTGCCTAATCCCCCCCTCTGATAACCTTTCTTTTCTTTGGGATGAACCTCTGTACTGTGTCCTCAATTACTCCCGGAAACTCCTGCCATTGCTGTTCTACTGTCTTTCCCACTAGGCTCGGCTCCCAGTCAATTTTTGTCAGTTCCTCCCTCATGCCCCTGTAGTTACCTTTATTTAACTGTAACACATTTACATCTGATTCTACCTTCTTTCTTTCAAATTGGAGATTGAATTCGACCATATTATGATCACTGCCTCCTAAGTGCTCCCTTACTTTAAGATCTTTAATCAAGTCTGGCTCATTACATAACACTAAGTCCAGAATGGCCTGTTCCCTCGTGGGCTCCATCACAAGCTGTTCCAAAAAGCCCTCCTGTAAACATTCAATGAATTCCCTTTCCTTGGGTCCACTGGCAGTATTATTTACCCAGTCCACCTGCATATTAAAGTCCCCCATGATCACTGTGACCTTGCCTTTCTGACATGCACTTTCTATTTCGTGGTGCATCTTGTGCCCCTGGTCCTGACCACTGTTAGGAGGCCTGTACATAACTCCCATTATGGTTTTTTTGCCTTTGTGGTTCCTCAACTCTACCCACACAGACTCCACATCATCCGACCCCATGTCGTTTAGTGCTATTGATTTAATTTCATTCCTAATTAACAAGGCAACCCCGCCCCCTCTGCCCACCTCTCTGTCTATTCGATAGGTTGTGAATCCCTGGATGTTTAAATGCCAGTCCTGAACCCCCTGCAACCATGTCTCTGTGATGCCTACCACATCATACCTGCCAGTCACAATCTGGGCCACAAGCTCATCTACCTTGTTCCGTACACTGCGCGCATTTAAATATAGCACCTTTAATTCTCTATTGACCGTC
This sequence comes from Scyliorhinus torazame, assembly GCF_047496885.1. NCBI lineage: Eukaryota > Metazoa > Chordata > Chondrichthyes > Carcharhiniformes > Scyliorhinidae > Scyliorhinus > Scyliorhinus torazame. The sequence goes on along the minus strand of NC_092712.1, from coordinate 18,947,051 downwards.
CCTTTTTGTTTTCTTAGTGTGGTGGACCTTGGTTTACTGAGCCTTTCCATACACTGTGTCATATTTTGTGGGATGGAGACTATCGTAACCTCTCCTGAGTTTTGTCTTTTCGTGCTTTTTTGTATTCCTAAGCAGCTACGCTTCCCACGGATTACTTCACCTCTTGGTTCCCTGACTTTCCCTTCCCCCCCAATCTTTAGTTTAAAGTCCTATTGACCACCCTATTTACTCTTTTCGCCAGAACACTGGTCCCAGCTCGGTTCAGGTGGAGACCATCCCAACGGTATAGGTCCCCCCTGTCCCAAAACTGATGCCAGTGTCCCATGAAAAGGAACCCCTCATTCCCACACCACTCTTTCAGCCACGTGTTAACTTCCCTAACTCTTGCCTCCCTATGCCAATTTGCACGTGGCTTGGGCAGTAATCCGGAGATTATGACCCTTGAGGACCTGTTTTTTAATTTGAATCCTAGCTCTTCATAATTTCTAAACAGGTCCTCTTTCCTAGACTTGCCTATGTTGTTGGTACCGACATGGACCACAACAACTGGATCTTCCCCCTCCCTCTCCAGTATCCTTTCAAGCCGGTCAGAGATGTCCCGCACCCTAGCACCGGGCAGGCAACATACCATGCGGGACTCTTTATCCTGCTCACAAAGGATACTATCTATCCCCCTGATAATAGAATCCCCTGCAACTACAACTTGCCTATTTACTCCCTCCCCTTGAATGGCCTGCTGAACCATGGTGCCTTGGTCAGCTGACTCATCCTTCCTGCAACCCTGTTCGCCATCCACACAGGGAGCAAGTGCCTCATCCTGACTGCTGGTTCCCTTTACCTGCCTGACTTGCAGTCACACCCTGCTGTCCCTGGCCACTGGCAGGATTTAAACTACTTACTCTGACAGGTGTGACTGCCTCCTGAAACACAGTGTCCAGGTAAGTCTCCCCCTCCCGGATGTGCCTCAGTGTTTGAAGCTCAGACTCCAGCTCATCAACTCTGAGCCGGAGCTCTTCGAGCAGCCAACACTTACTGCAGATGTGGTCGCTGCAGCTCGCAATGGGATCTGCCAGCTCCCACATCAAGCAGCTCAAGCACATCAAGCAGCTCAAGCACATCACCTGACCAGCCATCTCTAATTAATTGATTAGTTTAATTTAAGTTTATGGTGGGGGCAGCTTCAGCCAATCAGACACTACCCTGCACTTTTAACTGAAAAACAGCACAATTAGATTAACCACTTACCTTTCCTGGTTACCTCACTGCACCAAACTAGCAAATTCTCACTGTCTGTATCTCTCTCACTCCGGCTGTGTCTCCTTGACCTGCGCAATGCTAATAATATAATAATGCTAATAATAATATAATATGGCACTTGCCTCACACCAATGGGTTTTATTATTAGGTTAGAGGAGGAAGGCGGGTGGGAGACACTACACGTGTAGTGTCTCGGGTTTCCTCTCCACCAGGATTTATTGGTTGGGGGGGGGTCTTCCCAGAAGTCACTTGCACACCGCTCCCGCTGAAATCGACTGGCCTGCTCCTGTGAAGGTAAGTGTTTTTAAAGGAGAAACTTACCTCCCAGAAATCACTTGCGCACCGCTCCCGCTGAAATCGACTACAGTTGTAAAAATTCAACAAAATATTTTAAAGTAAAATAAAAAAGTTTGGGGGGGTGGGGGGGGCTATGGGGGGGTAAAGCCTTGGGGGGTACATCCAATGTTTGGCTTTTGTAAATTGTATCTGGTCTACATAGACATGTTTATTTTGTATTGTATAAAATGAAAAACTTGAATAGAAACATTAAAAATATTTTTTTTAATAGGCTTCTCTGAGATCCCCCTCTAAACTCCAGTGAATATAACCCTAACCAACGCAATCTCTCCTCGTTCGTCAGTCCCGCCATCCCACAAATCAGTTTGGTAAACATTTGCTGCACTCCCTCTACAGCAAGAACATCCTTCCTCAGATAAGGAGACCAGAACAATGTTCTAGGTGTGATCCCAATGGTGCAGGCAAAGGGGGCCAAAGGATATGGCGGGGAGACAGGATTAGGCTATTAAGTTGGGTGATCAGCCATGATCATAATGAATGGCAGAACAGGCTCAAAGGGCCAAATGGCCTCCTACTGTTACTATTTGTTATGTTTCTATGTTCCTCACAGCTCACCCTCCCACCCAGCTTGGTGTCATCTGCAAATCTGGAGATAATACATTTAGTTCCCTCGTCTAATATACATTCTGAATAACTGGGGACCTACCACTGATCCCTGCAATACCTCGCTAGTCATGGCCTGCCACTTGGAAAATGATCCCTTTATTCTTACTCTTTGTTTCCTGTATGCCAAACATCTCAGCATATTATCCCTACTTCCATGCGCTTTAATTTTACACTCTAATTTTCTATGTGGAACCTTGGCGCAAGACTTCTGAAAGTCCAAATAAACCACATCCACTGTCTCCCCCTCATCAATTCTACTTGTTACATCCTCAAAGAATTCCAGTACATTTGTCAAGTATTATTTGCCTTTCGTCAATCTATGCTGATTCTGTCTGATCCTTTTCCAAGTTATCTGCTGTCAAGTCTTGCATTCCGGACTCTAGCATTTCCCCACTACCGGCATCGTGCTGACTGGTCTATCATTTCCTGTTTTCTCTCTGCCTTTTTTTTATTTATTTACGGGATGTGGGTGTCGCTGGTTAGGCCAGCATTTATTGGCCATCCCTAGGTGCCCTTTTAAAATAGCGGGGTTACATTAGCTACCTCCAAACCATTGGAACATTTGTAAATGCTGAGGTCAGTTGGAGCTCTCAAAACGATGGCTGTAGAATCAAAGGATGTGAAGGAATATGGATCAAAAACAGATCAATGGAGTTGCGATACAAATCAGCCAAGATTCAATTGATTGGGGGAAACAGGCTTGGTGGCTCAATGAACCATTGTCTATTTCCCTACTCTCATTTTCAAATGCAACTGTCTACAACTTGAGTTTCTCTCTGATATTGTGATTCTTTTGCAGCTGATGCCACTTTTAATCCAACGTTCTGCAGAGGGAAAGCAGATGGGAACTATGCTGACCCTAAGAACCCCAATAAGTTCTACCAGTGTTCCGCTGGGAGAGCTTTCCACCAGGCATGCCAGCCGAACTTGATCTATGATTCAATATCAGACGCTTGCATCTGGCCATACAGCACCACACCACCACCTCCGATGCAGACAGGTACCCAAGGTAACTGGGGAAAGGACGAACTGGGTGGGGTGGGGTGGGGTTGGTGGCGGATGCTGCATGTGGGGAAAGGTCTGGCGATACAGAAAATATTCAATGTACTGTCAACAAACTGAACCATTTCCTGAAACGTAATAATCAAATCATAGAATCGGACAGCACAGAAGGAAGAACTTTAGCTCAGTCAGTCTGTGCTGGCCAATTCAAAGAACAATCCATTTGTCCCTTTTTTTGCGGCTCTTTCCCTTTATTCTTGCAAATCCTTTCTACTCCAGGTATCTTTTCAATTACCCTCTGAAGTCCACCATTGAAGCTGCCCAACACGCTATCCAAATTCTCATCCGTCATTGCTGGAAAATGTTTACCTTTATGCTAGAATTTCCAATTCAGATTGCGTGAGAGAGGACAGAGTGCCCCACGAGAGTTTGAGCGTTGGGCAGAGGTAATTATACAGGCCTGAGGAAAGAGTTGGCCCAGGTAGACTGGGGACAGATATTTGAGGGTAGGACAGTTGAGGAACAATGGTGGGTGTTCAGGGAGATATTAAATACCCCTCAATTAAAGTACATTCCTGAGAGGAAGAGGTATTGTAAAAGGGAGAAAAATATGGCTGCACAAGGACCTCAAGGAGGACATAAAGGCAAAAACTAGGTCATACCATACTGCAAAAGCTAGTATGGAGGTAAGCTGGAGGGTTGGGAGGCTGAGTTATTAGGGACTGGTTTAGCACAGAGGGCTAAACAACTGGTTTGTAATGTAGAACAATGCCAGCAGCGTGGGTTCAATTCCCGTACCGGCCTCCCTGAACAGGTGCCGGAATGTGGCGCTTAGGGACTTTTCACAGTAACTTCATTGAAGCCTATTTGTGACAATAAGCAATTATTATTATAAGGAGAGGCTGGATAGGCTGGGACTTTTTTCCCTGGAGCCTATGAGGCTTAGGGGTGATCTTATAGAGGTCTATAAAATAGGGCAGCACGGTAGCATTGTGGATAGCACAATTGCTTCACAGCTCCAGGGTCCCAGGTTTGATTCCGGCTTGGGTCACTGTCTGTGCGGAGTCTGCACATCCTCCCCGTGTGTGCGTGGGTTTCCTCCGGGTGCTCCGGTTTCCTCCCACAGTCCAAAGATGTGCAGGTTAGGTGGATTGGTCATGATAAATTGCCCTTAGTGTTGGGTGGGGTTACTGGGTTATGGGGATAGGGTGGAGGTGTTGACCTTGGGTAGGGTGCTCTTTCCAAGAGCTGGTGCAGACTCGATGGGCCGAATGGCCTCCTTCTGCACTGTAAATTCTCTGAAAATAATGAGGAGCATAGATAAGGTAGATAGTCAACATCTTTTCCCAAAGGTAGGGGGTCTAGAACCAGAGGGCATAGGTTTAAGGTGAGAGGGGAGAGGTACAAAAGAGACCAGAGGGGAAATGTTTTCATGCAGAGGGTGGTGAGTGTCTGGAATGGGCTGCCAGAGGCAGTAGTAGAGGCGGGTACAATTCTTTCCTTTAAAAAGCAGTTAGACAGTTACATGGGCAGGGTGGGTGTAGAGGGATACGGGCCAAATGTGGGCAAGTGGGACTAGCTTAGTGATAGAAACTGGGCAGCATGGACAAGCTGGGCCGAAGGGCCTGTTTCCGGGCTGTAAACATCAAACTTTAGGGGTCAGCAAAAAGCTACTAAAAATAGCATCAAAATTGCTCAAATGAACTATGAAAGGAAACAAGCAGAAAACATAAAACTGAAACCAAAAGCTTCCATACGTATACAAGGAGGAAGAGAATGGCTATAGTAAATGTCGACCCTTTAGAGGACGATCCTGGTGAGGTAATAATGGGGACCACAGAGATGACGGAGACACTGAACCAATATTTTGCCTCTGTCTTCACGGTAGAGGTTAATAAAAAATTTCCAAGAACTGCAGTTAATGCAGAGGACGTTAGTGCAATAACCATCACTAGGGAAAAGGTATTGAATAAAGTGGGACTAAAGGCAGATAGGTCCCTGCAATCTGGTGACCTGCACCCGAGCTTATTAACGAAGGTGGCAGCAGAGATAGTGGATGCATTGGTTATGATATTTCAAACTTCCCTGGATTCTGTAAAGGTCCATTGGATTGGAAACACTCTAATGTAATTCCCATATTCGAGAAGGAAGAGAGGCAAAAAGTAGGAAACTGTAGACCGGTTAGCTTGACCTCTGTGGTGGGGGAGTTGCTGTGATCAATCATTAAGCAGGAGATGACTGGGCATTTGGAAAGACAAAGCTCACTCCACCATTGTCAGCATGGTTTTATGAAGGGTAAGCCATGCTTGACAAACTTGCTTGAGTTCTTTGAGGATGTAGCCAGCAAGGTGGATCTTGGGGAACCTGTGGATGTGGTATATCTAGACTTCCAGGAGTTTGACAAGGTGCTGCATAAAAGATTGATCCAGAAAGTGAGATCATAGGGGGTTGGGGGTTGAATATTAGACTGGACCATGGATTGGCTGACTGACAGAAAGCAGAGGGTCGGGTTAAATGGGTCCGGTCCCTCTTTGGCTTGTGAACTGTAACTAGTGGGGTGTTGCGGGGGTCAGTCTTCCGATCTCAGCTGTTTACAATCTATATAAATGATCTGCAAGAAGGGATAGAGTAACATAGCAACATTTGTGGATGATACTCAAATAGGTGGGAAAGCAAGCCGTGGAGGAGGCACAGATTTTTGCAGACAGATATTGATAGACCAGCAGACTGGGCCAAAATTCGGCAGATGCAGTTTAATGTGGATAAGTGTGAGGTTACCCATTTTGGCCGAAAAATAGTCAGGCAAATTATTATCTAACTGGAAAGTAGATTCAAAATGCGTCAGGGCCTGGAGGCTGCGCGGAATGACGATGCGATCCAGTTTCAGGAGGATCCCCTCGACAACTGTTAGGTCATCCTTTACATTATAGAACTGGGGGCATTGCCCTTTCTGCCAGCCATTCGTGAGGTGATGTATGACCCGCTGCAGCAGAGGGTCCTTGGCGGTCTCTTCTCGAATGATGCCGAGCCGTTCGTCAGATGCCGGGAGGGTGCTGGCACACAGTTTCACCTGTGCCTCAATTTGTCGACCTGCTCACAGGGTGAAGTGATGGCACGCGACAGGGCATCCGCGATGATCAGCTCCTTTCCAGGTGTGTAAACCAGTTCGAAATCATACCTGCGGAGTCGAAGGAAAATGCGCTGGAGCCTGGGCGTCATGTCATTCAAGTCCTTGTGTATGATATGAACTAGAGGTCTGTGGTCCGTCTCTACTGTGAAGGTTGGCAGACCATAGACATAATCGTGGAATTTCACAATGCCAGTGAGAAGGCCCAGGCACTCTTTTTCTATCTGTGCATATCTTTGCTCGGTGGGGGTCATGGCCCTTGACGCATAGGCCACTGGAGCCCGGGATGAGGTGTCATCCTTCTGGAGGAGCACCGCCCCAATGCCGTCCTGGCTGGCGTCTGTGGAAATTTTAGTCTCCCGCTCTGGGCCAAAAAACGCTAGAACAGGAGCGGTGGTTAGCTTCGCTTTTAACTCGAGCCTCTCTGCTTGATGTGCGGGCAGCCACTGGAAAGTGGTGGACTTCTTCACCAGGTGTCTGAGGGCCGTGGTGTGTGAGGCGAATGAACTTCCCCCCCAAAATTTACCATACCCAGGAAGCAGAGGACCGCCTTTTTGTCTTCTGGGGTCTTCATTGTGTTGGTGGCCTTGACTTTGTCCGAGTCCGGTTGCACGCCCTGCTGGGGTATCTGATCACCCAGAAACTTGATTGATGACATGCCAAAGGAGCATTTGGTTTTGTTTAACTTCAGGCCGTTGACATGTATGCGTCTGAAGACTTGTTGCAGACGAGAAATATGTTCCTCCGGGGTCGTGGACCATATGATGACGTCATCAACATAAACCCGCACACCCTCAATGCCCTCTAGCATTTGTTCCATTATTCTATGAAAGATTTCAGAGGCTGAAACAACACCAAACAGCATGCGGTTGTAACAATACCTGCCGAAAGGTGTATGAAACGTGCAGAGCTTCCTGCTGGACCCGTCCAGTTGTATCTGCCAGGCGCCACGCGATGCATCCAGTTTGTAAAGAATTTGACATGTGCCATCTCACTTGTCAGCTCCTCCCGCTTCGGGATTGGGTAGTGTTCCCCGCATAATGTTACGGTGCAGATCCTTGGGATCGATACAAATTCGCAGTTCTCCAGATGGCTTCTTGACACAGCCCATCGAGCTGACCCAGTCAGTCGGTTCCGTCACCTTAGATATTATACCCTGGTCTTGGAGCTGCTGAAGCTGCATCTTTAAACGGTCTTTCAAAGGAGCCGGCACCCGGCGTGGTGCATGGATCACAGGCGTGGCATCAGGCCTGAGCAAAATTTCGTAGCGGTAGGGCAGCGTGCCCATCCGACTGAACGCATCCGGGTATTGCAATA